>NC_079192.1:151677662-151996551 GCF_029499605.1 Hyla sarda
TGCATTAAAGGGATCACAAGTGTGTTTCAATGGGTGGGGTGACTGATGTGTGGGAGGGAGGAAAGTGACCTCATACTTACAAACTATGAAACTGTGGGACGTGTAGTTTAGAGAACGAAATTCAACAGGAAATACCCAGTTCTGGCAGGTGCGTACTGCTAAAATCACCTTATGGTGGATAACCTCTTTAAATGGTAAAATAACACAGTCAATAGGAATAATAGTCACATGAATAGCACTGTGGCGCACAGCACCGCTCACCTGATGCAGGAAGATATATGAGAAATGGAGCTCAGACCTCAGAGCACGGCTACAGCCTCTCGGCCGGCCTGTTGGTGTGGGGCGGATTGTCAGCAAGACAAGATGATGTGCGCTCGCAACACAGTAACCAAAAGAGCGGTTGCAGAGATGATTTGAAAGTGAAAGATGATCACTTTCAACTCACCTCTGAAACCGCATATATGGACAATTAACATGGACACTTTATTATAACGGCATATGGACATTTTACTCTGATATTACCATTGGGGAAACAGTGTTGAGGTGGTCACATTCCGTTTTATTTTTATTTGTGCTATTGAATTTTTTTTAGTCTGCCGTAAGGGCCCTGTGACAGTTCTCAAAATGTATTCGATATTGAAATACTCTTGGGGGGGGGGGGTGCATGCGCGCGACTCACTAGGCAAAAGCTCGCGCTATATAGCCCTCTTCAACGCTGTTGACACAGCTCCTCAGCGGTGAAACTTACTTCACAAGCTGCCTTAACTGACAGAAATGGAGAAGGTTCGGGCAAGGGGTCACAACGTTCACTTTCGCAGACTATTCCAGAGATTTTCAGATGGGGCCCTGAGATTCAACATGGCGCCGACTCCCTCACGCACCCAAAACCCGGCGTTGCTGGAAAAGGAGGACATAGCGGATGATTCTCCAGCCCTTCCGTTACCCTCTGACCCAATGAACCCCGCTAAGCTATACCGATCCATTCATCAGATGTTCAAAGTGGAGCTCTCTAATGCGGTCACTGATTTCGCCAAGCAGATAGGCAACCTCGGCCAGCGAGTCTCTGATATAGAACTAGGAGAGGATGATCTAGCTAAGGCAATCGAATACTAATGGACATGTTCAAGCTTAAATTATAGGACCTGCAGAACAGGTCTCGCAGAGCCAACATCCATATCCGGGGATTGCCGGAGTCTATTACTGATCCATCTGCTACAGACCTGGCCCTGTTCTCCTCGCAAGCTGACCCAGCAGTTCTCCATATGGATCGCAAACATAGAGAGCTGGTCTGTCCTAAGGGCCCAGACATACCTAGGGATGTCATCCTCCGGTGGCACTACCCTGAATTTTGGGACAAAATACTACAGGCAGCCCGCAATCTATCTCCTCTACAGGGTATGCCTCCATCTGTCCATTTGTACACAGATCTGGCACTATCCACACTGGAACGCAGACACCATATGAGACCAGTCACTGCTGCCTCCAGAAAGCTCAAGTTCGCTATTGCTGGGGGTTTCCTTTGTTTACAATTTCAAATTCACACTCGGTCTTATGCTGCCGCTCTCGATCTGAAGCCATGGAAATTCTTCACAGAGAAAACATACCTTATGATGAACATGCTTCACCATATTCTCGTCCACCTGCTGTTAGGAGGAATTGGAACCGTGCTGAAGTGCCTCCTAAGCGCCATCGCTCTCATCCACAGAACCCAGGCTGATGGACTGACTGTGAGCTCTCTTATTGTTCTATGCCAGACTTTGCTTTCCACTTACCGTATTGACCATCTATATCATTCCTGAACCCCTTTGCAGTGTTCTCTTCCCAGTTCCTGTTGTTTTGTGGACTTCTTGTGCCTCCCTGAACTTCTAAACCTCCTGTTTTGGATTCTAAACTGTGTATAGTTAACTCTTATGCTCCCAATGATGATCCCCTTCCATTTTTTGTGAGACTGGCTGCTAGAAAACAGTCCCTTACCTATGATCATTTACTGTGGTGTGGTGACATTAACATGGTGTATAATGGAGTTCTCGATAGATCTCACACTTCTTTTCGTAGATCTGGTGCTCAACAACGCCTGCTGACACAGACTTTTGCAGATCTGACCTGTTGGACACCTTGAGGGAACACAATCTATCGCAGAGAGGGTAAACCTACTATTCCCCAGCTCATGAAGTTTATAATCGAATCGACTGGCTTCTTATTAAGTCTGTCTCTATGCTTCATCCCTTTATTCCCTTCATGTTCTTTGGGTCTGGTCAGATCATGACATGGTCCTGGCTCAATTTCAGTTTGGCTCTCGTTGTCTCTTGGCACCTCAACGAATCAATACTGTGTCGGCCCCAGGTTGAGGACGATCTTTCTGAATACTTTACAACTAATGTTTCTTCCCCTTCACGTGCAGGTTGGGTCTGGATGGCTCATAAAACATATCTTTGGCCTCTCACCTTAAAAGGGAGAGGACTCAGGCCCAATCTCTGCTAGAGAACAAATTAGCTTGGTTAGTAGTTGCGCATCAACACAATCCTTCTCCTTACCCTTTTAAGCTGTACGCACTACGAGGTTACAACTAGATGCTATCCTTTTGGATCGCACCAAAAAGGCCCTTCATTGGACTCAGGCCACTTATTACAAATGCGCAAATAAGCCAGATCGGTTGCTGGCCTCTATGATCAAACAAAAACAACAAATCATAAAATTCATTTTAAGCCAGGGAGTGCCCACCTCAGACCCTTCCCGCAATTATGAAGTTTTTCACTCTTTCTACTCGTCCTTGTATAAACAATCCCCATCTACTCCTTCTACTATAAATGCCTATTTACATTCTGTTTCTCTTCCTTCCCTCTCCCCTTCTGATAGAGACTATCTCAATTCCCTGATTACGGCCAAGGATGTTGCTGACACGATCTCTGGTTTAAAATTAGGTAAAGCTCCAGGTCCCGATGGCCTTTCTGCTCTATATTACAAAAAATGTAGTTAACATCTTTTACCCCATATTGTTTCTTTTTAATTTATTGCTCTCTGGCCCTATGACCCCTGAACTTCTCCAAGCAGCCATAGTAGTTATCCCGAAACCTAATAAGGATACCCTACTCCTTACAATTATCGCCCTATTTCCTTAATAAATTTGGACACAAAATATTTACCTCTATATTGGCCAATCTCCTTAATTCCCTACTGCCTGGTCTCGTCCATAGGGACCAGGAAGGTTTTCTTAGAGGTAAACAAGCCCCTAATAATATACGCAAGGTTCTTAATATCGTTCATTGGGCCTCAGTGACTCATACCCCTCTGGCTCTTCTAGGCCTCGACATTGAAAACGCCTTTGACATGGTCTCTTGGACCTATTTGTTTGGGGTCTTACAGGCTATGGGTTTCTCAGGTCCTTTCGTGGAAGCCTTCCATGCATTAAATTCAGAACTGGTTGCTTACTTCAAACTTCCCTCTATTTCGCCTCTACCTATTACTATTGCTAGAGGAACTCTCCAGGGATGTCTCTTATCTCCAGCTCTTTTCGCTCTAGCTATGGAACCCCTGACTATCCTCTTATGGGATAATACTGATATTACAGGTGTTGATATTGGCCCTTCCAATTACAAAGTTAATTTATGCGCCGACAATCCCCTTCTCACCCTCACTAACAGTTTCTCTTCCCAACTTGTTTTCACTTCTGGAAAAAAAATTCTGCAGTCTCGGGCTTGGTAGTTAATAGAGCTAAATCGGAGTTCTTGTTTTGCAACACCCCCCACCGTACACAAAATCTTGTCTCTCTTAACGTTGACCTTCATCCTTCTTCTTTTCTTCCTTACCTGGGTATCTCCCTCCCTTCTTCTCTGGCTGAATTCTATAAACTCAATTATGTTCCTCTATATAAATCAATTAGGGGAGACCTCGCCAGATGGAGTCAACCCCATCTTTCCTGGTGGGGCCGCATTCACGCCGTTAAGATGGTGGTATTGCCAAAGCTTCTATATCTTTTTTGCACTCTCCCAATTCTGGTTAGGATTGGAGATTTGCGTGCTCTTCAATCTGATGTTTTTAGATTTATCTGGCAAGACTCATTCATCCTAGAATACCTAGAATGGTCATGCATTACCACAAGAGGGTTGGTGGCCTCTCGGTCCCTAACTTTCTTTCCTATTATCGAGCCGCTAGACTAGCCCAGTTGCTATTTTGTAATGCTTCACCTTTAGGCCCTTGCTGGGTTCCACTGGAAAGTGACCTTTTACATCCGCACTCTCTTAGGTCCCTCATGTGGTCAATTCCCCCTGTCTCCTCTCTTGTGCCCTACTCTGCTACTATCTCTCTCTACTCCCTACTTCTCTGGCTCTCAGTTTGCTTCAAGCATGAACTTCAATCTCCTATTTCCCCTGCTACCCCGGTGTTTGCTAACCCCTTTTTTCCTCCAGGTCTCCGACAGTGACTTTTTTGGTGGATCTCGCAGAAGCTCTTTCTCCTTCACCATTTTCTGGTGGGGAATAAACTTATTTCTCAGTCTGCATTTATTAGTAGATTCCCCCCCCCCCCCCCCTTCAGAGTCATTTAAAGTCACCCAGATGTTATTCTATTTGCGCACTCTAATGTCCCCTGAAGTTTTGGTGGAATCTTCCTGTTATGAAGTGATGGCCATCTATACTCCCCATCGTCCTGGTGCCCTCTCCATTTTATACTAATCTCTTAACCAAACCAAGTTGTTGTTTATGTCGAAGTGGGTAGAGGACCTCCAAATATCTCTGCTCTTGTCCTCGTGGCATGATTGTTGCACCCAATTAAGTAAAGGAAGCTGGCAAGTTTCTTTGTCAGAGACAGGTCTTAAAGTTTTACATAGATCATACCTAGTTTCAGCTTGTTTACATATCCTCTTTCCCTCGGTCTCCCCACTCTGTTTTCGGGGATGTCCAGATGAAGGTACTATGTTACATATTTGGTGGACATGTCCACATGTAGTTACTTTTTGGAGAGCCATTTTGAACTTAATTTTTTCGGTCACAAGAAAGTTCTTGACCCTGCGGTCTGCCTATTGTGACACAAACCAGAGGGTGTATCTAATGCACTTTTCCGCCTAATACAATTCTTTTTGCTATCTGCCAGGATTCATAGATCTGATAAATGGTGGTCTCCACTACTTTCTGTCCCTTTGGTTATATCTAAAATTAATAGGATCATGCTGTCTGAAAAACTGAATGCTGTCTGTGAGGATACCATAGAAGGATTTAATAAGATCTGGGACCCTTGGACTTCCTCTTCCCACGCGGCTGATATGACATATCATTTAAGTTTGTAAGCACTGCTTTATATCTCTCTATACTGTTATGACCTACTACCCAATGGACAGGAATAATATGCTTCCTTTCCCCTCCCTTCCCACTCCACTTTATCCGTTTATTTGTTTCCCTGGTTATTGCCTTGATTGCAATTGCAATTGTTCATTGTACCTTGATTGTGTACATTGTATGCTTTTGACTGTGTCATCACATTTGTATGCTTCCTTCTTATGTTCAATAAATTTCTCCTTTTGTCAATAAAACATTTTTAAACATTTATTCTGATTATTCCTATTGGACTATTCATTTTATCTACTATTTTTCCCCATATATTCTCACATCTCATATATCTTTGAGGCACTGGCATATTTTTATATAATTTATCTCTTAGTATATTGAAGACCTATTGGGGTTGTAGGTAACACCAGCTACCTTGGGTATATCCTTCACCACAGTGAGCTACACTATTATTTTTTTGTTAAGGCTTGGAGCTGCCTGCAGTCTAAAAGATGGAAGAAAAGACACTGGTGACTTAGGATTCCATAGGATATGGGATACATTGTTACATCCTGGAGTTCTCCTTTAAGTTATGTAACCAAAACAATGTTGACACATCCCCAATCTGTGCAGAGTCACAAGTTGTTGTTTTTTTCTATTTATTTATCTATTAAAAAAGAAGTAAGAAAAAAAATCAGATTACATCAGAAAAAGGCTAATAAGTTGTCTGGGTTGCTTTTGTTTTTTATTATTATTATAATTTTTTTTTAACTCTCCAGCAATATTTGTGCTTACTGCCGGGGATCTCCCTGTCAGAAGCAGTAATTTTTGGTGCACTATGTGGCAAAAAACTAATATGTATATATATTCAAACCCAGAACCCCAACACTGGAAGGCAACAGTACACATGAACAGACACACATGTGTAGTAATAACATTTTATGTTTTCCTGCGAGGAAGGTGTGATGCAAGAAGCTAACAAAGGTGACTGTGATGTCAGCGCCGGTGACGGCTGTGACCCATCTGTATATGACATCAACAGGAAGTTCTTTATTTAAACAAGCACACATCAGAAAAGGACAGGAGGCAAAAAAAATGTGGAGGAAAGGAAGGGATTACAAATGATGGTCTATTCAAATAAGAAAGAAGGGACAGAGAACCCCTTTAAATCTATGGGAATTTACCTATAATACACTGAACAGGTTTATGTCCATCCTTAATGTCAGTATAGACTGTAAAAACTGAGCATACATTGCAAATGAGTGAAATGAAGAAAGTGGTTAGACCCAGCAGCATGGTATATACTTTAGTGGTAGCTACACATGGGTTAGAAAACTTTTAGATCCTTTGGTCCTTTAGAAACAGTCAGTACCTGCCCTGTAAATATGTGTTGAAGGGATGGATTCTATCCCTACACGTGCAGAGGTGTTAACATAGTATGACATAAGACATATTACAAATGTTTGGAAAATTAGAAGGATAAATCCCACATCCAACCAGGTATAATGGCTGAAACCTTTCATATTCTGTTATAAACCAGCAGCTCAGTCCATGTGTGTACAGCACTGATGGGTAAGAAAGTCATCTGTGGCTTAGTCAACAGCACCACCTGCTGAATCTATAGGAGAAAGCTGGCCTTATTCATATACCTTAGGAAAGGGGCCTTACAACAGCAGAAGTTAAGAAGGACCATTGACAGACAGGATTTTAACAAATCTTACCAGCCCACGTACAATATCGTCCCTCACATGTCTAAGCAAAATACCAGCATGTAATGCGCTTTATATTTCCATAACTAAATAAATTATCCTAACAACGCAAGAAGAATAAAATAACAAAAGTAGAACAAAGAAACACATAATGACTTGGCCAGGGCAGGTGTCACTTTTATAGTCAAGGACAAATGTGCACTACCACTATACAAATAACTATACAAGTATCAATGTAACCACAAAGATGGCACCTGCGGTAGAATAGCTTAATGGGGCACCATGGACAAGGACACTAAAGAGTTTCTGTTACAGAAGGTATAGGTGTCTTCTAACACAAAGACAATATAGGGGGAATCTTGGGGTTTATTGTTTTTAGGTTTCAAGGCCAATATGAATTTTTATGGTGGATATTACGCATTGTGAAATAAAATGCTATGGCAAGAGGTACCCACTGCAATAAAATGCTATGGCAAGAGGTACCCACTGCATTTCATTTTCCATACAGTGCAATAAGATTGGGCATACGATACTCCTCCCTATACTAAATAAATACATTGTAAGATATATGTGTACATGTATGCGATGGGGTTAATGGTTTCAGGGCCGGACTGGGAAAATAATTGCTTACCAGCCTACAGCATTGTGTCATTGTGCCAGCCCACAGCATAGAATAATGTCAAGGTTGAGTCAAAGGGCACAACATCAAGCCCACAACATGATGAAATGGAAGCCAGGCAAATCAAAGGCCAGCCTTCCCTAGTGGGCTGTCAGTAGTGTTGCTCGCGAATATTCGCAATTCGAATATTATTCGCGAATATCGCATATTCGCGAATTCGCGAATTTCGCGAATATAGCGCTATATATTCGTAATTACGAATATTCGTTTTGTTTTTTTTTTTTTTTTGTTTTTTTTTCTTCACAGTACACATCACAGTGATCACCCCTCTCTGCTTCCAGGTTGTGTGGTGTAAAGAAGGCTGTAATACTACTGTGCATATGCGAAAATTCACGTATGCGAAAATTAGCATATGTTAATGTTCGCATATGCGAATTTTCTCATATGTTAATTTTCGCGTGCGCGAATTTTTGCGCGCGCGAGAATAAAACGAGAATATAACGAATATGCGAATATTCGCGAATATATGACGAATATTCGTCCATATATTCGCGAATATTCGCGAATTCGAATATGGCCTATGCCGCTCAACACTAGCTGTCAGGGGTTCACTATCTCTAGTGTGTAGCTAATATTTTACAAGCCCTATATAAAATACGTAATGTCACTAGTTCTGTCCTTTCTGATACTGATAATAATGAAGTACACCCTAAAACACATATTGATTTATTTTTACTGATACCATATATTCTCTCTATTAGTGTCACCATTGTGTCCCAGTAATGTCTTAATTTTTAACAGTTCCATATCATAAGACTCAGACCCACCCTAGTCTCTTGCCATCTAGGACACCTATAATCTTTACTTTGCTCCAATCCTATACATAAGTTTAGAGGTACAATTTACTCTATGTATTAGGTATATATTTGATAATGTACTTCACTTATTGTACTTCTTGGTATATTTTTAAGTATCTCTCTCTTTATTGTTCTTCTGTTATAGGACCTAAGTCTTCTATCCATTTATCCTGTAGTGTCATTACATGTTTTCTTTTAATAAATGAGTCCAGCAATATCCTGTATATTTTGGATATAGCTCCTCTACTCTCCCCATTTAACAATATTGAATCCAGTATCCTTAATCATTTATTGCTGTTATTGGCTTCTTTTTTCCTTGGGCATTTACAGTACTTTTGACCTGTAAATAGTGAAAAAAGCTTGTCTGAGGTAGATCATATTCCCTTTGTAACTGTGTAAAAGATTTTAATATATTGTTATCATAGAGAGAAGGCATTCTAGTAAGACCCTTCTTTATAAATATATCCACTCTAGTCATTTTATCAATCTCTGTATATAGAATATCGGGCCATATAGGTGTATACCTAGAATATCCTTCTAATTGTAAGAGCATTCTCTTTTGTACGGTACCTAGAATGGTAATTTCTTTAGATCAGTTTTTTAATATTCCTGCTTTTAGGGCATCCACTAAATTACTTGAAGTACAATTATGTTTTATTACACTATAGATTTTTGTCTCTTTCTCCTCTATGGCCCACCCTCTAAGGTGCTGTAGTTGAGAGGCTATATAATACAAACCTGGCATTGGCATTGCTAAACCTCCATCATATTTATCTCACTGCAATGTTTCAATCTTCAGGGAGTCCCAAATTTCCAGATGAATTCCCAAAATATTCTATTCACTTTAATGAAGAAATTTTCTGATAGCCATTCTGGTGCATTAAAAACTAAGTATAGTAATTGAGGCATTAATACAATTTTACATAAGTTCATTCGCCCAATTAGGGATAGCGTGAGTTTACTCTAATCTCTACTTTTCCTAAACGTATCCAAGCAAGGGATCAAATTATTTTTCTCATATTCACTACTCTTTTTGGATACCTGTACACTGAGATATTTAAATTTGCCTACTATTTGTAAGGGGCAGTTCAAACTCCATCCCTGAACCGGCTGACTTTAAAGAGGCAGAACTGCAGATTTCTGGCAGTCAATTTTAATTCAGGAACTTTGCTCGAATTTGTCTATTAAAGTCATTGCAGCTTCTAGGGATTGTTGCCAATCAGTAAAGGAAATCTGTCATCAGTGTTACCTGCACTAACCTGTCGGTACAGATAGGTAGTGCAGGTGACACTGATGACAATGGTAGTTACCCTGTCCCGTTCGATGCTGTAGTTCTCTGGCAATCTTCTTCAGTATCTTCAGCTCTGGGCCCGACTTGGAGCATGGGCGGAGATTAGTGACATCATTGCTGCTGTGTGCTAGCAGCATAACCCAGCTGCTGTTAATTGTTTAAGCCCTCCTTGACTTTCCTGTGAACCATATACAGTAGGGCAAAAACGTATTTAGTCAGCCACCAATTGTGCAAGTTCTCCCACTTAAAAAGATGAGAGGCCTGTAATTTTCATCATAGGTATACCTCAACTATGAGTGACATAATGAGAAGAAACAAAATCCATAAAATCACATTGATTTTTAAATAATTTATTTGCAAATTATCCAGTACATGTCCAGGCCCGTCTGAAGTTTGCTAGAGAGCATTTGGATGATCCAGAAGAGTATTGGGAGAATGTCATATGGTCAGATGAAACCAAAGTAGAACTTTTTGGTAAAAACTCAACTCGTCGTGTTTGGAGGAGAAAGAATGCTGAGTTGCACTGTAAAGCATGGGGGTGGAAACATCATGCTTTGGGGCTGTTTTTCTGCTAAGGGACCAGGACGACTGATCCATATATAGGAAAGAATGAATGGGGCCATGTATTGTGAGATTTTGAGTGAAAACCTCCTTCCATCAGCAAGGGCACATAAGATGAAACGTGGCTGGGTCTTTCCGTATGACAATGATCCCAAACACACCGTCTGGGCAACGAAGGAGTGACTTCGTAAGCAGCATTTCAAGGTCCTGGAGTGGCCTAGCCAGTCTCCAGATCTCAACCCCATAGAAATCCTTTGGAGGGAGTTGAAAGTCTGTGTTGCCCAGCGACAGCCCCAAAACATCACTGCTCTAGAGGAGATCTGCATGGAGGAATGGGCCAAAATACCAGCAACAGTGTGAGAAAACCTTGTGAAGACTTACAGAAAACGTTTGACCTCTGTCATTGCCAACAAAGGGTATATTACAAAGTATTGAGATGAACTTTTGTTAATGACCAAATACTTATTTTCCACCATAATTTGCAAATATATTCTTTAAAAATCAGACAAATGTGACTTTATGGATTTTTTTTTCTCATTATGTCTCTCATAGTTGTGGTATACCTATGATGAAAATTACAGGTCTCTCATCTTTTTAAGTGGGAGAACTTGTACAATTGGTGGCTGTATAAATATGTTTTGCCCCACTGTAAGTCACTATAGAAAGTCTTCAGAATTACTTCTGATTTACTCCTTTTTGGGCTCTACGTATTACAGACAATAAGTGTCCCACTTTCTCGCTTTCCTCATATGTATTCTGTTTTTGAAATAACCTATTTTCCTCTTCTTTTATATAATGTTGATTTAATCTATATCGAGCAAGTGTCCATTTCTGTTGATTTTCTGTATTACGTTCCTTGTTTTCTTTTTAATTCTACACACTTATTTAATTAACATCCCCCTTAACCCCTTAAGGACCAGGCACGTATGAGTACATCCCTGCGCCCTGGGTCTTAAGGACCAGGCACGTACTCATACGTCCTGGCGAATTTTGCATCCCGCCGCGCGCCGGGCGGGTTGCGAAACCGGACGCCTGCTGAAATTGTCCAGCAGGCGTCCGAAGCAAATGCCGAGGGGGGTCCTGGGACCCCCCCATGTCGGCGATCGCAGAAAATCGCATGTCAATTCAGACATGCGATTTTCTGCTATTCTGGGCTGATTGGGTCTCTGGTGACCCGATCACCCGGAAAATAGTGATGATCTGACCTGTCAGTGACAGCCCAGATAATCTTGCAGGGTAGGAGTGAGGTCGCAGTGATGTGATCTCCTCCTATCCCCTGCCATTGGTCAGAACTGATTCTGACCAACGGCAGAGCAGGACAGTGGATTGCCATGGTAACCCCCCGTTCTGCCCACCCCTGGATGTCAAGGGGAACATGGGGAGAAGATGGAGGTCGGTACCGGGAGGAGAAGATGCCTGGACATCCCCAATCCCCACATCCCCACTAGGAAGGCCAAACTGCAACTCCCAGCATGCCCAGACAGCCAAAGGCTGTCTGGGCATGCTGGGAGTTGTAGTTGTGCAACATCTGGAGGGTCACAGTTTGGGGACCACTGTTACTGTGGTGCCCAAACTGTAGCCCTCCAGATGTTGCCAAACTACAACTCTCAGCATGCCTAGACTGCCCAGGCATGCTGGGAGTTGTAGTTCTGCAACATCTGTCCCTTCAGATTTTGCAATTTTCATGACATTTTTGAAAATTGCTGCTCTAGTTTGAAGCCCTCTAAATTTTTCAAAAAGTAAAAATATGTCCATTTTATGATGCCAACATAAAATAGACATATTGTATTTGTGAATAAAAAATAACATTTATTTGGAATATCCATTTTCCTTACAAGCAGAGAGCTTCAAAGTTAGAAAAATGCAAAATTTTCAAAATTTTCATGAAATTTTGGGATTTTTCACCAAAAAAGGATGCAAGTAACGACAAAAATTTACCACCAAAATAAAGTAGAATATGTCACGAAAAAACTATCTCAGAATCAGAATAATGGGTAAAAGCGTTTTAGAGATATTCATTCTTAAAGTTACAGTGGTCAGATGTGCAAAAAAACGGGGTACTCCCCTGGAAAACATTTTTTTTTTAAATCAACTGGTGCCAGAAAGTTAAAAATATTTGTAAATTACTTCTATTAAAAAATCTTAATCCTTCCTGTACTTATCAGTTGTTGTATGCTCCACAGGAGGTCTTTTCTTTTTGAATTTCCTTTCTGTCTGACCACAGTGCTCTCTGCTGACACCTCTGTCCATTTTAGGAACTGTACAGGGTAGGAGCTTATCCCCATTGAAAACCTCTCCTGCTCCGGACAGTTCCTAAAATGGACAGAGGTGTCAGCAGAGAGCACTGTGGTCAGACAGAAAGGAAATTCAAAAAGAAAAGAACTTCCTGTGGAGCATACAACAGCTGATAAGTACAGGAAGGATTAAGATTTTTTAATAGAAGTAATTTACAAATCTGTTTAACTTTCTGGCACCAGTTGAATTAAAAAATATTTTTTCCACGAGAGTACCCCCTTTAAATAAGCTTTCATTGTTTCCCATATGGTTAACCTTGATGATGTACCCGTATTACATTTTAAGTATTCTTGTAACTGCAACTTAATAACAGTCTTATCTGCAAATACATTTAACCAGTATGGGTTAAAGATCCAATATCTCTGATTTCTTATACTCCCACTATTTTCCCCCATCACAGATATGCTGTTATTACTGAATGATCCCACAGTTTACAAGACAAGTATTAAATATCATTAAAGGAAATCTGTCATCAGTATTACCCGCACTAACCTGTCATGTAGTGCGGGTGATACTGATTAAAATGATACTTACAATGTCCTGAATGGTCCAGCTGTTGCGCCATTATCGCTGTTTTTCTTTTTATGTAAATTAGGTCCTTGGGGCAGGGAGGGAGGCCGTGCATATTGATTAGCCAGGCGGAGCACCCGCCCGGCAGAAGATCACGTGTGGTGCCTGGAGCTCCGGTCCTAACTCTGCCCATGCCCCAAGGACTTCATTTACATAAAAAGGAAAACAGCGATAACGGCGCAATGGCTGGGCCATTCAGGACATTATCAGTATCGTTTTGATCAGTATCACCCGCAATACAAGCATGTATGACAAGTTAGTGCAGGTGATACTGATGACAAATTTGCTTTAATATCTTCAGCGGTAGTCGGGGAATACAGAACTAGATCTATTCTGGTCAGAATTTTACTAGAATTTTTCTCATCCTACCAAAAAAAAAGAGGAGGAGCCAGATAAATTCAATGTATTAACTTGGAATTTATCTATTGCAGGGTTTACCAAATTATTAAAATCTCCCATCATAAGTATAGGGGTTTCAGGAATTCTACCAAAAAATAGGACAATTTGCTTTTAAATTAGTGTAGCATATGAAGAAGGAATATAAACAGACTAGTACAACTGGTCTACTATTTAAAAATATATAGTGCCTCCTATACTTTCATTTGGAATTTTGGATCTCTTGCTCCAGATGAGCACATGGGAACACGTGCGCATTGAAGAAGCTGGTAGCGGTGACAATGGTGGCCACAGTAGTCAGTCCGTGAGTAGCAGTGCTGACATGAACTGTTTTTTCTTGTTTCATGAATGACAAATTAAAGGGGTTATGCAGCATAAGGTGATTTTAGTACATACCTGGCAGACAGTAATGGACATGCTTAGGAAGGATCTGTGCTTGTCTTGGGCTAAATGGCTATGCTGTGAGATTACCATAACACTGTGGCTAGCTTTCTGTGAACTTGTATTTCCTGTTTCCAGTTTTCTTGTTTGCCTACAAATCCCATGATACCATTTTACTCCTTCTCACACATCAGCTACCCCACCCATTGAAACATAAATGAGCTACAGACCTGTGGTCTTCAATCAGGATGCCTACAGCTGTTGCATCATATTGCTCTCTTCACCCATTGAAGCAGACAGGCTCCCTGTCATCAGCTGACTAGTGAGTCAGGTCTCGACCGCATTGCAAGCTGGGAAAAATCCGAGACAGCAGTCATATTGTATGCTGTTAAAAATAAATATTGGGGTGAAAATCACATAAGAATTGTGAGAAAACCGTCACACACAGGTAAAGACACTATATTATGAACTACACTAACTTTACAGCCCCTGTAGCATAGTCAAATAAAAAAATTCCCGGAATACCCCTTTAAATATTATCCAAAATGGCTCTCCCTCTTTTGGGATCCCCCAAGCCTCTTATATTTAATGACATACGTGCCACTACCCCTTCTTTTTTATCCATATTATCATTGCAATTGGTTTTTATCACGCATTTACTTAATTTACCCTTAGTGTTGGAAGCAAATAATAAAATATTTTTTATACTACTAACATCTTAAACCTTGTTTATACCCCCACTTCCTGCCACCTCCCATTCCCATACCCTAACTCATAGCCACCTTTTCTTAAGCCAATCTCCCCAAAAAACTTAGAGATTCCTAGGTGGATATCATCCATTAGTCTACACTTAAATTCTCTAGAACTAGGGGGGAGAAAAAACCCAATAAAAAAAAAAAATTTTAAGAAAACAGTAAATTCAAATTAAAAGAAGGGTTGCGCTCCCTATATATAGTGAGTCACATTCCTGTGACATTTCCTATTTATGTTAATTAATCTTCATTAACTTTAGGCGTATGTAATTTAGGCTTTTGTTTACTGATTTTTATCTTCCTTTGATAAATACACACTTAGTCTCTCTGCAAAGACCACCAAATAAGATACAAACTTACACCCCGATGTGAAGATTTTAAGATCAAAGACAGAGTTCTGGCAGAGTAATTCAGGTATTTGAGAACTTGAGTAGACTTTATAAACAGTATGCAATAGTCAGGATATTATTCCACTTACTAAATGTATGACCCCGTATCAGCATGGGTTTATGAGGGATCACCTGTCAAACTAACCTGATCAGCTTTTATGAGGAGGTGAGCTCCAGACTGGACCAGGGGGAATCGCTGGATGACGTATATCTGGATTTTTCCAAAGCATTTGATACGGTTCCACATAAAAGGTTGGTGCATGAGAAGGATTGGGCTGGGGGAGAATGTGTGTAAGTAGGTAAGTAACTGGCTCAGTGATAGGAAACAGAGGGTGGTTATTAATGGTACTTATTCTGATTGGGTAACTGTTACTAGTGGGGTACCACAGGAGTCCGTCTTGGGTCCTGTTCTATTTAATATATTTATTAATGACCTTGTAGAGGGGTTAAATAGTAAAGTAGCAATCTTTGCAGATGATAGTAAACTCTGTAAAGCGGTTAACACAAAAGAGGACAGTGCACTGTTACAAATGGATCTGGATAGGTTGGAAGTTTGGGCTGAGAAGTGGCAGATGAGGTTCAACACTGATAAATGTAAGGTAATGCACATGGGGAAGAAAAGTCCGGGCTTGGGTTTATGTATTAAAAGGAGCAAACTTGGGACGACTGACATGGAAAAGGACTTAGGAGTCTTAGTTAACAGTAAATTTAGCTGTAGTGACCAGTGTCGGGCAGCTGCTGCCAAGGCAAATAAAATAATGGGGTGCATCAATAGGGGCATAGATGCCCACGACAAAGAAATAATTCTACCACTGTACAAATCACTAGTCAGACCACACATAGAATACTGTGTACAGCACTGGGCACCAGTGTACAAGAAAGATATAGTGGAGCTGGAGAGGGTTCAAAGATGGGCAACCAGAGTAATATGGGGAATGCGAGGACTACAGTACCCAGAAAGATGATCAGAATTAGGGTTATTTGGTTTAGAAAAAGAATGGGAGACCTAATAACTATGTATAAATATTTCCCATGACCTATTTATACCCAGGACTGTATCTATAACAAGGGGGCAACCTCTTCGTTTAGAGGAAAGAAGGTTTCTACACAAACACAGATGGAAGTCTTTACTGTAAGAGCAGTGGAACTCTCTGCTAGAGAAGGTGGTCATGGTGAACTCTGTAAGAGTTCAAAAGGGGTCTAGATGCATTTTTGGAGAGTAATAACATTGCTGGTTATGTATACTAGATTTTTAGGGACAGAACGTTGATCCAGGGATTTATTCTAACTGCCATATTTGGAGTTGGGAAGGAATTTTTACCTCTAGTATGAGGGTTTTTTACCTTCCTCTAGATCAACTCAGTAGGGACTCATTAGGGTTATAGGTTGAACTTGATGAACTCTTGGCTTTTTTCAACCTTATGAACTATGTTACTATGTTACTAGGCGCAATTATGCTTTTCTGTAACTTTAAGCTATCAGGCAGAGATCAGAGTCAATATGAGATGGTTAGCATTTTATTCAGAGCAGTGAACCATAAGCGCCAAATTATGCTTTACTATAGCTTTAGGATGTTAAAGGGTTACTCCACTCCTAGACATGTTATCCCCTATCCAAAGGACCCCCCGCGATCTCTGGGCCGATGCTGCAGCATTACGGTCACGGAAGCTTGGGGCTTCTGTGATCATGACATCACACCACGCCCCCTGCATTCATGTCAAAGGGAGGGGGCGTGGTCAGCTAGTACACAGCCATCACGCCTCTTCCATAGACATGAATGGAGGGGGCGTGGCGTCTGTGTTCGCCAGTCATATGGAATGGAGCAGAGTTCGCTCCGTGCAATAGATAGCTGGAGAGATCGCGGGGGTCCCCAGCGGCCGGACCCCCATGATCAGACATGTTATCCCCTATCGTTTGGATAGGGGAGAACATGTCAAGTGACAGAGTGGCGGCTGTGTTCATCGGTCATCCGGAATGGAGCAGAGTTCGCTCTGTGCACTGGATGACTGGGGTGCCACTGCAAAGATCATGGGGTCCTCAGTGGCTGGAACCCCACGATCAGACATGTTATCCCATATCGTTTGGGTAGGGGAGAACATGTCAAGCAACGGAGTACCCCTTTAAGCAGAGAGCATTTGGTTGTTCAAAATTTCACAGGCAGTATACAGCCCCCAATATATTAGGCAAAACGATAAACGCCAGCATACACTTTACTGCAGCTTTAAGATCTCCGGTGAGATGCAGTATGTTAACACCTTTAAGGACCGTTTTGAGTCCTTAAGGACTGAGGGCGTATAGGTACGCTGGGCGGGGACCTGACCGGGATGTTTGCTGAGATCGTTCAGCAGGCATCCCGACATATCGCCGAGGGAGGTCCTGAGGTAGACCGGCAAATTGACCAGCAATTTGCTACGATTCCATTCCCCACCACTCGCCAGGCAGGGAACGAAGCCGGATGCCTGCTGAAATCATTCAGCAGGCTTTCTGACACAGTGCCGAGGGGGATCCTGAGTAAATAATAACCGGCGATCTGCGGCGATTCTGGGTCATCTGGGTCACGTGTGACCCGATGACCCAGATAAGGATGATGATTAGTGGTGTAATATACACCACCAATCATCATACGTACTGTACTTGGAGGTGGCAGTGTTGCCACCCCCAAGTACAGCTGTGATTTGGCGGCCATAGTGACCACACCAATCATGGCAGTATGGGGAGGGTGGAGGTGAGTGAAGGAACATGTTCCGTTCTGACCACCATATTTCTGAGATGTGGTGTGCAGGGTGCTGCCATCTCCCCCCTCATAGTTATAAAGTGCCTCCTTGCCCCCTTTCTGTGGCCCCTTGGACAGAAAGCAATCAGGGACAGTTTAGATTAGGTAGGAACAGGTTAGGAGTTTTTTTTACAGTGTACCATCTGTAGGTGTCCGCAGGTCCATAGCACCTTTAGCTGCATGACTTCGGCCCTACAGGGTCGCTGCCATCTGCCCCCAGCATTTTTTGGGGGACAGACCTTTTTTTTTTTTCAGCGTATACCATCTGTAGCTGTCCGCAAGTCCATAGAAGCTTATTTTACTTTTTTTTAGTTTTATATTTTTATATTTTTGTACTTAGGGGTTAGTTAGTAGTTTAGGGCAGTTTAGGGTAGGAAGTCTCGCTCTACACCACAAGCAGCACAAACACCAATAAAGTTTTCACCCCCACATATATACACTTCACCCACCATTAGAGTAGGGAAATGGCCCACAGGGCATTTTCAGTGGAGGAGGCATTTGCCATACTTGCCTCCGACTCTGAAAGCGCCACAGAGGACAAGAAAGATCCCATCTTCCTTATTGCCTCGTCCTCCTCATCATCTAGTTCTGATGATGAGCCACCAAGGTGGCGGAGACGCCGCCATCCGAGGCCGCAAATCTCCTCTGCTCCTGACCCTGTGCCCCATGCTAGTATGAGTCCCCCTGGCACTCATACTAGTCAAGATAAACACAACTGGTCCCTAAAGGAAGCCAGGGATCACTTTCTACAATAATTAATAAAACCCGGGGCAAAAAAGCCCAGGGCACAAGATCCCTTTACAGGGAGACTTCCCTAAAACTTAACTTTTAATAGTGCTCTTATAAAATAAATTGTGACCAAAATGTTAAAAGCTTATGTCAAGGCTCACTGTTGACTAATAACTGTGAATAGAATCACTAGAGTAACTGTATAGGGAACTGCAGTTTCCCTTTATCTGAGTGAACCTTGACAAGTTTAAAACAATGACATTTGCCCCCCCTCTACTAGTTTTGGCGCTGCTGCACTGTCCTCAGGAGGAACAATGGGCAAACACCTTCCCACGTGTAAAGCACTTCCTTTATATGATCTGTTTGTGCTATCATCACTCAGTGACAGGTATATCAACCTGTCCTGGGTGTTTAATTCTAGAGAGCCAATCAAACAATCCTATTCCGGTTTACCTGTCCTAAGTTGTCCAATCACTATATGGTTAGCTTACCTGTAATCTCCGTGCGCCCTTCTTCCGCATTACACCCGGTCATGTGATCAATCACATGACTGTGGGGCGGCCTCGTTCTCAGCCGCGCATGCGCGCGGACTTAGAGATTCTCTTGTACCAATGTTATGGTGCGCCTACGCTACCATATAGAGTATCTCAGCTGCGCCTGCGCGCGGACTGTGCTGATATTACGGTGCGCCTGCGCCGCCATATAGAATAACTCTGCATAATTACACAGGAACCTGGCTATGATATTATTGCTCTTATTCCAATGCACTTTTTATACAGAAGTATTTACCATACCCACTATTAGATCACTATCTTGGTATGTAATTATAAAGATATAAGTAGCCTATTATTATCGTCCATATTCGGACATATATACTATAGTTACATGTACTAAGACTGCATATATATGATTGTCTTCAATATATTTTCCAGGGTAGGTACATAATAACTATATATCTAAGATGTATTAAGTCACCTTAGATGGCCAAACACTGTGATATATACATCACATTTTAAATACAGGTAAGTATACACTGTTGAATTTCATTAGTAGGGTAACAAGTATCCCACCAATGGGGTAACAGGTTTCTCTCAATTATTGAATTATATTATAAATGGTACAGATATATTAACTTTCTCGGATTGTTATATTGGTTTCTCAATTAATTACAATCCTCAGAAGTACATGGGAAGATGAAGAAATAATGGTCATATAATCATATAACATAACAAAATTTGTGTGTATGAATTGGTTCATGCTTATTCCAGAAATGCAGCAAAGGAAAATCCTTCGTTTAGACCCACCGGTGCCATGCACCTTAGACGGTGGATCCATCTCGCTTCCTCCTTCAATACATTTTTGTCAAGGTCACCTCGTCTCGGGCCCAAACGTATTTCAGAAATACCTACGAAACTGATTTCGGCCAGATTGTTATTATGCCTCAACTGCATATGCTGAGAAACCGAGGTTTCTTTCTTCATACGTATGCAACTAAGATGTTGTGAGATACGCCTCTTCATTTCATGTGTGGCTTTTCCCACATAAATTCTCAGACACGTGCATATGGCCACATAAATCAAGTTTTTACTACTGGAGTTTATAAACTGTCTGATGTCATAGGTTCAAGAGTCTATGGGGTTCACAAATTGTTTGGTTTTTCTCATATAGGGGCAAAAGGAGCAATGGCCACAGGGGTAAGACCACAATGTGTTGCTCTTAAGCCAGGTTTCTCTTTTCTCTGTTGTGTCCAGGTGACTTCGGACCAGTTGGTCCCGTAGGCTCGGTCCTCTCCTATATGTAATACTTGGATTCTTAACTATCGATGGTCCCAAATCCTTATCATTTGAGAGCAAATGCCAGTGCTTCCTCATAATCCCCATTATTTTGTGTGTGTAACCATCATAGCTCCCAATGCAGTGTATAAGTTCCGGTCCCATTGTTGGGGGTGTCTGTGACAGAGTAGCCACTCTGCCCATACCTCGTGCTCGACTGTATGCCCTTTTAAGGTGTTTTTTAGGGTATCCTCGATCCCTAAATCTGTGGTACAATTTTTTTACTCTCTTCTACGAACTTCACATCTTCTGAGTAATTACGACGTGCTCGTAAGTATTGTCCTATGGGGATGCTGGACTTCAGCCGATCCGGATGCCAACTTGTCCAATGTAAAAGAGAATTGGCTGATGTAGGCTTGCGATAGACCTGGGTTTGTAACTTATAATCCTTATCTATATAATATGCAGGTCCAGAAAGTTGATGCTGGATCCTCCGACCTCACTTGTGAACACCATTCCGATCTCGTTAGAATTTAATAGATGAACAAAATCCGTGAAAAGTGAAGTATCTCCGTCCCAAAGATCAGGACATCATCGATATAGCGCCCCCAGAAAGTGATGTGACTAGTGAAAAAACTAAAAACCTCAGAAAAAACAATAGTGTCTTCCCACCACCCTAAAAATAAATTAGCATAAGTGGGTGCACAAGAAGACCCCATAGCCGTGCCTTGTTTCTGGTGATAGAAAGTGCAGTTAAATAAAAATAATTGTGAATTAAGATGAAACGTAATAGTTCAAGAATAAAGGAATTGTGTTCAGTGAAATAGGTGCTTTTAGTGCTCAAAAAATTTGTGATTGCGGTCAGGCCAATGTCGTGCTGTATATTGCTATGCAAGCTTTCAAATCTAGACTGGTAAGTATTGTTGTTTCAGTCACTGTGATGTCCTGTAGTTTAAGTACTGTATCCTTCGTATCCTTAAGATACGAAGGCAAAGTGACAACAAAAGGTGCCAATACTTTATCGATGTATACACTTGCTCCTTCTGTAAGGCAGCTGTTGCCAGACACAATAGGCCTGCTGCATATTGGTGTGGTTGTCTTTTGATTTTGGGCAACGCATAAAACGTTGCAATTGACGGGTGAGAATTATATATAAATTTCTGTTCATCATTAGAAATAAGATGTTTCTCTTTTGCTTCGTTTAAAAGTACTTTGAACTGACCAAGGTATTCACTAGTCAGATCGGATGGTATGACCTCATATTTAGTTTGATCTGATAGTAGATCCATCACCATGGAGACATAGTCGGACCGGTCCATGATTGGCTCTCAAGAATTAAACACCCAGGACAGGTTGATATACCTGTCGCTGAGTGATGACAGCACAAACAGATCATATAAAAGGAAGTGCTTTACACGTGGGAAGGTGTTTGCCCATTGTTCCTCCTGAGGACGGTGCAGCAGCGCCGAAACTAGTAGAGGGGGGCAAATGTCATTGTTTTAAACTTGTCAAGGTTCACTCAGATAAAGGGAAACTGCAGTTTCCTATACAGCTACTCTAGTGATCCTATTCACAGTTATTAGTCCACAGTGAGCCTTGACATAAGCTTTTAAAATTTTGGTCACAATTTATTTTATAAGAGCACTATTAAAAGTTAAGTTTTAGGGAAGTCTCCCTGTAAAGGGATCTTGTGCCCTGGGCTTTTTTGCCCCGGGTTTTAGTAATTATCATACTAGTCAAGCCCCCCAGCCAAGTTTACTGGTGCCCCGTAACAGTGAACTTGCCTAGACTCAGCCAGTGGACCATGAGCCCGTGATTCCTGAGTTTGTTGGCGACTCACGAATCAAGATTGACATCGTCGGGTTCACTGAAATGGACTATTTCAGCTTTTTTCAGTGACTACTTTGTCAACCTGATGGTTGACCAGACGAACCTGTACGCCCAACATTTCATTGATGCAAACCCGGGCTCATTTTTAGCTAGACCCAATGAATGGTACCCAGTCAATGCAGCTGAAATGAGGACCTTTTGGGGCCTCGTGCTGCACATGAGTCTAGTTAAAAAACCCAGTGTCAGGCAATACTGGAGTGGGGACGTACTCTAGCGGACCCCACTCTACAGTATGGCCATGACATGTCCCTAGTTCGAGACCATTTGGAAATGTTTGCATTATGCTGATAATGCGGCATGTCAAATTCCCCCCCCCCCCCCCCCCGAAGTGATCCCGCGTGTGACCGCCTGTATAAAATCAGGCCGGTCATCAATCACTTTGGGTCCAAATTTCGGGAAGCCTATGTCCCTGGGTGGGAGGTCGCTATTGATGAGTCTCTCATCAGCTTTAAGGGGAGACTCCGCTTCCGGCAATACATCCCAACCAAGCGAGCGCGGTATGGCGGGAAGATGTATAAATTACCTCAGGGTACACTTACAACTTTATGGTGTATGAGGGACGAGATTCCTGTATTGAACCCCCAGAATGTCCCCCCACTCTGGGTGTTAGCGGGAAAATCATTTGGGGCTTTTTGCACCCATTACTAGATACAGGTTACCACCTTTACATGGATAACTTTTATACTAGTATCCCTCTCTTCACATACCTCGCCGCCATATCCATGGTTGCATGTGGGACAGTACGGAAGAATCAAAGAGGCCTTCCACCTCATTCCCCTACACGCTCCTATCTCCCGGGGTGAGTCCCATGCCTTTTCCCATGAAAACCTGTTGCTGGTCAAGTAGAAGGACAAGAGGGATGTCCTTATGCTCACCCCAATTCATGGGAACGGCATCACCCCTGTCCCTGTGCGAGGTGCCGTGGGACCAGTCCTCAAGCCTGATTGTATTCTAGACTACAATCAGTATATGGGGGTAGTTGATCTTTCTGATCAAGTCCTCAAGCCATATGATGTCATGCGCAAAACACGGACATGGTACTAAAAAGTTACGGTCTACTTGGTACAGGTTGCCATGTATAACTCTTTTGTACTGTCCCAGGATGCTGGCAACACAGGGACATTCCTGCAGTTTTAAGAGAAATTTCTAAAGGCCCTCATCTTTGGTGACAGCCAAAGAGTGGGTCAGAGCATCTCTGGAACTGGAAAAACTGGAAAAAATGCAGTGTGTGTCACAGGAGGGGGATTCGGAAGGACACCACCACTCAATGTGATACTTGCCCCGATCATCGGGCCTCTGCATTAAAAACTGCCTCAGGGAGTATCACACTTCCATGGATCACTACATTTTAAATCTTTTTCCCTAATTTTAATTCCCCAGAATTATACTCCAATGTACCAGTCCGGAGTACATTGTCTTCTAAATTTTAAAACCAACCCCCCCCCCCCCCCCCAAAAAAAAAAAATTAACATAAACCTATTTCCTAATACTCCTGATAATATAACCCCCCCCCCCCCCCCTAAAAAAAAAAAAAAAAAAAAAAAAATGGGTCATGGGACAGCATTGGGGCTTTCTCCCCACCTGAGAGGTAACAGGATAGTGATGGCCACACACATCACATTCCCAGAATGATTCAGAGCATAGGGTTTGGGGCAGGCAACATTTTTACTTTCGGCTATACTCTGGGTCATCATTCTGAGAAAATAATTGGCAGCCCGCCGCAAAGCAGGATGGATTTGCTGCGGCAGGCGACACCCAGGTCGCTACCCCCAATACGGCTCGACCACACAGGTAACTGGGCAAAGCGAGGTACAGGAGGATGAGACAGAGGTGTAGTCAACGTAGCAGAAGGTCAAGGCAGGCGGCAAAGGTTCGTAGTCAGTAAACATAGTGGAAAGGTCTGGGTACACGGGTATGGCAAACAGGCAATTGGGTACGCTTTCTCTCAGGCAAATGGCACTGAAGATCCGGCAGGGGGTGTAGGAGGTGCAACAACTTTATAATGTGCTGTTCAGGTGCATACTAATTATGGGCGTACTAGCCCTTTAAATCTCAGAGCACCAGCGCGCGTGCCCTAGGAGGAAGGGACACGTGTGCTGGACCTGAGACGCAGAGCAGGGGGCAGCAGAGGAGCGAGGTAAGTGACGGGCTGGGACTCGCATGCGGGCGCGTCCCGCGATGCGAATCCCGGCCCCGCCGGGAGCAGAGACTGTGCGCTCATGGCCGCCATGCGTGGCTGGAGCGCAGGTAGTGACACTACCCCCCTTTTGGTCTCCCCCTCCTTTTGTGGCTAAGAAATTTCATGAGAAGGTCTTTGTCCAGAATATTGTCCTGCGGCTCCCAAGACCTCTCCTCGGGACCGAAACCTTCCCAATCAACCAGAAAAAAGCATTTTCTTCTGATGAACTTAGAGTCCAAGATTTCCTTCACAACATACACATCTGAGATACCAGAGATGGGAGCAGGAGAGATGTCCTTTGGAGAAAAACGGTTAAAGATGGCTGGTTTTAGGAGAGAAACATGGAAGGAATTCGAGATCCGGAGAAAGAAGGGAAGATGCAGGCAATACGCCACAGGATTGAGCCGTTTCTTGACTTCATAGGGACCCAAATAACGAGAACCAAGTTTATAACTGGGTATCTTGAAACGGATTAATTTAGTGGACAGCCAGACTTTGTCACCAGGGTTAATATTCAGGAGGAGGACGTCTCTTCTTGTCTGCCTGAACTTTCATGCGAGAAGTAGCCTGTAGAAGTGCAAGACGTGTCTTTTGCCAGATGGAAGAAAAATTCTGTACTTGTTCATCGACGGCAGGAACTCCAGAGGAAGATGACAAAGGATGAGGAGGACAAGGGTGAAGTCCATAGACCACAAAGAAGGGAGAAGCACCGAAGGAATCGAAATCTTTGTGGTTGTAGGAAAATTCAGCCCATGGTAGCAGATCGACCCAGTCATCTTGACGCGCAGAAATAAAATGGCGTAGATAGTCTCCCAACACCTGATTCACCCTCTCAACCTGTCCATTGGACTGAGGGTGGTAAGCCGATGAGAAATCCAACTTGATTTGTAGACGTGAACACAGGGCCCACCAGAATTTAGAAACAAACTGAACCCCTCGGTCGGAGAAAATATGGGAAGTCCATACAAACGAAAGATATGACGGAGAAAAAGCTTGGCAAGTTGTGGTGCTGATGGGAGACCAGGTAGTGGTATAAAATGAGAAAAACAATCTACTACCACCCATATGATAGTGTTTCCTTGTGAAGAAGGAAGATCTGTAATGAAATCCATTGCAATGTCAGACCAAGGAAGTTCAGGAACTGGCAAGGGTTGAAGCAGATCTGCTGGGCAGGACCGAACAAAATCAACGACATCCTTTTTCAAAGTTGGCCACCAGTAATGTCTTGAGATGAGCTGTAAAGTCTTACAAATACCAGGATGGCCAGCCAGAAGAGACGAGTGCCCCCATTTCACGACTTGGAGTTTCATACGAGGTGAAATGTAAGTTTTTCCAGGAGGCAGGTGTTGGAGACTTGCTGGTGCTGTAGAAATGAGACGCTCCGGCGGGATAATATGCTGTGGAAGAGATTCACCATCATGCACATCTGAAGACCTGGAGAGAGTGTTAGCACAGACATTTTTTTCTGCAGGGCGGAAGTGGATGAAGAAGTGGAATCTGGAGATAAACAATGACCATCAGGCCTGTCGTGGTTTGAGACGATGAGCTGACTGAAGATAAAGCAGATTCTTGAGGTCTGAATAAATTGTGACAGGAAATACCGAACCTTCCAAGAGGTGACGCCACTCTTCTAAGGCCAGTTTAATTGCTAGGAGCTCGCGATCCCCCATAGTATAGTTTCTTTCTGCAGGGGTGAAGGTTTTAGAGAAAAAGCTGCAGGTTAAAGTACTCCCTTTAGCAGACTTTTGTGTTAAAACTGCCCCTGCTCCTACTAAGGAAGCATACACTTCCAAGAAAAATGGCTGGTTAGGATCAGGTCTGAATAAAACAGGAGCAGAAGCAAAGGCGGACTTCAACTGCTTGAAGGCTTCTTCAGCCTCTGGTGTCCACACCCTGGGATTAGCAGTCTTCTTGGTAAGGGAGACTATGGGAGCTACCAGAGTAGAGTAGTGAGGTATAAATTACCGATAGTAGTTGGCAAAACCAAGGAAGCGCTGGGTCCCCTTCAGACCAGAAGGTTGAGGCCAGTCTAGAACAGGGGACAACTTGTTGGGATCCATCTGGAGACCTTCACTTGTAGCAATATAGCCCAAGAAAGGAAGACTGGTTTTCTCAAAAGTGCATTTTTCCAGTTTGGCATAAAGAAGATTTTCTCGGAGACGCTGTAAGACTTGGCGGAGATGAGAGAGATGAGATTGGGGATTGGACGAATAGATGAGTATGTCGTCCAAATAGACTACGACACAGGTGTATAGAAGATCTCGAAAAATATCGTTGATGAATTCCTGAAAGACCGCTGGAGCATTACAGTCCAAATGGCATGACAAGATACTTGAAATGTCCATCACGGGTATTAAACGCGGTCTTCCATTCGTCCCCTTTACTGATGCGAATCAAATTATATGCCCCACGCAGATCAAGTTTTGAGAAGATTTTGGCACCTCTCAGATGAGATTAGGGGTAGTGGATAACGGTTCTTTATAGTAATTTTATTTAACCCACGATAGTCAATACAAGTTCGCAAAGAACCGTCTTTTTTTCTCAACGAAGAAGAACCCTGCCCCGGCAGGTGAAGAGGACTTCCTGATAAACCCCTTGCGCAGATTTTCTTGGATGTAGTCTGCCATGGCCTGGGTTTCTGGAACAGACAAGGGGTAAATTCTGCCTTTCGGAGGAGTGGTGCCGGGCAGTAAGTCTAGGAGACGGGGACACGCGCGCTGGACCTGAGACGCAGAGCAGGGGGCAGCAGAGGAGCGAGGTAAGTGACGGGCCTGGACTCGCATGTGGGAGCGTCCCGCGATGCGAATCCCGGCCTCGCCGGGAGCAGAGACTTTGCGCTCGCGCCTGCCATGCGTGGTCGGAGCGCAGGTAGTGACACTGTTCCAAATCTTCACCCTATACACCTTCCCTAGGGGGTGTACTGTTTGTAAAAGGCTCACATGTGGGTGTTCCTTTCTTGTATGGAGGGGTCTAGTTTCCAAAATGGTGTCACATGTGGGGGGTTTCTGCTGTTCTGGCTCCATGGGAGGTTTGAAAATGCACATGACCCCCGACTTCAATTTCAGCTAAATTCTCTCTCCAAAAGTCCAATGGCGCTCCTTCTGTTCTGAGACCTGTAGTGCGCCAGCAGAGCAATTAACATCCACATATGGGGCGTTTTCTTAATCGGGAGAAATTAAGCTTCAGATTTTGGGGTCCATTTTCTCCTATTACACCATGTGAAAATGAAAAATTTGGAGTAACACCATCATTTAAGCGTTAAAAATCTAATGTTTCACTTTTACGGCCCACTGTTCAAAAAACCTGTGAGGTGTAAGTACTCACTGTAACCCTTGTTACGTTCCTTGAGGGGTGTGGTTTCCAAAATAGTATGCCATGTGTTTTTTTTTTGCTGTTCCGGCACCCTAGGGACTTAAACCATTTCAGCAAAATTCTCTTTCAAAAAGCCAAATTTTGCTCCTTCTCTTCCGAGCATTGAAGTGCGCCAGCAGAGCACATAACGTCCACATGTTGGGCGTTTTCTTAATTGGGAGAATTTGGGCATAAAATTTTGTGGTCCGTTTTCTCCTATTACCCCTTGTGAAAAAGAAAAATTTAGGGTAACACCATTTAATTTTAGTGTTAAAAATTTTCCATTTTTACGATCAACTTCAACACAAAGTTGTCAAACACCTGTGAAGTGATAAGGCTCACTATACCTCGTTACAATCCTTGAGGGGTTTAGTTAGCAAAATAGTATGCCATGTGGGTTTTTTTTTCTGCTGTTCTGGCATCCTGGGGAATTTCTAAATGCAACATGCCCCCCAAAAACCATTTCAGCAAAATTCTCTTTCAAAAAGCCAAATTTTGCTCCTTCTCTTCTAAGCATTGCAGTGCGCCAGCAGAGCACTTAACGTGCACATATGGGGCGTTTTCTTAATTGGGAGATATTGGGCTTCAAATTTTGGGTCTATTTTCACCATTTAGCCCTTGTGAAATTTTTTTTTGGGGTAACACCATCATTTTAGTGTTAAAAAAATTCCACTTTCATTTCCAACACCTGTAATGTGTTAACCCCTTAAGGACACAGCGTTTTTCCGTTTTTGCATTTTCATTTTTTCCTCATCACCTTCTAAAAATCATAACACTTTCAATTTTGCACCTAAAAATCCATATGATTGCTTATTTTTTGCGCCACCAATTCTACTTTGCAGTGACATTAGTAATTTTACCAAAAAATACACGGCAAAATGTAAAAAAAAACATTGTGCGACAAAATTGAAGAAAAAATTTCATTTTGTAAATTTTGGGGGCTTCCGTTTCCACGCAGTGCATTTGTTGGTCAAAATTACACCTTATCTTTATTCTGTAGGTCTATACGGTTAAAATGAAACCCTACTTACATAGGTTGGATTTTGTCGCACTTCTGAAAAAAATCATAACTACATGCAGGAAAATTTATACGTTTAAAATTGTCATCTTCTGACCCCTGTAACTTTTTTATTTTTCTTCGTACAGGCCGATATGAGGGCAAATTTTTTGTGCTGTGTTCTGAAGTTTTTATTGGTACCATTTTTGTGTTGATAGGACTTTTTGATCGCTTTTTATTCTTCTTTTTATGATATAAAAAGTGACCAAAAATACGCTATTTTGGACTTTTTTGCGCGTACGCCATAGATACATAGTTAGTTACATAGTTAGTATGGTTGAAAAAAGACATACGTCCATCAAGTCCAACCAGGGGATTGAAGGGAAGGATGTAAGGGGATAAGGGAAAGGGATGTAGTTTTATAATTCTGCATAAGCATTAATGTTATTTTGTTCCAGGAATGTATCTAACCCTGCTTTAAAGCTGTTAATTGTTCCTGCTGTGACCAGTTCCTGAGGTAGACCGTTCCATAAATTCACAGTCCTCACGGTAAAGAAGGCGTGCCGCCCCTTTAGACTAAACCTTTTCTTCTCCAGACGGAGGGAGTGCCCCCTCGTCCTTTGGGGGGGTTTAACCTGGAACAGTTTTTTTCCATATTTTTTGTATGGGCCATTTATATACTTATATACGTTTATCATATCCCCCCTTAAACGTCTCTTCTCAAGACTAAACAATTGTAACTCCTTTAATCGCTCCTCATAGCTAAGATGTTCCATGCCCCATATTAGTTTAGTCGCACGTCTCTGCACCCTTTCCAACTCCGCAGTGTCCCTTTTATGAACAGGCGACCAAAACTGAACAGCATATTCCAGGTGAGGCCGTACCAATGCTTTATAAAGGGGGAGTATTATGTCCCTGCCCCTCGAGTCCATGCCTCTTTTTATACATGACAATATCCTGCCGGCTTTGGAAGCAGCAGCCTGACATTGCATGCTATTCTGTAGTCTGTGATCTACAAGTACACCCAGATCCTTCTCTACCAGTGACTCTGCCAGTTTAATCCCCCCTAAGACATACGACGCATGCAGGTTATTAGTACCCAGATGCATAACTTTACATTTATCCACATTGAACCTCATTTGCCAAGTGGATGCCCAGACACTTAGTCTATCCAAGTCATCTTGTAACTTATGCACATCCTCTATAGACTGTACCGTGCTACAAAGCTTGGTGTCATCTGCAAAGATAGAAACAGAGCTGTTAATACCATCCTCTATATCATTGATAAATAAATTAAACAGCAGCGGGCCCAGTACTGAACCTTGGGGTACACCACTAATTACCGGGGACCAATCAGAGTACGAATCATTTACCACCACTCTCTGGGTACGATCCATGAGCCAGTGTTCAATCCAGTTACAAACTAAAGTTTCCAAGCCCAAGGACCTTAACTTACCTGTCAGATGTCTGTGAGGGACAGTATCAAACGCTTTGGCAAAATCCAGAAACACTATATCCACAGCCATTCCTCTGTCAAGGCTTCTACTCACCTCTTCATAAAAGCAAATTAGATTGGTTTGACAACTTCTATCCTTAGTAAACCCATGCTGGCTATCACTTATAATACTATTATCCCCTATGTATTCCTGTATGTAATCCCTTATAAGTCCTTCAAACAATTTACCCACAATGCACGTTAGACTTACCGGTCTATAATTGCCTGGCGAAGACCTAGAGCCCTTCTTGAAGATTGGTACCACATTAGCCTTGCGCCAGTCCCTTGGCACAATATCAGACACCAGAGAATCTCTAAATATCATGAACAAGGGTACAGATATTACTGAACTTACCTCTCTAAGAACTCTTGGGTGTAGTCCATCCGGCCCTGGAGATTTGCTCACATTTACTTTACTTAACTTACCTTGTACCATCTCTACATTAAGCCAGTTCAATACATTATATGATGTGTTACCAGCACTGACCTGACCAATGTCGGCTCCTTCTTCCATAGTATATACAGAACTAAAGAACCCATTCAGTAGCTCCGCCTTCTCTTGATCGCCCGTGACAACCTCCCCATTATCATTATTAAGGGGTCCTACATGCTCTGTCTTTGGTTTTTTTGTATTTATATATCTAAAAAAATATTTAGGATTAGTTTTGCTTTCTTCGGCCACCTGTCTCTCATTTTGAATTTTTGCTGTTTTTATTACATTTTTACAGATTTTATTAAGCTCCTTGTACTGTTTAAATGTTATAGCTGACCCATCAGATTTGTATTTTTTGAAGGCTATTTTTTTGTTGTTTATTGCTCTTTTAACCTCATTTGTCAGCCATGTAGGATTTAGTTTTAATCGTTTATATTTGTTCCCCTTTGGTATATATTTAGCTGTATAGTTATTTAGAGTTGATTTAAAGATGTCCCATTTACCTTCTGTATAAGTATTTGACAACACCTCCCCCCAGTCTATGTCCTGTAGTGCAGCCCTCAGCCCAGGGAAATTTGCCTTTTTAAAGTTATATGTTTTTGCTTTCCCCGTCTGTCTTTGTTTTCTACATTTTAAGTCAAAAGTAACTATATTGTGGTCGCTATTACCAAGGTTTTCCCTCACAGTTACATTACCAACCAGCTCTGCGTTGTTGGAAATGATCAGATCCAACAAGGCATCACTTCTTGTTGGGTCCTCCACAAACTGGCCCATAAAATTATCCTGCAATAAATTTAGGAATTTTCTCCCCTTTGTAGTTTTAGCCAACCCCCGGCCCCAATCTATATCTGGATAGTTAAAATCTCCCATTATTACCACTGTACCTGCTCGGGCGGCCCTCTCTATTTGTTTATACAGCCGACCTTCTATCTCTTCAGTGATATTAGGGGGTCTGTAGATTACACCAAATATTATTTTTTCAGTATTTCCCTCCTTTTGTAATTCTACCCACAGTGATTCCACATCCTCAGAATCATCACACACTATGGCATTGTTCACACTGACTTTCATACCACTTCTTACATACAGACAGACTCCACCACCTTTTCTGTTCATTCTATCCTTGCGAAACAATGTAAACCCCTGCAGATTAACAGCCCAGTCATGCGAGGAGTCCAGCCATGTCTCAGTGACCCCAACTATATCAATATGTTCCTCCAGTATCAAGGCCTCAAGCTCCCCCATTTTATTTGCTAGGCTTCTGGCATTTGTGAACATACACTTTACATTTCCATTAAGTTTTACACATATAGTCTCACTAATGGGATTTTCAGAGTTATTTGGGTTAATGTCATTTTTTGAGTTATAAGGGCTAATTGTACTATTTAAGTTATTATTTAAGTTATTGGGGCTAATGGGATTTTTTGCGTTATTGCGTCTAACGTTGTTATTTAAGTTATTGGGGCTAACGGTATTTTTTGAGTTAATGGGGCTTATTGTAGTTATTGAGTTATTGGGGCTAATGGAATTTTTTGAATTATTGGGATTACAATTTTTCGGGCTACATTTATTTTTACAGCTGGTTTGTAACGCATGAATCTCCTTATCCACTGTTCTTAACCTCCCCCCACAGGACTCCTCTCCACCCGCCATTATGTCCTGACCCCTCTCTAACCTATCCATCCCACTGTCTTCTTTCTTTGCTTTATTATCCTCCCCGCACTCACCTAGTTTAAATACTTAGCCACCCCTTCCAGGATTCTCTCCCCCAGCCATTGACCGTTCGGTTTAATTAATGATATCATTTTATAGTTCGGACATTTACGCACGCGGCGATACCACATATGTTAATTTTTATTTTTATATACACAGTTTTTTTTATGGGAAAAGGGGGGTGATTCAAACTTTTATTAGGGAAGGGGTTAAATGACCTTTGTTAACTTTTTTTTTTCACTTTTTTTTTTGCAGGGAGCTATAGCACTTCACACACTGATCTCCTATGCTGATCCCTGCAAAGCCTCAGCTTTGCACGGATCAGTCAGATAGGGGCTTGATTGCTCAAGCCTGTAGCTTAGGCTTTGAGCAATCAATCGATGATCGGGCGCCGTGGAGTCAGGTAAGGAGACCTCCGCCTGCGTCCCAGCTGATCGGAACATCGCGATATTATCGCGATGTCCCGATCAGCCCGACTGAGCTGCGGGGAAGCATTTACTTTCGTTTTCAGATGCGGCGGTCAAATTTGATCGCCGCTTCTGAAGGGTTAACAGCGCGCGGCACAACGATCGATGATGCACCCTGTTAGCCCAGGGTCCCGGCTATCGTTAGCAGCTGGGACCGACCCGGGCTTAGGGCGTACAGGTACGCCCTAAGTGCTTAAGAGGTTAAGGCTCACTATACCCCTTGTTATGTTCCTTGATGGGTGTAGTTTCCAAAATAGTATGCCGTGTGGGGGTTATTTTGCTGCTCTGGCACCATGGGGGCTTCCTAAATGCATCATGCCCCCAAAAATCATTTCAGCAAAATTCTCTTTCAAAAAGCCCAGTTTCTCTTTCCCTCTTGAGCCATGTTTTGAGCCCGCAAAGTACTTTATGTCAACATATGAGGTATTTCTATACTCAAGAGAAATTGGGCTACAAATTTTGGGGGGCTTTTTCTCCTTATACCACTTTTAAAAATGAAAAAAAAAATGGGGCTACAAGAACATTTTGATTTTTCTCCTCCACTTTGCTGCTTTTCTTGTGAAACACCTAAAGGGTTAACAAACTTTCTGAATGTAATTTTGAATTCTTTGAGGGGTGTTGTTTCTATAATGGTGTAATTTATGGGGTATTTCTCACAGAAAGGTCCCTCAAATCCACTTCAAACTTAACTGGTCACTGAAAAATTCCGATTTTGAAATTTTCGTGAAAATTTTTTAAATTGCTGCCATACTTTGAAGCCCTCTAATGTCTTCAAAAAGTAAAAACATGTCAACTTTATGATGCCTCCATAAAGTAGACATATTGTATTTGTGAATCAGTATAAAATTTATTTGGAATATCCAATGTCCTTACAAGCAGAGAGTTTCAAAGTTAGAAAAATGCAACATTTTCAACATTTTCATGAAATTCTGGGATTTTTCACAAAGAAAGGATGCAAGTAACAACAAAAATTTACCACTATGTTAAAGTAGAATATGTCTCGAAAAAATTCTCTCGGAATCAGGATAAACAGTAAAAGCATCCCAGAGTTATTAAAGCATAAAGTGACAGTGGTCAGAATTGCAAAAAAAGGGCTCAGTCCTTAAGGTGAAAAAGGGCTCAGTCCTAAAGGGGTTAAATAGTACCAATTTTCACATGTAGTTTACTGTGGACGATATATTGTTCCATTTAATGGGCGCCTGAGCGCACTTTACTGGAACTTCCAAAATCTCAGGCTTTCCCAAGCAGTGTACAACTAGTAATATATTAATTCAGAACACTAAGCGCACTAAAAATAGTACCTATTATAACCACTAGGGGGTGTAAAAATCTTCTCTTCAATGGATCTATGTTTCAATACTTGGATCTATTAAGATTAAAATATTAGAAGTGACTAGTTAGTGTGTGTGGTGGGGAGGTAGTTGGGGGTTTCTTAACAATATATTCATATATATAATTCCTTTTTTTTATTTTATTTATGAGAGTAAAGGCTTTTTAACCATGCTTTTCATGTGTCCAGTAGTGTAGGCATAAAGACATGAGAAGCGCTATGAAATGTATTGCTAAAGTAGTGCTAAAGTGCATACTTTTGACAATGTTTTGCTTGCCTTGCTTAAAGGGGTATTCCAGGAAAAAACTTTTTTTTATATATCAACTGGCTCCAGAAAGTTAAACAGATTTGTATATTACTTCTATTAAAAAATCTTAATTCTTTCAGTACTTATGAGCTTCTGAATTTAAGGTTTTTCTTTTCTGTCTAAGTGCTCTCTGATGAGACGTGTCTCGGGAAACGCCCAGTTTAGAAGCAAATCCCCATAGCAAACCTCTTCTAAACTGGGCGGTTCCCGAGACACGTGTCATCAGAGAGTACTTAGACAGAAAAGAACAACCTTAACTTCAGAAGCTCATAAGTACTGAAAGGATTAATATTTTTTAATAGAAGTAATTTACAAATCTGTTTAACTTTCTGGAAACAGTTGATTTATATATAAAAAAGTTTTTTCCTGGGTAACCCCTTTAAGTATTCTATGTAAGAAGGATACCGAGGTATATGTTTTTTTTTTCCTTAACATGGGAGTCAGTGGGAAATTTAAAGAACTACTTTTTCTTATATTTATATTCATATTCATTCTTTATTTTCAGACATGTGCAGTAACAGAATATCAATTCAGTTCTACAAATTTATCTACAGAAATGTCGTCTTGTAGGCCGGGTGCTGCAGTCGGCTGGGGTATGGATAGAGAGAGAGCGGCGCTGTGCCCAGAAAAACACGCATCTTTCAACCGTCCGGCCCGCCCTTGTATGTATCCTAATACCATACCTCTTTCTCTGCCTCTCAGATCTCGCTCCTGATGACTGCAGTGAAGTGGTGCGCATGCGCGAGATCTGAGGCGGCGCAGATGTGAATGTGCAATATCTGAGAAGCTGTGCAGGTGCGCATGTGCAAAATCTGACAGGCTGGTGTGCATTTGCGAGATCAGAGAGGCAGAGAAGGAGGTACGTTAATGGGATACAAGGGCGGGCCAGACGGGTGAAAGAGGCATGTACTGCTTTGATAGTCTTGGAGACAGGGAGGGCTGGGCAGACAGGGAGAGCTGACCAATCCAAGCAGGCTTTGTATACAACAACCAGCCAATCACTGGTAGGGTACCGTACATCGTGGTAGAGAGGTAGTCTTATACGGCGAGTATATCCCAAACTCTATATTTTAACTGTAGAGTTGGGGGTCTTCTTACACGCTCACTCGTCTTATACGCCGGAAAATACGGTATATGCAAAATATACGTGAATCTTGTGTTACTGTATAGTTCTGCACAAAGTATAAAAGAACAATGTAGATGAACTTAACCTCCTGTCTATTCCCATAACAGGTCTCTGGTATGTTGCTCTTCCTGGTTATTTTGAACTATACTTCCTGACACATTATCTGCTGGAAGTAAAAGCACAGCTCTGTGGTTCTCCTGCATCATATACACGTAGCCGAGTCCTTGTGATTGTTTTGTTTTATCAGCTTATTCATGGTCACTAAGCAAATAAATGTGTCAGAAAATCAAACAGTGTATCCTCTCCATGTGCTGTTTAACCCATTAAGGACGAAGGCCTTTTTCACCTTAAGGACTGAGCCCTTTTTCGCAATTCTGACCACTGTCGCTTTACGAATCAATAACTTGTAAACGCTTTTACCGAATATTCTGATTCTGAGATTGTTTTTTCGTGACATATTCTACTTTATTTTGCTGGTAAATTTTCGGCGTTACTTGCATCCTTTTTTGGTGAAAAATTTAGAAAATTTTGAAGCTCTCTACTTGTAAGGAAAATAGATATTCCCAATAAATTTTATTTTTATTCACAAATACAATACGTCCACTTTATGTCTGCATCATAAAATGGACATATTTTTGCTTTTTGAATAAATTTGAGGGCTTCAAAGTAGAGCAGCAATTTTCAAAAATTTCATGAAAATTGCTAAATCTGAAGGGACAGATGTTACAGAACTACAACTCCCAGCATGCCTGGGCAGTCTAGACATGCTGAGAGTTGTAGTTTGGCAACATCTGGAGGGCTACCGTTTGGGCACCACTGTAACAGTGGTCTCCAAACTGTGACCCTCCAGATGTTGCAAAACTACAACTCCCAGCATTCCCAGACAGCCTTTGGCTGTCTGGGCATGCTGGGAGTTGCAGTTTGGCCTTCCTAGTGGTTGCCACAGTAAAGATCACTTTACTTTCACTTTCATTTCCCCACCCCCCACCCCCCCACCGTAGTTTCCCTACCTGAGCCAGGATCTTTTCAGTCTCCAGCGACGATCAGCAGTTCCCAGGCATCTTCTCCTCCAGGTACCGGCCTCCATCTTCTCCCCATGTTCCCCTCGACATCCAGGGGTGGGCAGAACGGGGGGTTGCCATGGCAACCCACTGTCCTGCTCTGCCATTGGTCAGAATCAGTTCTGATCAATGGCAGGGGATAGGAGGAGATCGCATCACTGAGACCTCACTCCTAGCCCTCAGGATGATCGGGGCTGTCACTGACAGCTCCGATCATCCCTATTTTCCAGGTGATCGGGTCACCAGAGACCCGATCAGCCCGGAATAGCAGAAAATCGCATGTCTGAATTGGGGGGGGGGGGGGGTCTCAGGACCCCCTTGGGCGATGTGCCGGGATGCCTGCTGAATGATTTCAGCAGGCATCCTGGTCCAGTCCCTAACCGGCTAGCGGTGGGGACCGGAATTCCCACGGGCGTATGCATACGCCCCACGTCCTTAAGGACTCGGGATGCAGGGCGTATGCATATGCCCGGCGTCCTGAAGAGGTTAATACTTGGCAAATTGTAAGGGCTAGTTCCTATAGACTTACATTGGACTTCTAGCAAATCAATACAGTGATCACTGAAGCCTCATGCAAGTCATAGGCTTGGAAGTTGCAGCAAAATTTAAAGACATATCCTGCCGTTGGAGCCATCATTGTATTTAGTCAGCCACTTATTGTGCAAGTTCTCACACTTAAAAAGATGAGACGCCTGTAATTGTCATCATAGGTATACCTCAACTATGGGAGACATAATGAGAAAAAAAAATCCATAAAATTACATTGTCTGATTTTTAAAGAATTTATTTGCAAACTATGGTGGAAAGTAAGTATTTGGTCAATAACAAAAGTTCATCTCAATACTTTGTTATTTAACTTTTGTTGGCAATGACAGAGGTAAAACGTTTTCTGTAAGTCTTAACAAGGTTTTCACACACTGTTGCTGTTATTTTGGCCCATTCCTCCATGCAGATCTCCTCTAGAGCAGTGATGTTTTGGGCCTGTCGCTGGGCAACAAAGACTTTCAACTCCCTCCAAAGGTTTTCTATGGGTTTGAGATCTGGAGACTGGCTAGGCCACTCCGGGACCTTGAAATGCTTCTTACAAAGTCACTCCTTTGTTGCCTGGATGTTTTTTTTGGGATATGTTGAAAGACCCAGCTATGTTTCATCTTCAATGCCCTTGCTGATGGAAAGAGCTTTTCACTCAAAATCTCATGATACATGGCCCCATTCATTCTTTCCTTTACTCGCATCAGTTGTCCTGGTCCCTTAGCAGAAAAACAGCCCCAAAGCATGATGTTTCTACCCACCATGCTTCACAGTAGGTATGGTGTTCTTTGGATGCAACTCAGCATTCTTTCTCCTCCAAACAAGACGAGTTGAGTTTGGTTTCATCTGACAACATGACATTCTCCCAAGGCTCTTCTGGATCATCCAAATGCTCTCTAGCAATTGGGCCCAGACATGTACTGGCTTAAGCAAGGGGACATGTCTGGCACTGCATGATTTGAGTTCCTGGCGGCATATTGTGTTACTAATGGTAGTCTTTGTTACTTTGGTCCCAGATCTCTGCAGGTCATTCACTAGGTCCCCCTGTGTGGTTCTGGGATTTTTGCTCACCGTTCTTGTGATCCTTTTGACACCACGGGGTGAGATCTCGTGTGGGGCCCCAGATCGAGGGAGATTATCAGTGGTCTTGTATGTCTTCCATTTTCTAATACTTGCCCCCACAGTTGATTTCTTCACACCATGCTGCTTGCCTATTGCATATTCAGTCTTTCCAGCCTGGTGCAGGTCTACAATTTTGTTTCTGGTGTCCTTCGACAGCTCTTAGCCATAGTGGAGTTTTGAATGTGACTGTTTGAGGTTGTGGACAGGTGTCTTTTATACTGATAACAAGTTCAAACAGGTGCCATTAATACAGGTAACGAGTGGAGGATAGAGGAGACTCTTAAAGAAGAAGTTACAGGTCTGTGAGAGCAAGAAAAATTGTTTGTTTGTAGGTGACCAAATACTTATTTCCACCATAATTTGCAAATAAATTCTTTAAAAATCAACAAAAGTGATTTTATGGATTCTTTTTCTCATTATGTCTCTCATAGTTGAGGTATACATATGATGAAAATTACAGGCCTCTCTCATCTTTTTAAGTAGGACATAGCACTGATCATTTTTATCTGTCACCTTCTGCTCTGGTCTGCTCGATCTCAGATCAGAGCAGAACAGCCGTGGAAGGAAGCGGAGGCAGGTGAGGGGACCTGTTTGCCGTTCTGCATGATCGGATCGCCGCGGCAGTTGGGGGCTGCGGGCGATCTGATCATACATTTTAGAAACTGCAGTGCTGCAGATGGCGTGATCTGTATTGATCACGGGCATCTGAGGGGTTAATGGCGGACATCCGCGCGATCACGTATGTCGGCTGTCAGCAGCTGGGACCTGCTGCGCATGACCCGAGCATTGCTCCGATGCTCACGGTTATCTATAGGAAGTAAATGTACTTCCTTGCTGCGTAAAGTACCACCTCACCAGGACATACATTTATGTCATGCATCGTTAAGGAGTTAAAACAAGTCAAAATGAGGCTCAGTAGGTTGTGTGGCATCCACTTGCCTGTATGACCTCCCTAGAACGCCCTGGCATGCTCCTGATGAGGTGGCTGACATGGTCTCCTGAGGGATGTCCTCCCAGACCTGGACTAAAGCATCCACCAACTCCTGGACAGTCTGTGGTGCAACGTGGTGTTGGTGGATGGAGCGAGACATGATGTCCCAGATGTGCTCAATCGGATTCAGGTCTGGGGAACGAGTGGGCCAGTCCATAGCATCAATGGCTTCCTCTTGCAGGAACTGCTGACACACTGCAGCTATATGAGGTTGAGCATTGTCTTGCATTAGTAGGAACCCAGGGCCAACAGCACCAGCATATGGTCTCACAAGGGGTCTGAGGATCTCATCTTTGTACCAAATGGCAGTCAGGCTACCTCTGGCAAGAACATGGAGGGCTGTGCGGCCCCCTAAAAAATGCCACCCCACACCATTACTGACCCAACACCAAACCGGTCAAGCTGAAGGATCTTGCAGGCAGAACGTTCTCCACGGTGTCTCCAGATTCTGTCACATCTGTCACATGTGCTCAGTGTGAACCTGCTTTCATCTGTGAAGAACACAGTGCGTCATTGGCGAATTTCCCAATCTTGGTGTTCTCTGGCAAATGCAAAACGTCCTGCACGGTGTTGGGCTGTAAGCACAACCCCCACCTGTGGATGTCGGGCCCTCATACTACCCTCATGGAGTTTATTTCTGAGTGGACACATGCACACTTGTAGCCTGCTGGAGGTCATTTTGTAGGGCTCTGGCAGTGCTACTCCTTGCACAAGGCGGAGGTAGCGGTCCTGCTGCTAAGTTGTTGCCCTCCTACTGCCTCCTCCACATCACCTGATGTACTGGCCTGTCTCCTGGTAGTGCCTGCATGCTCTAGACACACAGACACAGCAAACCTTCTTGCTACAGCTCGCACTGATGTGCCCTCCTGGATGAGCTGCACTACCCGAGCCACTTGTGTGGGTAGTAGACTCTGTCTCATGCTATCACTAGATTTAAAGCACCGCCTGCATTCAAAAGTGACCAATACATCAGCCAGGAAGTGTAGTAACTGAGAAGTGGTCTTTGGTCACCACCTGCAGGACCACTACTTTATTGGGGGTTTCTTGCTAATTGCGTATAATTTCCATCGCCGTAATTGTTGGCACCCCTGAAATTTTTTAAGAAAATTAAGTATTTCTCACAGAAAAGGGTTGCAGTATACACATGTTAATTCCCTTTGTGTGTATTGGAACTAAACTAAAAAAGGGAGGAAAAAAAGAAAATTGGACATATTGTCACACCAAGTTCCAAAAATGGTCTGGACAAAATTATTGGCACCCTTAACATAATATTTGGTTGCACACCCTTTGGAAAAAATAACTGAAATCCGTTGCTTCCTATAACCATCAATAAGCTTCTTGCACCTCTCAGCTGGAATGTATGACCACTCTTCCTTTGCAAACTGCTCCAGGTATCTCTTATTAGAAGGGCGCCTTTTCCCAACAGCAATTTTAAGATCTCTCCACAGTTGTTCCATGGGATTTAGATCTGGGCTCATTCCTGGCTACTTCAGAACTCTCCAGCGCTTTGTTGCCATGCATTTCTGGGAGCATTTTGAGATATGTTTGGGGTCATTGTCCTGCTGGAAGATCCAAGATCTCAGACACAAACCCAGCTTTCTAACACTGGGCTATACAGTGCGACCCAAAATCCATTGATTATCCTCAGATTTCATGATGCCTTCCACACATTCAAGGGACCCAGTGCCAGAGGCAGCAAAACAACCCCAAAACATCATTGAACCTCCACCATATTTTACTGTAGGTACTGTGTTCTTTTCTTTGTAGGCTTCATTCTGTTTTTGGTAAACAGAATGATGTGCTTTACCAAAAAGCTCTATCTTGGTCTCATCTGTTCACAAGACATTTTCCCAGAAGAATTTTGGTTTACTCCAGTTCCTTTTGGCAAAATGTAGTCCTGCTTTATTTTATGTCTGTGTCAGTAGTGGGGTCCTCTGGGGTCTCCTGCCATAGCGTTTCATTTTATTTAAATGTCGACAGATAGTTTGTGCTGACACTGATGCTCCTTGAGCCTGCAGGACAGCTTGAATATCTTCGGAACTTGTTTGGGGCTGCTTATCCACCATCCGGACTATCCTGCGTTGACACCTTTCATCAATTTTTCTCTTCTGTCCACGCCCAGGGAGATTAGCTAGAGTGCCATGGGTTGCAAACTTCTTGATAATGTTGCGCACTGTGGACAAAGGCAAATCTAGATCTCTGGAGATGGACTTGTAATCTTGAGATTGCTGATATTTTTCCACAATTTTGGTTCTCAAGTCCTCAGACAGTTCTCTTCTCCTCTTTCTGTTGTCCATTCTTAGTGTGGCACACACAGACAAACAATGCAAAGACTAAGTGAACTTCTCTCCTTTTTATCTGTTTTCAGGTGTGATTTTTTTAAATTGCCCAACACCTTTTACTTGCCCCAGGTGAGTTTAAAAGGAACATCACATGCTTGAAACAATCTTATTTTTCCACAATTTTGAAAGGGTGCCAATAATTTTGTCCGGACCATTTTTGGAGTTTGGTGTGACATTACAGTGCGACCCAAAATGATGTCCAATTTTTTTTTGGTTTAGTTCCAATACACACAAAGGGAGTAAACATGTGTATAGCAAAACATGTTACTGCAATCCTTTTCTGTGAGAAATATTTCATTTTCTTGAAAAATTTCAGGGGTGCCAACATTTACGCCCATGTCTGTACATTGTGTTGTTTAAGTGTTCCCTTTATTTTTTTGAGCAGTGTATATAAAGCTATGTGTACCTGTTTTATTGAGAGAGTTGAGAGGGAGGAGAAGTCTGTTCCTTGCAGTCATGGTAGCAATATATTGTGAAAAATACATATACCACCAGTTTATGGCGCTTGCATGTGCTATGTAGCTACTGTAGACATTTAGATACAAAGGTCTCTGCAATAACTTTTCTAATCCTCGCACCTACAACAATTCAATACGCCTGCATTGTGGGTGGATATGTAAGCTCTGTTTTATCTTTATTGTGGCTGCTCCTTGTAGCAAAATAAACTGGTAGCAGAATTTTATGGGTACTTATCCTCTAGAGAAAAAAGAGGTGGTGGAATATGAAACATTAGTGGATTAAGAGATTTAGAGTGTTTAAAAAACACTTTGTAGAAAGAACACAGACACATTCTGAAGTGGTTAGGAATAAAGCAGGTGTACTTTGTAATAAAGTTCATGGCGGTAGAAAACACTGAAACTAAACAAATATGTGCCTAAAGAATTTGTTGTAGAAAATGTGAATGGGAAGTTTTTGGCCTATTATGTGAAAATAGAAAATAATAGGCTTGTAGCCTATAGCAAACATGTATTTTAACCCCTTGGGGACGGAGCCCATTATGACCCTAAGGACGGGAGCATTTTTTTGCAAATCTGACCACTGTCACTTTAAGCATTAATAACTCTGGGATGCTTTTACTTATAAATTTGATTCCGAAATAGTTTTTTCGTGACATATTTTACTTTATGTTAGTGGTAAATTTTCGTCGATACTTGCATCATTTCTTGGTGAAAAATTCAAAAATGTCATGAAAAATTTGAAAATTTAACATTTTTCTAACTTTGAAGCTCTCTGCTTATAAGGAATATGGATATTCCAAATAAATTATATATTGATTCACATATACAATATGTCTAATTTATGTTTGCATCATAAAGTTGACATGTTTTTACTTTTGGAAGACATCAGAGGGCTTCAAAGTTCAGCAGCAATTTTCCAATTTTTCGCAAAATTTTCAAAATCTGAATTTTTCAGGGACCAGTTCAGGTTTGAAGTGTATTTGAAGGGTCTTCTGGTTAGAAATACCCCATAAATGACCCCATTATAAAAACTGCACCCCTCAAAGTATTCAAAATGACATTCAGTAAGTGTGTTAACCCTTTAGGTGTTTCACAGGAATAGCAGCAAAGTGAAGGAGAAAATTCAAAATCTTCATTTTTTACACCCGCATGTTCTTGTAGACCCAGTTTTTGAATTTTTACAAGGGGTAAAAGGAAAAAAAATCCTCTCAAAATTTGGAACCCAATTTCTCTCGAATAAGAAAATACCTCATATGTGTATGTCAAGTGTTCGGCGGGTGCACTACAGGGCTCAGAAGCGAAGGAGCAACAATGGATTTAGGAGAGTGAGTTTTTCTGAAATGGTTTTTGGGGGGCATGTCCCATTTAGGAAGCCCCTATGGTGCCAGGACAGCAAAACCCCCCCACATCGCACACTATTATGGAAACTACACCCCTCAAGGAACGTAACAAGGAGTACGGTGAGCCTTAACACCCCACAGGTGTTTGACAACTTTTTGTTAAAGTTGGATGTGTAAATGAAAAAAAAATGTTTTTTTCACTAAAATGCTGGTTTTTCCCCAAATTTTACTTTTTTACAAGGGGTAATAGGAGAAAATGCCCCCCAAAATTTGTAACCCCATTTCTTCTGAGTATGGAAATACCCCATGTTTGGACATCAAGTGCACTGCGAACAAACTACAATGCTCAGAAGAGAAGGAGCGCCATTGAGCTTTTAGAGAGATAATTTGTTTGGAATGGAAGTCGGGGGCCATGTGCGTTTACAAAGCCCCCCCGTGGTGCCAGAACAGTGGACCCCCCCACATGTAACCCTATTTTGGAAAATACACCCCTCACTGAATGTAATTAGGGGTACAGTGAGCATTTACACCCTACTGGCGTTTGACAGATCTTTGGAACAGTGGGCTGTGCAAACAAAAAAATTTCATTTTTCATTTTCACTGACCACTGTTACAAAAATCTGTCAGACACTTGTGGGGCGTAAATGCTCACTGTACCCCTTATTACATTACGTGAGGGGTGTAGTTTCCAAAATGGGGTCACATGTGGGTTTATTTTTTTGGGTTTATGTCAGAACCGCTGTAAAATCAGCCACCCCTGTGCAAATCACCAATTTAGGCCTTAAATGTACATAGTGCACTAACAGGCTGATGTAGACCCCAACTTTTCCTTTTCATAAGGGGTAAAAGGAGAAAAAGCCCCCCCAAAATTTGTAGTACAATTTCTCTCGAGTACGGAAATACCCCATGTGTGGCACTAAACTGTTTCCTTGAAATACGACAGGGCTCCGAAGTGAGAGAGTGCCAGGCGCATTTGAGGACTAAATTAGGGATTGCATAGGGTTGGACATAGGGGTATTCTACGCCAGTGATTCCCAAACAGGGTGCCTCCAGCTGTTGCTAAACTCCCAGCATGCCTGGACAGTCAGTGGCTGCCCGTAAATGCTGTGAGTTGTTGTTTTGCAACAGCTGGAGGCTCCGTTTTGGAAACACTGCCGTACAATACGTTTTTCATTTTTATTGGGGAAGGACAGTGTAAGGGGGTGTATATGTAGTGTTTTACTCTTTATTGGGTGTTAGTGTAGTGTAGTGTTTTTAGGGTACATTCACACTGGCGGGTTACGGTGAGTTTCCCGCTAGGAATCTGCACTGCGGCGAAAAATTTGCCGCAGCTCATACTTGAAGCAGGAAACTTACTGTAAACCCGCCCGTGTGAATGTACCCTGTACGTTCACATTGGGGGGGGGGGGGCAAACCTCCAGCTGTTTCAAAACTACAACTCCCAGCATGTACTGACAGGCCGTGCATGCTGAGAGTTGTAGATTTGCAACAGCTGGAGGCACACTGGTTGGAAAACCTTCAGTTAGGTTCTGTTACCTAACTCAGTATTTTCCAACCAGTGTGCCTCCAGCTGTTGCAAAACTACAACTCCCAGCATGCATGGTCTGTCAGTACATGCTGGGAGTTGTAGTTTTGCAACAGCTGGAGGCACACTGGTTGGAAAAACTTCAGTTAGGTTCTGTTACCTAACTCAGTATTTTTCAACCAGTGTGCCTCCAGCTGTTGAAAAACTACAATTCCCAGCATGTACTGATCACAGAAGGGCATGCTGGGAGATGTAGTTATGCAACAGCTGGAGGTACGCAACTACAACTCCCAGCATGCCGAGACAGCTGTTTTCTGTGTGGGCATGCTGGAATTTGTAGTTTTGCAACATCTGGAGTGCTACAATTTAGAGACCACTGAACAATGATCTCCAAACTGTGGACCTCCAGATGTTGCAAAACTACAACTCCCAGCATGCCCAGACAGCAAACAGTTGTGTGGGCATGCTAGGAGTTGTAGTTTTGAAAGATCTAGAGGGCAGTATAGAGATCACTGTGCAGTGGTCTCTAAACTGTAGACCTCCAGCTGTTGCAAAACTACAAATTTCAGCATGCCCACACAGCAAACAGCTCTCTGGGCATGCTGGGAGTTGTAGTTTTTTAACATCTGGAGGGCTACAGTCTAGAGACCACTATAGTGGTCTCAGACTGTAGCCCTGTAGATGTTGCTAGGCAACAAGGCTGAGGACAACAAGGTCAGATTTTGTGGGAGACTGTTTTGATAAGTACCTACCTACCTCACATACCATGTGTTACGTTATGCGCTCTGGCCGCACACGCTGGCTGTGAGCGCATGGTCCTGTTACCTGCTGCTGCCGGCAGGGCTGCGATTTGCATTGCGGGACGTGCCTGCATGCGAATCCCAGTCAGTCAGGTGATTCTCCTGCCCCCATCTCTGCCTCTCTGCTCCAGCGTGCCTGTCCCCATCCGATAGGGCACACATGCGCTGGAACTTTAAGATTTAAAGGGCCAGTGTGCCCATTAGTGTATTACACCTGTGGCTCATTGATTAATTCCTCCTCCTCCCACACTTCCCTGCTGGATCTTTGTTGCCTTGTGCCTGAGAGAAAGCATACCTGAGAGTTGCCTTACCGTGTATCTGATCCTTTGCTCTGTGTCCTGACCTTGCTCCTCTGCCGCCTGACCTCCTGCTATGTCCTGCCTACGCTACTGTGCCGCCTGCCCTGACCTTCTGCTATCCTGACTATGAGCTGTCTTAACCCTCCTGTGCCTCGCAGTCATCTGCCACACAGGTCCTGCGAATCCACGTCCGCCGGTGTTCCTGTCTTCTGAAACTTGAGTGCTACACCATGTAGTATTTATAAACATAAATACAACTGGTTCTTGTCCATATCCCATGTACTGTACAGTCGACCAATCTCTCACTATATATATTGGAACGCTGCACCTCAAAATGGTAACTATTCTATAAACAGCAGGTCTAAGGACTGCAGCACCAATCTTTGGCCTAAAGGAAGTAAGCAAGTTTGATCTGTATCCTGTCACCTGTATTTTAATAAAGGCTGTACTTGGATTTATTGGTGCTGTTTAGAGAATTGTGACTTTTTAAGTAATAGAGGGGTCTTTGGGTCACCTCACACATGCCTTATAGCTACATTCCTATAGCTATATTACCTCTGTATGGTAACATGCAAAAGACTTTGATAGGGCATACCTATATCATGCACCAAAAGATATTATCACAAGACTGCCACGGGTTATGATCATTTGGGTTGTGATCATCCTGGGCTTAATTCTGATGGACTGGAGTCAGGAAATAATTTTTTCCCTTGCTTCTACCTTACTGGGTCTTGCCTGCCTTTGGATCAACACTGAAAGATAAGAGGCTGAAGTAGATTGACTATGTTACAATAATTGGGTGAACCACCATAGTATCATAATAGCAACCACTTTCTATAATTTGAAAAAAAGGACATTTAAGCAAAAGCATGTGCAGACAATCAGCTCACCACCTGTAGCATAGGCGTTGTACTTGGAGTAGCTCCTGAGCATTGACAATCCCTGTTGGTGCTTCACTGGCTCAATCACGTGGACAGACAAACCTCTGTTCCAGCATCTGGAAATGTTTGGACATTAACAAAGGTGCTTGTTATCCAAATCTCTGACCACCACTTGGCCTTTCAGTCCAGGTCCCTGTTTATTAAGGGTAGTGCATTCCTTAAAGGGGTACTCCCCTGGAAAACATATTTTTTAAATCAACTGGTGCCAGAAACTTAAACAGATTTGTAAATTACTTCTATTTAAAATTGTAATCCTTCCAGTACTTATCAGCTGCTCTATGCTTGACAGGAAGTTCTTTTCTTTTTGAATTTCCTTTCCTTCTGACCACAGTGCTCTCTGCTGACACCTATATCCATTTTAGGAACTGTCCAGAGAAGGATAGGTTTGCTATGGGGATTTGCTCCTGCTCTGGACAGTTCCTGACATGGACAGAGGTGTCAGAAGAGAGCACTATGGTTAGACAGAAAGTAAATTCAAAAAGAAAAGAACTCCCTGTGGAACATACAGCAGTGATGGAAGGGTTAAGATTTTTTAAATAGAAGTAATTTACAAATCTGTTTACGTTTCTGGAACCAGTTGATAATTTTTTCCCCCCGGTAAGGTACCCATTTAACCCCTTAAGGACCACGGATTTTTCCAGTTTTGCACTTTAATTTTTTCCTCCTCACCTTTTAAAAATCATAACCCTTTAAATTTTGCACTTAAAAATCATTATGTGGGCTTTTTTTTGCGCCACCAATTCTACTTTGCAGTGAGATCAGTCATTTTACCCAAAAATCTATGGCAAAACGGAAAAAAAAATCATTGTGCGACAAAATTGAAGAAAAAATGCCATTTTGTAACTTTTGGGGGCTTCCGTTTCTACAATTTTAAACGTATACATTTTCCTGCATGTAGTTATGATTTTTTCCAGAAGTACAACAAAATCATAACTACCGTACATGCAGGAAAATGTATACATTTAAAATTGTCATTTTCTGACCCCTATAACTTTTTTATTTTTCTGCATATGGGGCGATATGAGGGATAATTTTTTGCGACGTGATCTGAAGTTTTTATCAGTACCATTCTTGTATTGATCAGACATTTTGATCGCTTTTTATTCACTTTTTCATGATATAAAAAGTGACCAAAAATACGCTATTTTGGACTTTGACTGTGCCATTGACTGTGCGGTTTAAATAATGATATATTTTGATAGTTCGGACATTTAAGCACGTGGCGATACCACATATGTTTATTTTTATTATGTTTATATATTATTTATATGGAATTTGGGAAAAGGGGGGTGATTTAAACTTTTAATGAGGAAGGGGTTAATGTGTGTGTGTTAAACTTTTTTTTACCTTTTTTTCTTTTACACTTTTAGTCCCCTTAGGGGACTTTTAGGAGGAATCATTTGAATCCTCATACAGATGAATGGGATTATATACAATCCCATTCATCTGTGTGCTCTGCCCTCGATTGATAAAGCCTGGTCCTGCCAGGCTGTATCATTCAGAGTGCCGGGGCCGACACAGGAGGAGAGGTAAGCCCTCAGGCTACCTCAGTAATGGATCGCTCCCCCGCGATCGCGCTGCGGGGGAGCGATCCACCCCACTGGACCACCAGGGACAGCTTTGACAGCGGCGATCTAAAGGGTTAATAGCCGGCCGCGGCGATTGCCACATATCGGCTATTAACGCCGGCCCCCAGCTGCAAGAATCAGCTGGGGGCCGGCCGGTATGATGCGAGCTCGAGTCGGGAGCCCGCGTCATACCTCGGTAACGGCCATTGGACGTGTATACACGTCCATGGTCGTTAAGGGGTTAAGGCCTGTTAAGAAGCTCTGTGGAGAATTGGTTAAGTACAGTGGGATAAACCCAAGAGGTTAAAGGGTTGTAACAAGTTAAAGTTGGCCTGTTGACATTAACCTGTGTGAAGTTACAAGAACTGTTTAATCTGTACTTTTGTGTTGCTGTTACTAGAAGTAAAGCACGTTAGAGGAAGAAAGTACCTTTGGAAAATTGGGACATCGATCAGGTGCAGACTTCTTAAAGGGGTATTCCAGAAAAAAACTATTTTTTTTATATCAACTGGCTGCAGAAAGTTAAACAGATTTGTAAATTACTTCTATTAAAAAATCTTAATCCTTTCAATAATTATCAGCTGCTGAAGTTGAGTTGTTGTTTTCCGTCTGGCAACAGTGCTCTCTGCTGACATCTCTGCTTGTCTCGGGAACTGCACAGAGTAGAAGAGGTTTGCTATGGGGATTTGCTTCTAAACTGGGCGGTTCCCGTGTCATCAGAGAGCACTTAGACAGAAAAGAACAACTCAACTTCAGCAGCTCATAAGTACTTAGAGGAAGATTTTTTTTTATAGAAGTAATTTACAAATCTGTATAACTTTCTTTAGCCAGTTGATATATAAAAATGTTTTTTTCCTGGATAATCCTTTTAAACATATGTTGGTAAAATGAAATGTATGCCAAGAAAATGCAAAAAAATTTAACTTTTTAAAAGTATAAAAACTAACTGTTGTTGGAATTAAACAAATTCTTGGGGTTTAACATGCACCATCGAATCAAACAGAAACAGTATTAAGTTCTTAGATATATGCATTTCACATAATGAACAATCATTCATTACATCCACCTTTTGGAAAAAGGTGGATGCCAATAGTCATTTGGATTTCTGCAGCTCGCATTTTAGGAAATGGTTACTAAACATACCGTTTAGTCAGTATAAAAGGATTCGTAAAAAAACAGTCCTTAATTTTGCAAGAACGTTTTAAAGAAAAACATTATCAGGCTAAAGTATTAAATGATGCATATAACTGTACTAAAATACTTACACAGAAAGACTGTTTGGTGACCAGAAAAAAGGATGAACATAAAGAAAACAGCTCATTTTCATCTAACTTCATTACAACGTACAGTAAGGATGCTCACCTTATTAAAGAAATAGTCAAGCAACACTGGCACATATTACAAACAGATCCTCACCTTTCTCAAATTATCCCACAGCAACCCCGGTTTACATACAGAAGACAGCAGATTCGGAGACAGCAAAATAAAGATAACACTCACACTGATCTCCTAGGGAGACCGATCAAAAAAGGAAGCTACAAATGCAAGAGGGCCCGATGCCTGTGCTGTCACCAGATTTCGAATGGTGTTGATAATTTCACTCCTTCAGTAACTGGCGAGAATTTTTGGAATCAAATTCCACCTTACTTGTCTATCCAACTATGTAATCTATATGATTCAGTGTCCCGACTGTCCATTACAGCACATTGGACGTACCACCCGTCCTCTCCATCTCAGAATAAACCAGCATCACCAAAATATTAAAAAGAGGTTCTTACTCCATGGAGTTTTTTTTTATCTCATTTAAATAGTCAAAAGTCTATTACTATCACACCCATCGACCATGTACCGATTACAATCAATAACAGATTTGAACAACTGAAGAGACGTGAAATGTTTTGGATGTACAAGATGTAGACATTATCCCCTCAATGTCTTAACGAGATGTGGGAAATCATCTCATGAACATGACTATACGAATGGATTACTGTTTTCCGTCAATAGCAACTATTTTACATACCTGGATATGTGATCACTTTCTTTTCACTCCGCAGTTAGCAGTCTTTCATTTGCTTCCTGCATCTCAGAACTCTGATAGCCTGTTCAATTCTGTCAGTCTATGGACCGCATTACATCATCTCCACTGCGTAGGTTGTTCAACACATAAGCGCATCACTGTCCCTTCCGTTATGCATCATTCTGCAACCACCCCATTCTGAGAGGTCCCATCATGTGCTCCGCCTTACAAGCCAGGTACCTTAACATAACTTTCACATATGTACAAGTTCTCATATATTTATGACAATCTAATTTATATTCTTTTATGTAGAATGATGATTGTTTTTATCATGTTTTATTCATTTTGTGTGTTTTTAAGATTTTTTCCTTATATGTATATAATTTTTACTGGTTCCGGTTCGTCCAATTTCCCAGACACCCGGAAGCAATTTTGAATGTGCTTTAACCCCTTAAGGACTCAGGTTTTTTCCGTTTTTGCACTTTCGTTTTTTCCTCCTTACCTTTTAAAAATCATAACCCTTTCAATTTTCCACCTAAAAATCCATATTATGGCTTATTTTTTGCATCACCAATTCTACTTTGCAGTGACATCAGTCATTTTACTCAAAAATTCACGCCGAAAAAAAAATCATTGTGCGACAAAATCGAAGAAAAAAACACCATTTTGTAACTTTTGGGGGCTTCCGTTTCTACGCAGTGCATATTTCGGTAAAATGACACCTTATCATTATTCTGTAGGTCCATACGGTTAAAATGATACCCTACTTATATAGGTTTGATTTTGTCGTACTTCTGGAAAAAATCATAACTACATGCAGGAAAATGTATACGTTTAAAAATGTCCTCTTCTGACCCCTATAACTTTTTTATTTTTCCACGTACAGGGCGGTATGAGGGCTAATTTTTTGCGACCCCGCTTCATATCGCGGGAGCCGGCGCAGGACGTAAATATACGTCCTGCGTCGTTAAAGGGGTACTCGGTGAAAAACTTTTTTTTTTTAAATCAACTGGTGCCAGAAAGTTAAACAGATTTGTAAATTACTTCTATTAAAAAAATCTTAATCCTTCCTGTACTTATTAGCTGCTAAATACTACAGTGGAAATTATTTTCCTTTTGAAACACAGAGCTGTCTGCTGAATCACGAGCACAGTGCTCTCTGCTGACATCTCTGTCCATTTTTAGGAACTGTCCAGGATAAAAGGAAATCCCCATAGCAAACATATGCTGTTCTGGACAGTTCATAAAATGGACAGAGATGTCAGCAGAGAGCACTGTGCTTGTGATGTCAGCAGACAGTTCTGTGTTTCAAAAAGAAAAGAATTTCCGCTGTAGTATTCAGCAGCTAATAAGTACAGGAAGGATTAAGATTTTTAATAGAAGTAATTTACAAATCTGTTTATCTTTCTGGCACCAGTTGATTTAAAAAAAAAAGTTTTTCACCGGGGTACCCCTTTAACCCCTTAAGGACACATGACGTTCTCATACATCTCCATTTCCGAGTCCTTAAGGACACATGACGTATGAGAACGTCATGTGTTTTACCGGCCCCCCGCAACCATCTGGAGCGGAGCCGATGCCCGATGCCTGCTGAAATCGTTCAGCAGGCATCGGGGCATATCGTCCATGGGGGTCATGATGACCCCCCATGTCGGCGATGGCCGCAGATCGCTGGACAATTCAGTCCAGCGATCTGCGGCGGATTCCGGGTCAATCGGGTCTCCGGTGACCCGGAATTATTGGCTGATCGGGGCCATCAGAGACGGCCCCGAACAGCCAGAGCCAGCAGGGGTGAGGTGGCACTGGTGCCACCTCACGATCGCCCTGATTCGTCGGCCAGTTTCCCGGCCGACCAATCAGGGCGCCTGCTGCGGGTGTCACTCCCGCAACCCGCTCCGCCTCTCTTCAGGAGGACGTGAGCGGGTGCGGGAAGAAGACCCCGGGTGCTGGGGACCCCGATCCCCGGCGTCCCTGTTGGGATCGGGGGCCCCAGGAGCGGTGGCGACGGCGAGGGACTGACCTGCGCGGCATGGAGCAGCAGCAGCAGTAGGAGGTGAGTGACAGCCTCCTGCTGTTGCTTAGCAACAGCTCCCAGCATGCAAAAAGGGCATGCTGGGAGCTGTAGTTATGCAACAGCAGGAGGCAGACCACCACAACACCCAGCATTCCCTTATGGGCATGCTGGGACTTATAGTTTTGCAACATCTGGAGGCACATTTTTCTATGGAAAAGTGTACCTTCAGCTGTTGTATAACTACAACTCCCAGCTTGCACAATCAGCTAAAGTGCATGCTGGAAGTTGTAGTGGTGCATCTGCTGGTTGCATAACTACAACTCCCAGCATGCCCGTTGGCTATCGGTGACTGCTGAGAGTTGTAGTTTTGCAACAGCTGAAGGCACACTGAGTTAAGTAGCAAACCAGTGTGTCTCCAGCTGTTGCATAACTACAATCCCCAGCATCCCCAGCCAAAGTAGTATGCCTCCAGCTGTTGCATAACTACAAGACCCAGCATGCCCTTCCGCTGTCCGTACATGCTGGGGGTTGTAGCTTTTGCAACAGCTGAAGGCACACTGGTTGCAAAACACTGAGTTTGTTACCAAACTCGGTGTTTCACAACCAGTGTGCCTCCAGCTGTTGCAAAACTACAACTCCCAGCATGCACTGGTAGACCGTACATGCTGGGAGTTGTAGTTTTTCAACAGCTGGATGTTTCTCCCCCCCCCCCCCCCCCCCCAATGTGAATGTACAAGGTACACTCACATGGGCGGAGGATTACAGTAAGTTTGAGCTGCGGCAAATTTTCAGTCGCAGCTCAAACTGCCAGCGAGAAACTACTGCGAACCCCCGCCCGTGCCACTGTACCCTAAAAACACTACATTACACTAACACAAAATAAAATAAAAAGTAAAAAACACTACATATACACATACCCCTACACAGCCCCCCTCCCCAATAAAAATGAAAAACGTCTGGTACGCCACTGTTTCCAAAACGGAGCCTCCAGCGGTTGCAAAACTACTACTCCCAGCATGCACTGATAGACCGTACATGCTGGGAGTTGTAGTTTTGCAACAGCTGGATGTTCCCCCCCCCCCCAATGTGAACATACAGGGTACACTCACATGATTACAGTAAGTATCCGGCTGCAAGTTTGAGCTGCGGCAAATTTTCTGCCGCAGCTCAAACTGCCAGCGAGAAACTACTGTGAACCCCCGCCCGTGCGACTGTACCCTAAAAACACTACACTACACTAACACACAATAAAATAATAAGTAAAAAACACTACATATATACACACACCCCTATACAGCCCCCCTCACCAATAAAAATGAAAAACGTCTGGTACGCCACTGTTTCCAAAACGGAGCCTCCAGCTGTTGCAAAACAACTACTCCCAGTATTGCCAGATAGCCACTGACTGTCTAGGCATGCTGGGAGTTTTACAACAGCTGGGAGTTTTACAAACACCCTGTTTGGGAATCACTGGCGTAGAATACCCCTATGTCCACCCCTATGCAAGTCCCTAATTTAGGCCTCAAATGCGCATGGCGCTCTCACTTTGGAGCCCTGTTGTATTTCAAGGCAACAGTTTAGGGTCACATGTGGGGTATCGCTGTACTCGGGAGAAATTGTGTTACACATTTTGGGGGGTATTTTCTGCTATTACCCTTTTTAAAAATGTAAAATTTTTGGGAAAACAAGCATTTTAGGTAAAAAATAAAAAATTTTTTTTACATATACAAAAGTCGTGAAACACCTGTAGGGTATTAAGGTTCACATTACCCCTTGTTACGTTCCCCGAGGGGTCTAGTTTCCAAAATGGTATGCCATGTGTTTTTTTTTGCTGTTCTGGCACCATAGGGGCTTCCTAAATGCGGCATGCCCCCAGAGCAAAATTTGCTTTCAAAAAGCCAAATGTGACTCCTTCTCTTCTGAGACCTGTAGTGTGCCAGCAGAGCACTTTTCACCCCCATATGGGGTGTTTTCTGAATCGGGAGAAATTGGGCTTCAAATTTAGTTTTTTTTTCCTGCTATTACTCTTTTTAAAAATTTAAACATTTTGGGAAACCAAGCATTTTAGGTAAAAAAAATATTTTTTTTTTTTACATATGCAAAAGTCATGAAACACCTGTAGGGTATTAAGGTTCAAGTTACCCCTTGTTACGTTCCCCGAGGGGTCTAGTTTCCAAAGTGGTATGCCATGTGTTTTTTTTTTTTTTGCTGTTCTGGCACCATAGGGGCTTCCTAAATGCGGCATGCCCCCAGAGCAAAATTTGCTTTCAAAAAGCCAAATGTGACTCCTTCTATTCTGAGACCTGTAGTGCACCAGCAGAGCAATTTTCACCCCCATATGGGGTGTTTTTTGTATCGGGAGAAATTGGGCTTCAAATTTTGTGGGGTATTTTCTGCTATTACCCTTTTTAAAAATGTAAAACTTTTGGGAAACCAAGCATTTTAGGTAAAAAAATTTTTTTTTACATATGCAAAAGTCGTGAAACACCTGTAGGGTATTAAGGTTCACTTTACCCCTTGTTACGTTCCCCGAGGGGTCTAGTTTCCAAAATGGTATGCCATGTGTTTTTTTTTGCTGTCCTGGCACCATAGGGGCTTCCTAAAGGTGACATGCCCCCCAAAAATCATTTGTCGCTCCTTCCCTTCTGAGCCCTCTACTGCGCCCGCCGAACACTTTACATAGACATATGAGGTATGTGCTTACTCGAGAGAAATTGGGTTTTAAATACAAGTAAAAATTTTCTCCTTTTTACCCCTTGCAAAAATTCAAAAATTGGGTCTACAAGAACATGCAAGTGTAAAAAATGAAGATTTTTAATTTTCTCCTTCACTTTGCTGCTATTCCTGTGAAACACCTAAAGGGTTAATACACTTACTGAATGTCATTTTGAATACTTTGGGGGGTGTAGTTTTTATAATGGGGTCTTTTATGGGGTATTTCTAATATGAAGACCCTTCAAATCCACATCAAAACTGAATTGGTCCCTGAAAAATAGTGAGTTTGAAAATTTTGTGAAAAATTTCAAAATTGCTGCTGAACTTTGAAGCCCTCTGGTGTCTTCCAAAAGTAAAAACTCATACATTTTATGATGCAAACATAAAGTAGACATATTGTATATGTGAACCCCAAAAAAATATATTTTGAATATCCATTTTCCTTACAAGCAGAGAGCTTCAAAGATAGAAAAATGCTAAATTTTCATTTTTTTCATCAAATTTGGGGATTTTTCACCAAGAAAGGATGCAAGTTAACATAAAATGTTACCACTTAGTTAAAGTAGAATATGTCACGAAAAAACAATCTCGGAATCAGAATGATAACTAAAAACATTCCAGAGTTATTAATGTTACAGTGTCAGTGACAGTGGTCAGATTTGCAAAAAACGCTCTGGTCCTTAAGGGGTAAAATGGCCTGGTCCTTAAGGGGTTAAGGACCCGGGGTTTTTTCGTTTTTGCATTTTCGTTTTTTCCTCCTTACATTTAAAAAATCATAACTCTTTCAATCTTTCACCTAACAATCCATATGATGGCTTATTTTTTGCACCACCAATTCTACTTTGTAATGACGTCAGTCATTTTACCCAAAAATCTACGGCGAAACAGAAAAAAAATCAATGTGAGACAAAATTGAAAAATAAAACGCCATTTTGTAACTTTTGGGGGCTTCCGTTTCTGCACAGTACATTTTTCGGTAAAAAAGACACCTTCTTTTTATTCTGTAGGTCCATACGGTTAAAATGATACCCTACTTATGTAGGTTTGATTTTGTCGTACTTCTGGAAAAAATCATAACTGCATGCAGGAAAATTTATACGTTTAAAATTGTCATCTTCTGACCCCTATAACTTTTTTATTTTTCCGCGTATGGGGCGGTATGAGGGCTCATTTTTAAAAGTTTTTAATGGTACCATTATTGCATTGATAGGATTTATTGATCGCTTTTTATTCATTTTTTCATGATAAAAAAAGTGACCAAAAAGGCACAATTTTGGAATTTTTTTGCGCGCACGCCATTGACCGTGCGGTTTAATTAACGATATATTTTTATAATTCGGACATTTCCGCACGCGGCGATACCACATATGCTTATTTTTATTTACACTGGTTTTTTTTTTATGGGAAAAGGGGGGTGATTCAAACTTTTAATAGGGGAGGGGTTAAATGATCTTTATTCACTTTTTTTTTGCAGTGTTATAGCTCCCATAGGGACCTATAACACTGCACACACTGATCTTTCACATTGATCACTGGTTTCTCATAAGAAACCAGTGATCGATGATTCTGCCGCTTGACTGCTCATGCCTGGATCTCAGGCACTGAGCAGTCATTCGGCGATCGGACAGCGAGGAGGCAGGTAGGGACCCTCCAGCTGTCATGTAAGCTGTTCGGGATGCCGCGATTCCACCGTGGCTATCCCGAACAGCTCCCTGAGCTAACCGGCATGGTTTCACTTTCATTTTAGACGTGGCGTTCAACTTTGAACGCCGCGTCTAAAGGGTTAATAGCGCGCGGCAGCGCGATCAATGCTGCGCGCTATTAGCCACGGGTCCCGGCCGGGCCCGACCTGCTATGACGCGTTATAGATCGGGAGCGGACTCAGGGCATACAGGTGCGCCCTGGGTCCTTAACAGGTTAAGGACACATGACGTATGCGTACGTCTCCGCACCCTGGGCTTTAAGGACCCATGACGTATGAGTACGTTATGGCGTTTTCCGGTCTCTGACACTCACCGGGCGGAGATCGGAACGGCATGCCTGCTGAAATCCTTCAGCAGGCATGCCGTGCAAATGTCGAGGGGGGTCCTGGGACCCCCGCATGTCGGCGATCGCTGGAGATCACTTGCGAGATCACGCAAGAGATCTTCGGCGATTCGGGTCATTCGGGTCACTTGTGACCCGATGACCCGCAAATACAAGGTGATAAGCGGTGTACAATACACCGCCAATCACCTGCCATTGCTGGGGAGTGGTGACAATACTGTCACCGCCCCAGCAACGCTGCTATTGGCTGGCGATCGTCAAGCCAATAGCAGAGCGGCAGAGAAGGGGCTAACGGTCCTTCCCGCCGCAGTACCCGCTCTCTGTGTTCAGTCAGCGGGTGCAGCAGCAGGAAGAGGACCGTTGATCCCCCCTCTGAGCTCTGTAGCCCCCTCAGTAGCCGTTAGAACAGGGACAGAGGCTTGCAGGGACAGGTAGGTGTAATAAAGATTAATAAAGTAAAAAAAAGTAAAAAGAAGGGTCCTATTAGGGCTTGATCCCTGACCCCGGGCCCTATTAGGGGTTCAGGGAGCTGCGTGCGCCATCCTTTCTTTTGGCCGCAGCTTTTTTTTTTCCTGATAAAAAGGGTTAAAAAAAGTTTTAAAAAATCCCCCCCCCGAACCCCCAATAGGTCCCCCAGGGTCCTATTTGGGTCTGATCCCTTACCCTGGGTCCTATTAGGGGTTCAGGGAGCTGCGTTTGCCACCCCCTTTTTTTTTTTGGCCGCAGCTTTTTTTTTTTTATAATAACGGTGTGTGGTTGATAATCACACACCATTATATACTGTGATACACCAAGCACCACATACACACTTCCCCGCCCCCCCCCCACCCGCCATCGCCCCTCCCCCCGCCACCATAGAAAAAAGGCGATGGCTCGCCGGGCATTTTCGGCAGAGGAGACTTACGCTTTTTTCGACTCCGAATCTGCCAGTGAGGACGAGGAAGATCCTACTTTTTTGTGTTCTTCCTCGCCCTCCTCATCATCTAGCAGTGATGATGAGCCCCCTGCATGGCGGCAGAGACGCCGCCAGGCGAGGCCACGCACCCCCCCATGAGAGTGACCAAGTGGGCGACACTAGTACGAGTGGCAATGCCGCCCGTAATAGGAGTCTGGCCCCCCAGACAAGTGCACCGGAGCCCCCTTCCGATGACCCTGTCTGGAGCCCCCCAGAGGGTTATCAGCCACGGATTCCTGAGTTTGTTGGCGACTCAGGAATCCGGATTGACCATGCTGGATTCACTGATCTGGACTTTTTTAAAAACATGTTTCACTGACAGCCTGGTCAATCACATGGTGGAGAAAACGAACTTGTATGCCCAGCAGTTCATTGCCCACCACCCAGATTCCTTTTTGGCCAGGCCCAATAAATGGCGAGCCATTGATGCAGCAGAAATGAGGACATTTTGGGGCCTCTCGCTGCATATGGGCCTGGTCAAAAAAACAAGTGCTCGTCATTACTGGAGCAGGGACGTCCTCTACCAGACCCCGCTTTACAGTATGGCGATGGCACGGAAGCGGTTCGAGGCGATTCGGAAATGCCTGCATTATGTAGATAATGCGGCATGTCCGCCCCGAGGTGATCCCGCCCATGACCGGCTTTACAAAGTGAGGCCGGTCATTGATCACTTTGGGGCCAAATTTTTGGAGGCCTACGTACCGCTCAGGGACCTCTCTGTAGATGAGTCTCTCATCAGTTTTAAGGGTAGACTCATCTTCCGCCAGTATATTCCCTCGAAGCGGGCGCGGTATGGCGTGAAACTCTACAAACTTTGTGAGAGTACCTCTGGGTACACGTACAAGTTTAGAGTATATGAGGGACAAGATTCCCGTATTGAACCCCCAGAATGTCCCCCCACTCTGGGTGTTAGGGAAAACTCGTTTGGGACCTTGTGCACCCATTGCTGGATAAGAGTTTCCACGTGTACGTGGATAACTTTTATACCAGCATCCCTCTGTTCAAATCCCTTTCCGCCAGATCCACGTCCGCTTGTGGGACCGTGGGGAGAAAACAGAGAGGCCTCCCTCTAAATTTGGTCCAGACGCCTATCCCCAAGGGTGAGTCCCGTGCCCTCACCCATGATAACTTGTTGTTGGTGAAGTATAAGGATAAGAGGGATGTCCTTATGCTCACCACTATTCATGAGAACGGCAGCACCCCTGTCCCTGTGCGAGGTACCGTGGGACCGGTCCTCAAGCCTGATTGTATTCTGGACTACAATCGGTATATGGGGGGAGTTGATCTCTCAGATCAAGTCCTCAAGCCATATAACGCCATGCGGAAAACACGGACATGGTACAAAAAAGTTGCGGTCTACTTGATACAGGTTGCCCTGTACAACACAGGGACATTCCTCCAGTACCAAGAAGAAGTCCTAAGGTTCCTGATCTTTGCTGACCGGGAAAGATCAGGCCGGACTTCCCAAGGGTCTGGAGTTATAGGCGCCAGGATCGTCCCAGGCCAACACTTTCCAGGTGTGGTCCCCCACAGTGGAAAGAAGCGGCGATCCCAGAAAAGATGCAGAGTGTGTTTCAGGAAGGGGATTCAGAAGGACACCACATATCAATGTGACACTTGCCCAGATAATCCGGGCCTCTGCATAGGCTGCTTTAGGGAGTATCACACTTCCATGGAGCCCTATATTTTCCCTTTTCAGTAAAATTTTCCATAATTTGACCAATGTGCCAAGTCCAGAGTACATTCCAAAATTTAACCCCCATAAATCACTAAATTGCCCAAAAAAACCTTTAAAAAAACCAAAAAAAAAAAAACCTGATAAGACCTCTGGGGGTGTTTTAAAAAAAAAGAATCATAGGTCACTGAGTCACTATCATCGGGGACTTTTTTATGTTGCCTCAAATGTGCAGCTCTCTCTCTCTCCACCTGAGCGGGTGTGCATTTGAGGCAACAGGTTAGGGACGGCCACACACATCACATTCCCAGAATGATGATTCAGAGCATAGGGTTTGGGGTGGGCATATATATATTTTTTTTTGGCTATGCTCTGGGTCATCATTCTGGGAACATATCCTATTTTATTATGTTTTATAATTTTCTGGCCCACTGTACCCCATATTATGGCCTCTGTACCCCACCTGTCTACCCCAGTTACGGCCCGTTGTCCCCCATAGTGTTCCCCTATTTTAGGGCTCAGTGCTTGCCCCATTAACGCTCCTTGAGGGGGGGGGTCCCACATCCTGGCTCCATATCAAGCTCAAGGTCCCTGATGGCGCTCCCACTCAAGCAAGACCTGCTGCGCACCCGCCAAGCCAAAATCATCAAAAAATAAGGTATGTCCAAAGAAATGTATTTACAAATTGTGGGGGGTCTTTTCTGCTATTAACCCTTGTAAAAATGTAAAATTTGGGGGGAAACACACATTTTAGTGAATAAAAAAATTTTTTTTTTTACATATGCAAAAGTCGTGAAACCCCTGTGGGGTATTAAGGCTTACTTTACCCCTTGTTACGTTCTTCAAGGGGTCTAGTTTTCAAAATGGTATGCCATGTTGTTTTTTTTTTTTCCTGTCCTGGCACCATAGGGGCTTCCTAAATGCGACATGTCCCACCCATTTCAGCAAAGTTTGCAAATGTGACTCCTTCTCTTCTGAGCATTGTGGCGCCCCTGCAATACACTTGACGTCCACTTATGGGGTACCTCCATACTCAGAAGAGATGGGGTTACAAATTTTGGGGGGTCTTTTTTGCTATTAACCCTTGCAAAAATGTGAAATTTGGGGGGGAAACACATTTTAGTGAATTTTTTTTTTTTTTTTACATATGCGAAAGTCGTGAAACCCCTGTGGGGAATTAAGGCTCACTTTATTCCTTGTTACGTTTCTCAAGGGGTCTAGTTTCCAAAATGGTATGCCATGTGTTTTTTTTGCTGTCCTGGCATCATAGGGGCTTCCTAAATGCGACATGCCCCCCGAGCAAAATTTGCTCTCAAAAAGCCAAATATGACTCCTTCTCTTCTGAGCATTGTAGTTTGCCCGCAGTGCGCTTCAGGTCAACTTATGAGGTACCTCCATACTCAGAAGAGATGGGGTTACAAATTTTGGGGGGTCTTTTCTGCTATTAACCATTGCAAAAATGTGAAATTTGTGGGGAAACACACATTTTAGTGAAAAAAATTTTTTTTTTACATATGCAAAAGTCGTGAAACACCTGTGGGGTATTAAGGCTCACTTTATTTCTTGTTACGTTCCTCAAGGGGTCTAGTTTCCAAAATGATATGCCATGTGTTTTTTTTGCTGTTCTGGCACCATAGGGGCTTCCTAAATGCAACATGCCCCCCAAAAACCATTTCAGAAAAACATACTCTCCAAAATCCCCTTGTCGCTCCTTCGCTTCTGAGCCCTCTACTGCTCTCGCTGAACACGTTACATAGACATATGAGGTATGTGCTTACTCGAGAAAAATTGGGCTACAAATATAAGTATAAATTTTCTCCTTTTACCCCTTGTAAAAATTCAAAAATTGGGTCTACAAGAACATGCGAGTGTAAAAAATGAAGATTGTGAATTTTCTCCTTCACTTTGCTGCTATTCCTGTGAAACACCTAAAGGGTTAAAATGCTGATTGAATGTCATTTTGAATACTTTGAGGGGTGCAGTTTTTATAATGGGGTCATTTGTGGGATATTTCTAATATGAAGACCCTTCAAATCCACTTCAAACCTGAACTGGTCCCTGAAAAATTGTGAGTTTGCAAATTTTGTGAAAAATTGGAAAATTGCTGCTGAACTTTGAAGCCCTCTGGTGTCTTTCAAAAGTAAAAACACATCAATTTTATGATGTCAACATAAAGTAGACATATTGGAAATGTAAATTAAAAAAAATTATTTGGAATATCCATTTTCCTTACAAGCAGAGAGCTTCAAAGTTAGAAAAATGCTAAATTTTCAAATTTTTCATCAAATTTTGGAATCTTTCACCAAGAAAGGATGCAAGTTACCACAAAATTTTACCACTATGTTACAGTAGAATATGTCACGAAAAAACAAACTCGGAATCAGAATGATAACTAAAAGCATTCCAGAGTTATGAATGTTTAAAAAGACAGTGGTCAGATGTTCAAAAAATGGCCGGGTCCTAAGGTGCAAAATGGCTGGGTCCTTAAAGGGTTAATACTATCTACAACCCGCATTATACATATGCCTGACAAAGAGCCCGGTCCGGGCTTGAAACGCTTGTTATTGTTGCGTTGCATTTTCTTGGAATAAATTTCATTTTACCAACATACATTTAAGAAGTCTGTGCCTGATCGATGTCCCAATTTTCCAGTGGTACTTTCGTTCTCTAACGTGCTTTGTTACTAGAAGTAAGTAAATTGCTTAAAGGGGTACTCCACTGGAAATCTGGTGCCAGAAACTTAATCAGATTTGTAAATTACTTCTATTTAATAATCTTCTTACTTCCAGTATTTATCAGCTTCTGTATGTTCCACAGGAAGTTCTTTTCCTTATGAATTTCCTTTCTGTCTGACCACAGTGCTCTCTGCTGACACCTCTGTCCATGTCAGGAACTGTCAGGAGCAGGAACAAATCACCATGGTAAACCTTTCCTGCTCTGGACAGTTCCTGACATGGACAGAGGTGTCAGCAGAGAGCACTGTGGTCAGACAGAAAGGAAATTCAAAAAGAGAAGGACTTCCTGTGGAACATATAGCAGCTGATAAGTACTGGCAGGATTAACATTTTTAAAGAAGTAATTTACAAATCTGTTTAAGTTTCTGGCACCAGTTGATTTAAAAGAATGTTTTCCATGGGCATACTCCTTTAAACTTTGCTTCTATAAGACCAGCCTCCCTTACTGCACAGGTTACTGTTCTAGCTTGGACTGCTATCCTTTTAGGGGCTGTTAGGCTAGCTTTGAAACCCGTGACGGTTTCAACGGTCTTTGTCACAGCTTTTGATGACCCACTGTGCATCCTATACTCAGGCACGCCATCACCTAGCTCTGCTTTCAGACCAGCTATTGGTTCCACCACTGCAATCTCAGGTCTAAATTCTCCTGAAGGCCAACAACAGGCCTTTTAGGCTCCTCATGCATTTCCACTGCATACTCTTTCCAACTAACAAACTTTGCTATTAAATCCCTTCTGCTGTCTCCTTCTACCAGTGTAGTGGCACAATTTGTCAAGGCAGTCACATTTATGTCAGGGTCAGACTTTTTCTGGGCCTGCACTTATGCTGTCACCTACAATGGCAGCGGAGATATGTCCAGTGGTCCACCAGTCCACTAAAACTTTGACCTTTACATTCTCAAACAGTGCAGAAGTATAAGGTGGGCCCAGTGCAGGGAAGGAGTTGAAACCAATATAAGTGGATCTATTCTGAATCAAAGTGTATAATTACAGGAAAAGTGTGAAAAGCACTTGGAGATTAAGCCTGACAGACATGAGCTGTGCTAATGTAAGACAACACAGAGGGTGTGGAGTGCTGCTGTATTGTTGTTCTGAAACATCACCACTGCAAGGTGTGCCAGTTGCTGAAGGTTTCAGGCACTATGGGCAGGAACAGTGAACCAGAATGGGAGAGGCTGGAGCAGGTTATGGAAGGCTCCCACTGAGACCTGAATAGTGTGGGAGGTAGTATGAACCATGGTGCAACTGGAGGGACATAGAATTGTGGAGCCCAGTAAACAACTGAACCACCAGGGTAACTGTGACATGTTTGTTAAAAGATTTTCTGTATGTAATTCTGCAGTACCAAATTTGTACCTTATCCTGTAGATTTTGTTAAGGATTTGTTGTGGATTTGAAATTTAAATGTAAAAAAACAAAACGAAAACAAACAGCATTTCTGCTACAAAATCTGTAACACGGCAGATTTATTGCAAATTTTGACTCCGCAATTATAAATGGGTTAAATTTGCAATAAATCCACAGTATGTCCACATCATAAGTTAGCATGCTGAGGATTTAAAATCCGGATTCTATGCAGATATTTAAAAATCTTATTCATATCACTGCTACAGGCAATTCATAGCATGCTGTCACGATGCCGGCTGGCAGGTAGTGGATCCTCTGTGCCAGAGAGGGATTGGCGTGGACCGTGCTAGTGGATCGGTTCTAAGCCACTACTGGTTTTCACCAGAGCCCGCCGCAAAGCGGGATGGTCTTGCTGCGGCGGTAGTGACCAGGTCGTATCCACTAGCAACGGCTCACCTCTCTGGCTGCTGAAGATAGGCGCGGTACAAGGGAGTAGGCAGAAGCAAGGTCGGACGTAGCAGAAGGTCGGGGCAGGCAGCAAGGATCGTAGTCAGGGGCAACGGCAGAAGGTCTGGAACACAGGCTAGGAACACACAAGGAACGCTTTCACTGGCACAATGGCAACAAGATCCGGCAAGGGAGTGCAGGGGAAGTGAGGTGATATAGGGAAGTGCACAGGTGAACACACTAATTGGAACCACTGCGCCAATCAGCGGCGCAGTGGCCCTTTAAATCGCAGAGACCCGGCGCGCGCGCGCCCTAGGGAGCGGGGCCGCGCGCGCCGGGACAGAACAGACGGAGAGCGAGTCAGGTAGGAGAGCCGGGGTGCGCATCGCGAGCGGGCGCTACCCGCATCGCGAATCGCATCCCGGCTGGCAGCGGAATCGCAGCGCCCCGGGTCAGAGGACGTGACCGGAGCGCTGCAGCGGGGGGAGTGAAGCGAGCGCTCCGGGGAGGAGCGGGGACCCGGAGCGCTCGGCGTAACACATGCCTCCCCTGTGTGCCAGTAGCCCAAATCTCAGAATGATTCACTAAATAGCAGACTAAACTAGCTGAGTAAGGTTATACAGTCTGCAATAAGCTATGTGTTTTAATAGTTTTCTATTTCTACACCAGGCATTTAGAGTTGGGGTGGTGCCAGTTGTGTGGGGCCTTAACACTTCCTCCTTGCAGTCCTTGGGCATATAGTATAAATGCTCTAAACATATCACATTGAGTATGCATTTCCATATATAGCCTGCAGAGTTCTTGAGTGTTCAGCAATGTCTACTAGAAATTGTTCTGTGATCACACAAGGTTACCCTGTGGCCTGTGTGTAGTGTGACATGTAGAGGTAAACCCTCCTATTCTGCAAGAACTGAAACTGAATGCAGAATCCTGAAGCACATCGATAACTATGGTAAAAATTAGCATTAGCAAATGAAGCATATGATACGATCATATAGTGCATTTCAAACAGTATTTTACCAATGGGTCAAAATATCAGATATGCTATACAATAATATTACAGGATTTATAATAAAAGGTGTATACTAAATAATAAACTTTTCAATCAGTGTACTGATTTAACATCCCCTGCCATCAGTCTGTTAGGGTAGCCCGGTGGAATTAATTATTATTATTTTTTAAATTAACTGGTGTCAGAAAGTTAAGCAGATTAGTAACCTACTTTTATTTAACAATTGTAATAATTCCAGTACTTATCAGCTACTGTACACTACAGAGGAAGTCGTGTAGTTCTTTCCAGTGTGACCACAGTGCTCTCTGCTGACACCTCTGTCCATGTCAGGAACTGTCCAGAGCAGGATAGGTTTGCTATGGGGATTTGCTCCAAATCTGGACAGTTCCTGACATGGACAGAGGTGTTAGCAGAGAGCACTGTGGTCAGACAGAAAAAAAACTACATGTCTTCCTCTGGAGCATACAGCAACTGATAAGTACTGGGAGGAGTAAGGTTTTTAAATAGAAGTCATTTTCAAATCTGTTTAACTTTTTGGCACTAGTTGATTTGAAAAACATTTGTTTTCCAACAGAGTACCCCTTTAAGTATCTATATAGCACCATGTTTATGCTTCATCATATTGAATTATTAACAGAAACGGGAACTAAGGGATACACAGCAAGGGAACATTTTATTTTTTTTCTATTGTCTGCGTCTGCTTTTAGCTGTCATGCTATATTTAATCATGTGTTTTGGGTACAATAGATTTTTGGTGGTACATGCCATCAGATAACAGGCAACTGCTGGGACAACCAGCAGTGGTATCATGGTGCAAGGTCTCTATGAAGTAAATTGCCAATACCGGTTCTAATCACTTTTTTTTTGTTAAAATGTGCAAAAAAAAAAAAAAAGTTAAACTCTGGTTAACATTAGGTTACTGCTTTAGCCACTTGCCACAGCTTTATTATCTTAGTTGTCATTTCTTTTAAGTTGTACTTGATCTCACATTGATCTTGGCATCACAATGAATAATTGAGTGAGTCACTATTATGTGAAGATCTTCATTGGAAATGCATATGGTGTACATTGCACCAGACCATAATTAATGCAAGACAGACTGAAACCCAATATAAAAATAGATATGTGTTTGAATAGTTACACCAAGTAAATGAATTTACAAACATACGCACGCTTCACCGAACCAAGACGAACGTGAACCTATCTCCAGCGGTAAGGAAACCTCAAATGATGAAGATTTAATCTCTATGCATAAATTTAGTAAAGCAAGCACATTAACTTATAGCTAAAGAAACATAATGAGGCGAATCAGATCTTTTATGAACTGCAGGCATAAGCGGTATTGTGGGGCAATCTTTGTCAACCAACTTCAAAGGGAAGCAGCAAATTGCTCAGTATAGCTTTAACCAGTATGGTTTTGTTACAGTAACCATTCAGCATAGTAACAAGGCTCTTTCTGCTGTTATTGAGCCCTAAAAAAAAACTCTATAGTGCACAGCTAATTCTCATTCTCTATTTCATGGGTGGGGCCCAGAGCTGGGCTTTTACCAGCAGTTCTCACATCCAGACTTCCTTTCCCTTACATCTCTGGTCAATCACAGAACAGCGCCTTTCTCTCTGTTAAGCGATGACAAATAATGAACAGCCCGGTACTGTGCTTGGGGGATGATTTACAGTACAGTACTATAGATGGAATAATGTTGGAAGATGTTATTGATACACTAGCTTTGCAAAATGCTATATGTCCAGAAAGGAAAGCAGCAAGAGGATCACACCAAAGAAGGTGTTACATCACAAATGTAGCCCTGGTCTAAGCAGTGATATGCTGATAATGATGAAGATAAGCTGAGGGGAGACAAAATACATTCATGAGGCAGCACTGTGTACATAGAAGAATACAAGTATTTTCACAATGGACAGCCCAGAACCTTTAGGGTACTTGGGCGTGCAATGTTTTAAGCCACACAGTGTGAAAATCACTATTTTCTTGAGCACTGGCATTGCACTTTTTTTTTTTTTTAAATCCCCTTGACACGTTTCTACCTCTGAGCTGTTATAGCTTAGAAGAAAAAATTGCCTTTTAGCATTCTACCACCACCCCTCTCTGACAGGATAAAGCAGTTGTTGAGCATCATAAAAACTACCAGGACATACTTTTGAACGTCATCGCCCTCTAGTAAGAATTTAATACATTTCATCTATCACTTGTATGAGGATAATGGACCTGCTGCCATTGTTAATGGAATATTAAGTCTGCAGGCATGATTATTGGGGCACTCTGTGACTACTGCTTTTTTGGGAACACTGCTACATTGAAAAGGAAGATTGTCCTGCACAGAAAAGACAGATCGGTGGTCAGGCGCGTGGTTGACTGCAGCATCTAAATGGCAGTTAGAGCTGTCATTGGTGGTTAGATCTCTGGTCTGTGATGTGATCGTAAGAGAGGAAGAAGATCTATTACCTAACCTCTGTGGATGCTATCTATCTGCTATGTATTCTGGGAGGTATACTGAACATGTAAATTGATGCCAGTTACATTAAAGAGACACATTTGTCCTTGTATGGAGAGATATAGTGTGTGTACCAGTTCCATAGTCCTTGAGACTGACCTCCAACCCCCCTGGGCCACCATCTGATAGTCCAGCAAGCCCATTGCATATGTAGAGCAAAAGATATAAACTCCATTTAGGTGGGTACCGGCTGTAGCAGCCTATACACTTTTTTATATGGAAATTTTGAATGAAATCATAGAAAACCATATACTACGGTAGCTTCTCCTCTATCCTATAATGCCTTCATATGATGTCGCACAGAAGACATGACTACTTTAGGTTTTGGGACATCAATCTAGCATGGGAACAAAAACAAAGGTTTACAATGTAGCAAAATAAGTTCCTGTAAATAATAATGTGGTTTTTCATCTCATTCTCCATAGCGTGTTATTATAGCAATGGCAGTGATCACATGTGAAATGATTTAATGAAGGGCATAACCAGACCACAGTTCTACCACTATAGAACAAAGCTAACAAAATAGTCCATTCATGTAGCAGATTATTTCTAATATGAATAAAAGATATGTATTTTTAGATGTGTCCACACCACACCCTCTCAATGAGCCACATGTCAGTGCACACTGTACTCTATCACTTGTTGTCACTGTCAGAGAGTTGTGTAATGACTTACAGTGCACTCTCTGTTCTCATCTCAAGAACGTCTTATATTATGGGATGCTTTTAACCATTACAACACATTGCATTGACTTCTGGCACACAAAGGGTTGAGGTTGCCTGTGTCAGCTGTGACAATTACTCCACCTCCCTGTGTGTGAGAGGAAGGTCTGGTAACAGGAGCTGCCTGTACTATCAGCTGGCACTGTGTGGTGTGAGCTTTAGTGCTGCCTGCATGCTCAGCATCCCTCGTCAACTTCTGTAAGGGTGTGCCAGTAGTGTAGAAGGAAACTTGATATAATGTCTCAGCCTCTGAATTTATTCGATGAACATTCTAAGAATAATAGTCAAAACAGCAAAACAGGAAAATATTAATATTTTGTTCACACACATGCAAAAAAAATCACCCCCCCCCCTCCTCAAAAAATATCTCCAAGGAATACCTTTTATTTTGGCTGCTTGCAATATTCTTAAAATAATCACTCTATATGTAGTCAGCTTTTGTTATTCTGATTCTTTTATTACCACTAGAAGTAGCTAAAAAGCCATAATTATTCAAAACCTGGGTGAAACTCTCAGACAGTATTTGGCATTGAACATGTTAATAATTATGAACGATTGACACGACAAGGCCCCACCCTGGGAGGGAGTTGTCTCCGACGGCTACATGCGTATGTCCAGGTAAGCAGCTAAAAGATCTAATATGAATGCTACCTGACAAGTCGAGTAGGAAACAACACGTGAGATGATCTGGAGAGAAAACAATGCAAGAGTGTCTCTTGGCAACTTGTCAGTGGTCAGTGAGGGTGTTCAAAGATCAGGGCACTAAAGCAGACTGAGAAGTTGTCTACTATGCTGGGTAAAGGGCAGACACTTGTGTGCTGAGGATTAGTGCTTGAGCACATCTAAAGCAGCAGGAAAGGGGTGGAGAGGAATTAACAGGACTTCCACTGATCACTGCGAAAATCCTTTCTCAGACAGTCTCTGAAACTCTTGGACATGTTTACAGATGTGAATTGTGGTTGAACAAGCAGCGGTGACAAAATCAGAATCAGACATTTGGGTTACTTTTGGACTATCTGGATCTAAACAAGATGATGCGATATAAAACAGCTTCCACTGTCACAACAACCTCAGAGACTACCCAGAAATCAGTGAGTATACATGGATTACTTTTATTGTGATACATATTTGTTATGTTCCTGAATCTTATGCCATTTATCTCTTTGTTCAACGCCATAAAAAGGATCCTATAGTTCTGTTTAAAAGACATGTCCGTATATTGTAAAACATTTTTCAGCAGTTAATCCAATACAATGAATACGTACAAAAAGTTAATATATCTATTTAGATTTGCTTATTTAGCAACAATATCTTCAACAGCAATGTACAGATATCATAGTTATATTGTCCCTGTCCCCAACGGTGTTCCCAATCTGATTCCCTATCTTAGACACAAACACCAAGGCCAAGTGTTGGAGGAAACGGTAAAACCCACAGGAAGCCTACAAAAACACAAGGAAAGCATAGAAGCCTCATACAGATGTTAACCTTCAAATATGTTCATTGGATTAGAATCCAGTGTCCCAGCACTTCAAGGCAAATGTATTAACCACTGAGCACCCATGCTGCCCCATAGAGTTGTATAAATAAATGTACAACCCAGTCATGGACAGATTAAATGTAGACATACGGCACAGTCCCCATATTCCTGGTCCATAAAATCTGCTCTTAAAAAATCTTGCTGTTGCAGAAGATATATATTACAAATTATAAGCAAGTTATGGGGTTCACTTAGCTTTATTTCTACCAGAGGGAACCGCTCTGTGAGCCAAAGCAGAGAGCTTCTGCAAAGAGTGGCTCCAACTTTGGGGAATCCAATGCCACTATGTATTAAATGGTTACCAATTCATGTCAATGAATGCCATGTAATACTACATCTCCCCTGCAGAAGCTGCACTGAGCTTACCCTGGTGAATACAGCTATTACTGGGTGTTGGAAAGGCTGAAGTCATTGCGGTCAGTGTCATTATCCAGAGAACCTGCGATATGGATAATGCTATAAATATTATTTTAAAAAATCATTACAATAACAATTCATTGCTTAAAGCTTCATTTAAAGATCCTGAGTCCTAAATGTATAACAGAGCCCATATGCTGGGTATACAGTTGGTGTCTTCTAGCATAGGGTGTTTGGGCCCCCTCAGACACCACAGCGGCTGCTACCTCTGCAGCCCCTTTAACTATGCTCTTTGCATAAATTACTTTTAGGGTATGGTCACACATTCCGTATTTGCTGCTGTATATTTGATGCTGCGTATTTTCCTACCCATTTAAGTCAATGGGTAGCAAAATCAGCTGCAGCAAATACACAGCAGCAAGAAAGCAGCAATATACACAGCAGCAAATACTCAGCAAAATATGGCATATGTGACCCATCCCTTAGGGTAGGGTCACACATGCCAAATTTTGCTGCTCAATTGCTGCTGCACATTTTTCTCAATAAAGGTAGCCTTACAATAAAGCATAAAAGAGGGCGTCTATAAGGATTATTATTTATTACACAAAATGCAGTAAGATTTATTCATGCAATTACACCAGTTTTTTTTAAGTCATATAGGACTTTCTGCTGTTGCATACAATTGATAATTTAGATTATGTAGAGGACAACATGCACAAACTATTCATGATAACTATGACAGACATGCTTCTGCTATTCAACTGAAAGAACTGCATCGCTCTTCAGGATTATGCCCCAATGTTAAGTGCTTCTAAGTTCAGCTTTCTTGAAATAGCTCCAAGAGATCTTGATAAAGCCTGTCTGTGACATCTTTTTCTCTCCACTTCTAAAGTGTCCTAGCACTTGACAAATACCTGTCAAACATACATTTACTAATTTGGAATGCAGCATTGCTGCATTTCTCTGTGTACAATCACACTAATGACTCAAATATTTCCTCCTATTGCTTTATTATTCAAACGTTATTATGTTATGTGTGTTACAAATAATATTGTTTATGCAAATGTATAAAATAAATCTATATATATTTATATAGTGACAACTTAGGGGTTACTCATAGTGATTCGAATTCGCAATATTTCGCAAATATATAGTCAAATATTCGTCCTATGTTCACGAATTTCACATTAGCTATGTTCGTCCTCTTTTTTTTTTTCCCATGCGAAAATTTGTTACGAAATTCACATTATATTATTATATCTTTCACCTAAAAGATCTGACTGGAAGTGCCGATATTCGCACAAAAAAATATTCGTAGTTACGAATATATATCCCTATATTCTAAATATTTGCCGTAAAAATTAGCATTTCGAATATTCACGCTCATCACTAGTTATTCGCTCACAGGGATTGCCATCTCCATGGACTCCAGGGACACTAGAAATTTCAGTCCAACATCACAAGGTTTGAGATTTGTTTTAAACTGGCCCCTTTTAATATTCAGTCACAAAAACAAATTTAGCCAAAATAAAACCTGCTTGACTGAGCTGTAACAGGACAGTGTCCCTAACTAATACTTTGGCCTAGCGCTCAGCGCCATAACCACCATAGGTCTTACCAGATGTGCCTCTCTTCCTGGCTCCTAGAGATTTGGCACTGCCTCTCTCCAGGCTGTCTCTCCATTACCTGGGAAGCTCTGAACTCTCTAATAGAGCATCCACATGAACAAGGTTGCCATCAGGGCAGTACTACTGTCAGGGGCCCAGGCCACAATAAACATAAAAAGGAGCCCTACTGCTGGCTCTGTCGATCTTCTCCTGCATCGTCTGTGGGTCCAAGTGACTCGGCTGTATGGGGTCCCGAAATTTCTAATTGCAGTCCTATCCACGGGTGGTTACCTACTGAGCATAATCAGCTTCAAGCTGGAATGGAGTAGGCGGACTGAGAGCCATCTCTGTCCACTGTTCCACATTCTTCCCTCCAGGGGCATAGCACAGCCTCCACAGACGGCACAATGCTACAGCTATCCATACTGCAGCTATAGTACTAGTTACCAAGCCACACAAATCCATCCAACTCATAATAGCTACTACAATGCCCTAATATTACAAGTCACATTATTCCAGACTACAAGACATGGTGGCCCATATTTCTATTTGTACATATTTTTAGGTCAGGGGTACCCAACTAATATACCAGGTGTCCTGGACCCTGCTGCTTGAACTTCTTTGCTTCAGTGCATAGTATTACACAGGAAGACCTGTGCACAATGGAAGTGCAGATGAAGTAGATCAGGAATGATTTATGGAGCCTTCTACATGGCTTATGTATTGGACAGACAGGGCTACACCAACAATCTCTGGATTATTTGTGTGGCACTTAACATTATTATTGTTGTGAGATGTATGGTCAACCAACCTGCATAAAAGACATGATCAGCCAATGAATGAGTGTTTGATCATTTGTGGGTTGATTGCTGGGCCTATTTCTCAGGACAATGTTGGCCTCTTGAGATGATAATCGCCCCATGTAATAGGGCCTTTACAGTAGGTACTGTTGCAGAAGCTGCCCTGCTATGTGACCAACTACTACAACCGAATAAGTCAGTTTTTATTGCTCTCAAAGCATGGTGGTAATGCATCACTGAATCAGGCAATAATTGTCTGTGCTCATCTCGGTCTCTGCCATGTGCTGGAATGGATACCACTTCCTGCATGTACATGTTTGTCAGAGAAAGGGTCTTGTTCCTACTTTCCAATGTACTTTCCTGTGCGATCATCGCTAGATGACAAGATTGATCCATAAAAAAGGACTTTAAATAGCTACCAACTCGGTATGTCAGTGTATCTCACATTACTAATTTATTGTGCCTCCCATCAGTGCCACTATTGTGAGTTATATTGAGGTTACTAATGTGTGTGAGGTATGTGTGTTTTTTATAATAATAAAGATATACCAATTTTCTCACTAACAAACAATAATTAATCTGGGTGTAGATAGTTAGACAAAGTTTATGAAACTAAACAAGAAGACATCTAGACTACTATTATTCCCAGTTAAGTGGACCATTACTAAAAGTAGGTAGGTAAAATTAAACCTAAGCTGTGATTGGTTGCAATGGGCAAATCATGCCAGTTTTTGTCTCACACAGATTGATAAATCTGGGCCATAATTTTAATAACTAATAATTAGGGCTGCAACAATTAATCGATGTTATGGATAAAATTCGAGAACGGGATTCGTTGACGACGAATACCGTTATCGGATAATCGGCCGATCCATTGCAAAGGGATGCTGGGTGCCGGCAGTCATGAGGCTGCAGCAGGCAGTGAGGACGTTCTGGTGCTGTGTCTGCAGATACTAATAAGCACTGGAAGGATTAAGATTTTTTAATAGAAGTAATTTACAAATCTGTTTAACTTTCTGGCACCAGTTGATTTAAAAAAAATAAAAAAGTTTTCCACCGGAGTACCCCTTTAATTTTGGTTACCTTGTCTCAAAAAAGTTGAATAAAAATGGTTAAAAGGTAGCATGTATCGCAAATATGGTAGAAATAAAAAGTACAACTTGTCAAGCAAAAAAATAAGCAATCACACAACTCTGTCAGCCAAAAATTTTTAATGTTATGACTGCAGCAATATGTAACACATAAAAAGGAACACAGTGAACACCATTGGAAAAATATTTAAAACAATAACAGAACTATTATTTTCTTTATCTTGCCTCCACAAACAATCTATAAAAAAAAGTCATATGTACTCATTTTGCAAAAAAAACAAAGACCAAACACACAGCTCTGTCAACTGAATATGGGGCTTGATAAACACCCTAGTAAAAAGAAAGCCCCCAAATCTACGTGTCACTCCTTTATTTCTGAGGCCTGTGTGCAAGGCATGCAGTGCATTAGGCCACACATGGGATATTTCTAAAAACCACAAACTCAGAGTAATAAATATTCAGTAGAATTTTTCTGTTAATACCTGCTGTGTTGTAGAATTTTTTTTTTATTAAATAAAAAATTTGCTAGAAAAATTACATTCTTAAATTTCCCCTCCACTTTTACTTAAATCAGAGAATATTACATTTAGAAAAATGCTAATTTCTCCAAATTTTTTTCAAAATGTTGAAGTTTTTCACAAATTATAACTGAAGGTATTGACCAAAATGTATCAGTACCAAAAGTACAACGTGTTACGAAAATCAATCTCAGGATCACTTGGACACATGAGAGCATCCCAAAGTTATTAGCACTTAAAGTGAGAAAGGTCATATTTAAAAAAACAAAGAGCCTTGGTCCTTAAGGCCAAAATAGGCGGCTTAATTAAATGCAAACTCTGGTACATATGTTCTTATCCCCTATCCACAGGATAGGAGATAAGTGTCTGATCACTGGAGGGTCCAACCACTGGGACTCCCAGCAAACTCCTGAGGATAGGGAAAAAGAATGTACGTACCGGAGTTTCGCGTTAAGGGGATAAAGGAGACTAAACTTTTGTTATATCCATCTTAACCAGTGGTAAAAGAAAAATAATTCTAAAAAATTCAATTAGAAAAAGTTATGTAATCTTGTGCATTATTCCTATCTGTTACCCATTGACCTCACTTAGGATACATATAAAAACAAGAATTAAAAGGCTATTATGACTTAACTCCTTAAGGATGAAGGGGTACCTGTACGCCCTCCGCCCACTCCCCTTCTATGGCGCAGGCTCAGGACCTGAGCTTGCGTCATAGCGGGGTGGTCCCGTGTCTAATGCCACACACCACAGATCACAGTGATGCTCGACATTAACTCCTTAGTCGCTGTGATCAAAGTTGATTGCGGCATCTAAAATAAGAAAAAACAGTCCCGGCAGCTCAGCGGAGCTGATCAGGACCACTGTGTTAAAACCGCAGTGTCCCAATAAGCTGAGAGGATGGCAGGAGGGCCCTTAACCTACCTCCTCACTGTCCAATCGGTGGCTCGATGCTCCAGGAAGCCTCAGCAGCCTGGAGCAATCAATCACCAATAACACTGATCAATGCTATACTATGGCCCAGAATTAAACAGTGTATGCAATCCAAGGACTAAAAAATTGTGTAAAAAGTTAATAAATGTGAATTAACCCCTTCCCTGATAAAAGTTTGAATCACTCCCCTTTTCCATCAACCCCTTAAGGATATAGCGTTTAAAAAAAAAATCATAACCCTTTCAATTCTCCACCTAAAAATCCACATTATGGCTTATTTTTTGCGCCACCAATTCTACTTTGCAGTGACATTAGTCATTTTACCCAAAAATCCATGGCAAAATGGAGAAAAAAATCATTAAGCGACAAAATTGAAGAAAAAATGCCATTTGATACATTTTGGGGGCTTCCGTCTCTACGCAGTGCAGTTTTTGGTAAAAATGACACCTTATCTTTATTCTGTAGGTCCATACGGTTAAAATGATACCCTACTTATATAGGTTTGATTTTGTCACACTTCTGAAAAAAATCATAACTACATGCAGGAATTTTGGATTTTTTTTTACTTTTGCGCCATTGACCGTGCGGTTTAATTAATTATATATTTTTATAGTTCGGACATTTCTATGATTGCAGCATCTGAAGGGTTAATACCGGGCATCACCGCGATCGGTGATGTCCAATATTAGCCTCAGGTCCCCGCCATTGATGGATGCCGGGACCGACACGATATGCATATGTCCTGTAGCGGGAAGGGGTTACATTTTTTTTGTATATGTAAACAAAAATAAACATAATTATATGCGTAATTGCCGCGTGCATAAATGTCCAAACTATAAAATTATAATAAGCGTTACTTTCATTAGAAACAACTTTTCTTCCATTTAATACTTCCTTATAAACATTTTCCTAATATACTTCATTAAAAAATGTGATTGCTAAAGATGAGAAAAACAGGTTTAAAAAAGGGTCTCTTCTGCAAACCAACCCAAAAAATTCAGCCTTTTTGGTCCTTTACAAGGTACTAAACTATTATTTATATCTTTGGTCATTTTATGAACTTATTTCTTGTGTATGTGCACTATATAGGTTCCACATGGCTGCTTTAGGGATATCAAAAGCATGCACTTCAGGTACAAAGCTGTGAAAATCTTAGTTTTTTGGCAGGTTATTCTTCTGTCCTTGCACCATAGTTTCACATGGCTGCATTAGTTATATAGGGCATGCATGACTGCATTACAGTTATATAGAGCATGCATTCAGCCACTATGCTTTGCAAAAGTAAATCATTTGGGCATCATTTTAATTGTATGGACCTACAGATATCAGATAAGGTGTCATTTTTACCGAAAACTTTACTGTGTAGAAACGGAAGTCGCAAACAGTTACAAAATGGTGTTTTTTTGTTTTTTTTTGTCCAACAATTAATTTTTTTTTGTTTTGCTGTACATTTTGTGGTGAAATGATTGATGTCATTACAACATAAACTTGGTAGCGCAAAAAACAAGCCCTCATATAGGTCTGTAGGTGGAAAACTTAAAGCGTTATGATTTTTAGAAGGTGAGGAGGAAATAACAAAAGTGCAAAAATAAAAAAAGGGGTTAAAATGATTTATTCTCTATCTACAGGATAAGTGTCAAATCATAGCTGGGAGTCTGACTGCTGAGACGCCCCACTTTTTGGGGACCCAAGTCTTTGTTATGAATGGATTGGGAGTCATGCATGTGTGCTGCCACTCCATTCTTTTTGTTTGAGAGTGAAGCACTGTACTCAACACTCTTTGACAATTCTATAGACCATGAATGGAGTGGTGGCACAGACGACTCACTACTCCATTCCCCTTTCTGTACATCATGATCTGATATCTCTTCCCTATCGATAGTGGATAAGTACTTATAACTTGAAATACCCCTTTAATTTAATATTTTTATTAATACCTTTTATTAAAGATAAACAAACTTTGACATGTTGAGACATCTTAAAGTTGTTTATCACATGGTGCAAGGGCTAGGGAAGCGGGCAGCAATTGCATTTTGCTCCCTGGTTGGCCACCAGCTGACTTTTCTCTGCATAGACTTCTTTGCAGAGAAAAGGTGGGATTGGCTGGGCAAGGGAGTGGAGCGCAATGTTGCCAGCTTCCCTGGCTAATAACTCACGATCACAGCTGTTCTGAGGGGTGATACCCCGTGTGATCAACAACTTTTGACATGTCTGAGCAACATGTCATAAGTTGTTTTTTCATTACAAAATGCTTTAGGCATGGTGGATATATCTTTTCTGTATAATTCAGCAGCACTTGTGAGTACATGCCACATTGTGATGTATTCTATAGCGGGCCATATGTTGTTTAATAATTTTCAGCTTTTTCCATACTCTCTATAAAGTATGGCCTTAGTTACACAGGAACAGAAAACACAGAGGAGAGGAAGAGGGGATGGTTCGGAGGATGTTGATAATGTAGTCTCTGTCTGAGCCTATGTATAAGACATGCTGTGAAAGGCTAGAGGGAAGGCAGCAGCACTCAGCACAGCTCTGCAGCTCCACGAAACATCTGTTTACTCAGCACAGTTGTAGAAAATATGTGCAGATATTATGGAGATTTTCTGCTGTTCTGAACCTTATACATATCTACAGTTGCCTAAGGAGTAATTACAATAGTATGTGTAACAATAGGTATTCTTTGAGTTCCACAGAAACATATACTATGGGAGGAATTTAGATGTCGGTACCCCAGTAAACCCCACCATTTAAACTATCTTTCTAGAGTTGTAGCCATGAGAATGGGTCTAAACTGGGCGGTTCCCGAGACACATCTCATCAGAGAGCACTTAGACAGAAAAGAACAACCTTAACTTCAGAAGCTCATAAGTACTGAAAGGATTAAGATTTTTTAATAGAAGTGATTTACAAATCTGTTTAACTTTCTGGAGCCAGTTGATATATATAAAAAAGATTTTTCCTGGATAACTCCTTTAAGGACCACAATTTTTTTTTTCGTTTTTGCACTTTTGCATTTTACACCTCACCTTCTAAAAATCATAATGCTTTCAATTTTGCACCTGCAGACCCATATGAGGGCTTGTTGTTTGCCCCACCAATTTTACTTTGTAATGACATCAATCATTTCACCCAAAAATTTATGGCGAAACCAGAAAAAACATTTTGTGGGGCAAAATTGAAAAAAAAACGCTATTTTGTAATTTTAGGGGGCTTCCGATTCTACACAGTGGACTTTTCAGTAAAAATGAAACCATTTATTTATTCTGCCGGTCCATAAGGTTATAATGATACCCAATTTATATAGGTTTTTTATTTTACTACTTGACAACTACATGCACCAAAATTAGTATGTTAAAAATTGTCATCTTCTGACCCCTATAACTTTTTTATTTTTCCGTATACCGGGCTATATGGGGGCTCATTTTCTGCGCCGTGATCAGTAGTTTTTATCGGTACCATGTTTTAATGGGATGTTTTGATTGCTTTTTTTACATTTATTTAGGGTATACAAAGTGAACAAAAATACGCAATTTTGGACTTTGGAATGTTTTTTGAACGTGCGATTTAATTAACATTATATTTTTATAGTTCGGACATTTTCGCACGTGGCAATAACACATATGTTTATTTTTATTAAAAAAATTTTTTAAATGGGGAAAAGGGGGGTGATTCAAACTTTTATTCAGGAAAGGGTTAAATCACATTTATTCACTTTTTTTTAGCCCCCATAGGGGACTATTACATGCAATCCTTTGATTGCATACGCTGAACAATGCTATGCCATAGCATAACATTGATCAGTGTTACCTGTGCTCGACTGCTCGCAATCAAACGCAGATCGGACAGCGAGGAGCGAGGTAAGGCGGCTCCCGCTGTCCTCTCAGCTGTTCAGGATGCCACGATTTCACCACGGCGGTCCCGAACAGCTCAGCTGAGCTAACTGACAGAGATTTTGCCCGGTTTTGATGCTGCAATCAACTTTGATCGTGGTGTCTGAAGGGTTAATACCAGACATCAGCCCGATCGTCGATGCCCGGTATTCGAGCTCCTGAGCCCTGAGCTTCACATAACGGGAGCCGGCTACAGACGTAAATATACGTCCGTGGTCGTTAAGGGGTTAAAGGTGTACTCCGCCCCTAGACATCTTATCCCCGATGTTCCGTCCCCTGTTCCATCCCCTGTATCGCCCATCATTAGGCAAAGAGCGAGTTTTTTCATTAATCAACTGGTGCCAGAAAGTTAAAAAGATTTGTAAATTACTTCTATTGAAAAATTGTAATCCTTCCAGTAGTTATCAGCTGCTGCATACTACAGAGGAAGTTGAGTTGTTCTTTTCTGTCTGACCACAATGCTCTCTGATGGCACCTTTGTCCATGTCAGGAACTGTCTGGAGCCGGAGAGGTTTGCTATGGGGATTTGATCCTACCCTGGACAATTCCTGACCAGACAGAGGTGTCAGCAGAGAACACTGTGGTCAGACAGAAAAGAACAACTCAACTTCCTCTGTGGTATACAGCAGCCCATAAGTAATGGAAGGATTACGTTTTTTTTTTTTTTTTTTATAGAAGTAATTTACAAATCTGTTTAACTTTCTGGCACCAGGTGATTTGAATGCATTTATTTTTTCCCACCGGATTACCCCATTAAATGTAGAATAGGCCACGTGCACACTGATGTTTATTATCTTATTTTATACATAAAACAAGGAGTTGTTTTTTGACAACCCCTTAAAAAAACTCCAAATGAACAATGACAAATAATCATAAGCACATAGTGTAATTGTGGGCCCCCGGCTAACAAGTTTGAGTATAGTTCAAAGTCAGCAGAAGAATAAATATTGACTTGAAGCTTTCCAAAAGTACAGACTCACTAGCTTGTACATTGTTCCATGTAGGTGATATATAAATATAGAGTTACCCACATAGCAATTCATTTCACCAGTATTTTTACAGTATTACTCTACGTTCACACTTAAGAGGGGCATTTACTAAATGGCGCCAGCAGTGCACATGCTTAAAATGTTGCACAATCTTGATTAAAATGGTCATTTCTGCAACACTTTGAGCATGTACATTGCTCAAGAGGGGGAGGAGGCAGAGAGGCGGCTGTAAGGGGTTTTGGCCTCGCATAAAGGGGGTATTCCAGGGCTGTGCCCCCCCAATTTTTTACTTCACAAATGACTTCGGACAGCTAAAATCTACACCAAGCACAAGGAAAGAAACACAAACCCGCTGGATTTACTAAGAAGCGTGTGCCTCTTATCCAGATAACTTAAATGGGCAGAGTTTTACTGATGTGCATTGCACCAAAATGCAGTACATAGTAATTAGTATTTTGGTTAGCCAATAACAGGGGTGGGTTAAAAATATAGAACTAAGTACAAATCTTTCTATAATTGGTCTTCTCTTGTTTTTTAGCTTAGCTAAAATAAAAATATTGTTTGTTAAACTTTTCTAGGGAGAAAACCTTTTTCTAGGAATCTCATTCCTAGGTAAACCATTCCCTAGCTACAGAAAACTATTAACCTACATTTTTGTTTTTGTTGATATAATTATGTTGACTACCCTTAGGCTTGATATACAAGTAGTTTTCCAAGAGCTGGTATAGCTACATGTGCTGGAGAGCCATTGTGTCTGGATAAATAGATACATAAATAGGAGCTACAACGGCAGGAATTTTAGGTGTCTGGCCCTCACTGATCAAACATTGATGGTTAATTCTAAAAATAGATTAATGTTTAAGTCCTGTAAAACCCCTCTAAATAGGTATTTGTGTATAAATAATAATAATAATATAAAATATCTATCTATCTATATAATAAAAGGAAGTTGACTGCAGCACACCAGCATATCCAGTTAAAAAGTTGTAGCTTTATTGCATAGATACAAGGACTACGTTTTTGTGGTCTCACACCACCATTGTCAAGTAAGGATCGACCGATTATCGGATTGGTCGATATTATCGGCCGATATTCACGATTTTGCTAGTTATCGGTATCGGCATCTAACCTTGACGATAATGCGTCTTGCCTGCGAAACCCGGGCCCATAGAACGGTGCTGCTGGCTGCTTTTTTGCATCTCCCACACAGCCATGGCAGCCCTGTAAGAGAACCGCAGTGGCTGCCTGGGAGAGGTGCTTTGAACCCTGGCGTGGCGCTGCTGCGCTTAGACGTGAGGTCACGTCACCATGGGGGTGACGTGACCTCACGTCTAAGCACAGCAGTGCCACGTGCGCCCACTGCCCTGCTCTCTCTATCTCTCATACAGGGCCCTGCTTGTCCTCAGGTACAGAGCCCTGCTTGTCCTCAGTGTACAGAGCCCTGCTTGTCTTCAGTGTACAGAGCCCTGCATGTCCTCAATGTACAGAGTCCTGCTTGTCCTCAGTGTACAGGGCCCTGCTTGTCCTCAGTGTACAGGGCCCTGCTTGTCCTCAGTGTACAGAGCCCTGCTTGTCCTCGGTGTACAGAGCCCTGCTTGTCCTAGGTGTACAGAGCCCTGCTTGTCCTTAGTGTACATGGCCCTGCTTTAAAATGCCCATATATTAAAATGCACGGAATATCGGTATAAGTTATCGGCTATCAGCCTGAAAGTTCACAGGTTATGGGTATCAGCTCTAAAAAAATCAATATCGGTCAATCCCTATTATCAAGTCATGACAATGGTGGTGTGAGACCACAGAAACGTAGTCCATGTATCTATGGAATAAAGCTACAACTTTTTAACTGGATACGCTGGTGTGCTACAGTCAACTTTCTTTTTTCTATCTACCGCGTCGGAACCAGGACCAGGGCCCCTGCGACTGACCTGCACCCACTACTATTTCTCTACTCTGGTATGCTGCTCTCCTTCAAATTTGTATCTATCTATCTATATATGTATGTTGCTGGGCCTAGGGTATACAACAATGAAACAAAAGTAATACTTACCTACCCCAGACTGCTGCAGCTGCATTGCGGCTCATTCTGGTTCCCCTGCTGCTCTTCTTAGAGATGTCAAAGCAGGATCTGGCCGCTTAGCCAATTGCTAGCCGAGACAGGAGACTGCTGTAGCCAGTGACTAGCTAAGCGAGAAGAACAGAGACTGAAAGTAGCCGCAATGGGACCTTATTTTTTATACTAGAATACCCCTTTACCCCAGTAAAGACAGTTTATAAAAAAAAGTTTATAAAAAGAATTTTATAAAAATTAGAATTAGATCAAATTAGAAATGTTTATGTAAGTTTCTTCAGCAATCATAATACAGTAACAGGCACTCCTGTCACATGACAGGAGTGCCTGCTCCTGTACTTTCTGAGCAGCCTGGCATAAGCTCAGGGCCTGACTGGGGATAAAAAGCAGCCCTGGAAGTAATTTCATACCAGCCCCACAGCATTGCGGCACTGTGGCACTCTACACCCCCCCCCCCCCCTCTCCCCTTAGGCAGATACACTCTACCCCCCCCTTCCCACATTGGGCACGTAGGTGGTCCAGAGGCAGATACCCGCCCCACATTAGGCAGATAGAGATAGGTCCAGATTCCACAGTGACAGGCTTAGGCAGATATTTCCCCCCTACAATAAGCAGCCGCAGATAGGTCCACAGGCAGAGTATGTGTAAAATAAAAAAAAGGGGCCAGTAACTTACCTTAATCAGCACACGCCCGACGCCCGTTCTTTCCGAGCCTGCGCCTGCCCGGTGATGTCTGCATTCCCAGCACGGGCAGCGTGATGACGTCCTGCGCCGCGCGACCTCCTCTGAGCAGCTGACGTCATGACGACGACAACGAGGAGGGTGAGTGACACTCATGCTAGTGTAGTGTAGAGTGCATGGGCGGGCCACGGGTCAGCCTGATGGTGCCTGAGCAATTGGCCAGCCATTGCCGGCCCCAGGGTGAGCGGCCCAACAGGAATTTTCCTGGTATCCCGCCAAGCCAGTCCGGCCCTGCATAAGCTGTATGTCTAGTTGTGAGTGTACTTTCTGAGCCGTCTGCCATAAGCTGTGTGTCTAGTTGTGATGTAATACTCACCTGCTCCTGTCTGTGACTGGGCCCAGACTGAAATTTTTCTCTGTGGTGCTCTATTGATTAATCTGGGCTTTGCCACAGACAGTGGGTGAGTAGTACTCAGCCACAAGCAGAGGGGTCACTTATCATCACTGCTTACTGTCCTTACAATGAGGTAAGTAGCAATGCATAGCATCACCATTTAGCTCCTTAAACATGCTAAACTAGGTGTCCTGCACCAGGCCCATCGAGTATTCAATGAGGAGGCACACAGTGTAATTAATTCAAAATTAATTTGGCAGCCCAATGTCAGCATAACCTGCAACAAATTACATATGACTTTACAGTAGCACTGTTAAAAAATTAATTTCAAAATGTACAACTTGCAAGGCCTTAGAAGGGATCCAGATATGGAGCACTGGTATTAGTAAGAATAAAATAGGTTACATTATTGTTGAAAACAACATTCTTCAAAGCATTTGATGGCAGAACGTTCTCAGGACTTTGCCATAACTAATCTTACAAGCCACATCTTTCAATTGTAATCATAATTGAAAAGATGCAACTTACCAATCAACCAATTATTTTGGATTTATTTCCTCAATTACGTACAAAGCTTTGAAAATTTTACTTTAAACATTTTTCACTTTGCAAAACAAGCAACCATAACTTGGAAAACAGATAAAAGACTTGTGATTGGAAATCAAATGATTGTAAGTCAGCTGCTGTGATCATCTGCTGTGTAGTATGTATAAGCTCAATGTCTTGGGAGGACAGAGGCTTAGTGAATGTCCTAATAAGTATTTTACTTGTTTCTGAAGCAATGTGAGGTTTGTCACAAGTTACAATAATCAACATGTTTTTCATGTCTTCCTAAATGTAAAATTTGGGTCAGTGTGCTATGAATATCATCCAAAAGATGTAAAACATAAAATCAATTAAGTATATGTGATTACTCGTTCCAAAGGAGAAAATATCAGCAGATGCCATGGAAAAGCTTTTGCTGCTTTATATTTTGCTGCACAATACAGTACGTGTCTTAAACATTGCACGGTCAAGCAAAGTGTATTTTATGCAATTTATATGTAATTTGTGGATTGCACTAGATGTCAAAGCATGCACTGAGTTCTGAAGCATGTGCAGGGTTAATTTATTTGCACTTTGCACTGCATTTGTTGTACAGCTAAGCCAGAGTATGGTCACATGTTGGTCCTCTAGCCGGTGAGTATGAGAGTCTTCCCCAAGTCAACCCATCCCAAGTGTTGGACAGAGCTTGGTCTGGCCAGGTGCACGTCTTACTTCTAAGTTCTCATGAGAAGACCTGGGTCTGGTGAGCCTAGGTACTGCTAATGTTAGGCATATCTCCTTGAATGGAGTACATTGTCACTAGTCCCGTCTACAGTCAGGTTATAATTGAGCCTAGCCCAAGTCCTGCTGCAAGGATACATCTGCTCTTCAGCATTTTCTTCAAAGACGTTTAGCAAGGATAAGTGGTAACGGCTTTGTCATCTTTTCACCGGATCTTATGATTGGCCTTGGGTCAGAACAGCGCCAGCCTGTTTTCCAGGTCAGTCTTCCTTTGGATACACTTTGCAAAGTGTAGTGTCACAGTTTGCCACAAAAATAAGTGGTGGAAAGTCTTTGGTCTGCATTTCTACATTTCACCATGGTCAACTAACGTGAGATCCTCATTCAGTTGCTTTTTGTGGTTTGGACATTAAGCTGGTGCATCAGAGAGTTGCTGCTTCTGTCTACATTCACATCAGATATGTTCAAGTATGCATACCAAGGTACCGTGAACGTATTCCTGAAGGTTTATCTGCAGGTCAAAAAGGTGGGCCATTGATGTGTATTTGCCCCTAGGCTACAATTAGTCAGCCCCTGTCCCCACTCCTCCTCATCACTATCCTGTGTATGGCTGTATAAGAGCTAGCTCTAACAGGAGCCTCCCTCTCTGCTCTCTCTACAAAGAAAACTTCTCCTGTCCTGCCCCCTCAACTAAGAACCCCCTCAGCCATTCACTATAAGTGGGATAGATCAGCCAGAGATTAACCCCTGTGTTCTATACAAAACTGTTTCAGAATATCCAGGATGTCTGTAAGACTGTTAAACAGTGGGTAAATTAATCTACTGTTTATTTGTATCAATAATTTCTAGGTTTAATGTTGCTTTAAATAGTATTTGTGCTACAATGTTGTATAGTATGTAAAAAATAGTGAAGTCTTAAGTTGCATATCTACATAGAACAAGGACCAAGTTAGAACTATCCTAGACTGGCAACATTCAACAGCATTTCTGTTGTTGGAACTCCAGTGTAATTATATAAGGGAAGTGGGCACAAGGATTTCCCGTACATAAACAATGACGATCAAAGCATGTGTTGTTCAGTATGATGCAAAGTGCAACTGTTCTGCTATGATAAATCTGTGTTTATTCTTCTTGTAATATATATCAGTAAGTGAGCTATATCTGTGTTATGTAGTCTAAAGAAACAACATTGACAAATACATTTGAATCTCATAATTGTATCTCACCAGCTATATTCAAGCCATGTAATCAGTTTCTTCCCATTTATGTTGCATCCATGTTTTGGACCTTCTGTGTCAGCTGGGTCATGTGACCCCTATTCTGACCTCCAGTCCAGTGCATGTTCCTGTGTGTACAGGAAATCTGCCTCTTCTTTCGGAAGGATTTCCTGTGAATTATAGGGTTATATCGGCATCTATCAAATCCCTCCTGAACTCTCCCCACCCCCAAGAGTTGTCCCACTTGAACCTCTGTATGTCTTCTCTATGTATAGAGTACAGCTGAACATATTATTTATGCATTATTCAGGAGCCAGTCCCTACAATGATTAGTTGTAGAGTTAGAAAACTTTAACTGAGTTTTGGGAGATTGGTGTTGGTTGTAGTTTACAAAAACACCCCTGCAGGTCCATAGAAGCTACAATGTGAATGTGTATGTAGATAAATTAACAAACCTGTTATTACATTTAAACACAAGATGTAAACTTTACAATTTACATGTTCCGTTTTAGCTAATGTATATATTTTTTAGTCAACACATGATTTTACCATTTCCAGTCAAGAAGAAAAAAAGCAGAACATCTTTCTCATTATGTAACTAACTAATTAATTAACTAACTAACTCACTATAAGAGTCTGTTTCTAAGGGTAAAATGTATGTAAATATAGAATTACAGTATGTGTCATCCCTAGGAGATTTGCAAGTCAAAGTGCTAGGCTGGAATCTACCGTATTTGTTCTTTGAACAGTACAAATACAGAAACAGTGTTCTACTGAACATGCCTTAATGTGACAATGATAGGTATGGGCAAGGGAGAGTATAAAAAAAAATAATAAATAAAAGTATGTTATTTCCCTTTTTTTTTTTTTTTTTTTTTTTTTTTTTTAGTACAAGCTATCAATAGAATCTCTCTTAGATTAGTTTCTAATGTGTATCTTTAGAGTGGCTGCCTTTGAACAAATTGTCTTAGCTGTGTGGTTATAAAGAAAAATATTTAAAGAACTTTTTCAAACAGCAATAATACATTTTTGTGGAATTAAAAATGTAAATATTTTAGGGTGCATACACAGGATCTGCTATAGATTTGAAGCTGTAGATATCAATAATTAAATGATTTTGGCGGTTTATGGATATTATTGTAAGGACGAAGCACGGTTGAATGCCTTCTCTGCTCCTCTCTTTGGATGTGGAGAAGGCATTCGACCGAGTGCGCAGTGGATATTTAGAAGCAGTTCTGCGTAAATATCATCTCCACCCAGAATTTACGAAGGCTGCCATTGCAATGTATTCAGAACCATCTGCAAAAGTTTTTAGTGGGGGGACCCTTTCTAAACCATTAAAAATCTATAACAGAACCAGACAAGGCTGTGATTTTGTTAATCTGCCTTTGTTAAATATAAATCCCCTCATTTCTCTCATTAAGGAAAACGCTGATTTATTTTCCAAACTCCAATGTCATTTATAGGCCGAATCTCTGTGGTGAAAATGTTTTTCTTGCCTAAAATCTTATATATATTTCAGAAGCTACCCATCATATACCCAGCAAGATCTATGAGGCAATTACAATCTATTATATGGAATTATATATGGAAAGGACGGACAGCTAGAATAGCTGCTAATATACTACACACACCAATTGTATTGGGAGGGATGGGTTACCCGGATCTTGCTGTATACCACAGGGCTGCAATACTTAACAAAAATCATGGTAGCATAATCACTATGACAAAGCCTGGGTCTCAAAAGAGACAACCATGATGGAACTCCCAGATGCAGATCTAGCCCTGTGGTCTACAGGAATATATATAAAATTACTATAAATACACCAATGGTAAAGGCATGTATTAAGATATGGAAAGAAATATTATCTAAAAATATTTTGAATCCTATAAAATACTCAGTAATACCTTTTAGAGTTCTACAACTCCTGCTACCACAAACAGATTTTACTCAATGGAGTAAATTAGGTATTCAAAAGTTATCAGATATAATTATAGCAGGGAGATTGATGCTCTTCTCGGACCGCTGTTGTAAATTTAGGATTTCAAAAAATGTTTTATTTAAGTATCTGCAATTAAGACATCTTTTGACCACCCTTAAACGGTGTCAGCGAATAGCTCCTCATATGAGAATTTTTTTCTGAAAGGGGATAACACGGAAAAGGGAATATCTCTGGCATATATTCATCTGGTTTCAATCAGAAAATCGGATCCTTTCCCATTTCAAAAAGCTTGGGAAAGGGATTTAGGCCGTAGTTTCTCAGCGGAAGAATGGTACTTTATTTTTAGTCTACCATCTGGAATCTCCCGATGCTCCAACCATTTGGATATCTCCAGGAAGATAATGTATAGATGGCATTGGGTACCATACCGACTTAACCAAATTTCACCTGACCTTTTGAAGTTTTGTTGGAGATGTAAGGTAGAAGTCGGCTCTTTTTTTCATATTTGGTGGGAGTGTTGAGAGATTGAAAAATAATAGAAACAGATATTTATTTTACTTGGCACTATTGTGGGACGCTATATAGACAGGAGCCCTGAGGTGGCATTATTATCCCTAACAACCAATACTTTACCCGATTCTGAGCTTACAGTAATAACACACATCTTGTTTGTGGCCAGATTACAGATAGCAAAGAGATGGAAATCAGATGTAATACCTACCATCCTTGAGTTAATAACCATCTTACATATGAATTATAAGATGGAAGGGTTAGATGTACAAAAATTGTTAGCCACTAACTTATATGAACAAAGATGGAGGCTTTGGGAAAAGCTTATGAGGAAGGAATAGACACTACCCCAGGTAGTACAGGTTCAAATGAAAAGGCAGGTTCAATTGGAGTGGATAGAGATAGAAATAGACTAATTATGTAATATCCTCTGGTGTATGTATGTATTACTTCTTTGCCCCTCTTCACCCCCCCCCCTTTTCTTTTTGTTATGTAGTGTTTATGTATTTGGTGTAGGTATATGTTCTATGTAGTCTTTATGTATTTGTTGTATGTATATATGTTATGTTTATGAAAAATAATAAAAGAGAAGTTTAAAAAAATAACTAAATGATTGAATATAGCATCAAATCTGCAGCAAATCTCGTATGTTTAAATTTGCATTTCTTTATCGACAAAATAAAATTGTATATCCCTATGGCTAGCACAATCACTAGATCTCAATCTGAAAGAGCACTTCTGGATCTGCTGAAATTTGCAGGATGAAGTTTAGTCTACACTCCTGACATAGTCATTTGAACTTTGCCCACATGAAGTAAAAATGCAACTTGAAAAATGCAACTTGAAAGGACGTATTTGTTAAAGAGCATATTATCTATTAGGGCAGGGTCCCACTGGGAGCACCAGTAGCATATTTTACGCTGAGGATGTGCCAATGGCAGTCACAGAGAGACTGTAGAGCGAGCTATCGGCTGTACCCGTACAGCTCTGTGTGTCCACACATAGTGGCAGATTTCCCGCTGTAGAAATCCGCCACACAGAGCTACCCGGCCGCAGGCCTTACAGCCAAAAGCAACTGGATAACAGGGCATTTTGACCTCTTTGGTTTTATTTTTTATTTTATTTTTTTTATTACAGGGGCACTAAAAGTTATTTCCATATACTTAGCTATATCTTTGCAGTATTTTCTCTAAACAACAATATCAGTATTCCCTGTCTCAGCTGTGCAGGCTTGAAGGACCTCAATTCCTTCTCTGGAAGTTCTCTGGATCAGAGGGGTCCCATAGATTATATTCCCAAAAATTATGATATGGCTTACCCTCGTTATATATGTCAAAACATAGCTCGATTAAACATGCAGTCTCCTGTTTTATTCCATATTTGTCAGTATTTGATCCTCAGTTGCATCTGGGTTATGGAGGAGAATATAGGAAAAATAGGACTGAAAAACGCTAACAATTAAAAAGACACAATATGAATACAATAAAAAGATCCATATTTATAGCCATACTTTAACATTCCCATGTGACAGAGGTCCTGTTCTTATCTCAATGCTTTTACAGTATTTTAGTTATTATAGTTTATAAGGTAGACATTATTCCTATCATGACCTATTAGAGTACAGTAAACCGTATTTTCTAACATAAAAGATGATAGAGCTGGCACTGCTGTTCTATTTAAAGTCCCACAGTCAAAGTATGCCCTCAGGTTCCTTCATAAACGACACAGTAACTGTTGCTCCCAGCGTACCTGGCAAGTGGTGCTCTGTCCTGTAGACAATGGTACACAAATAATTATCATGTAGAAAAGAACGGGCGGCACTCACTATTGCAAATCCAAAGGCGCTTTATTGCATGGAGCAGCAGGTAACAAGCAGTTTTGTGCTATGCGCGCTTCTTCTCGACTCACTAAACATCACGTCACTATCCTGCGTCTACATACAAACACCAATGCGTGGCTCAGTGCGTTTACATCATTCCGTCGTGCGTTGCCTGTTTCCTCATCGCCTAGGAAACAGGTGATGGAATTATGTAAACACGCACTGAGCCACGCACTGGTGTTTGTATTTAGATGCAGGATAGTGACGTGATGTTTAGTGAGCCGAGAAGAAACGCGCATAGTGCGAAACAATTGTCACTTACTTTCTGTGACGCAACTGCTTGTTACCTGCTGCTCCATGCAATAAAGCGTCTGAGAAATTAGTATTTTCTCCTGTATGTATGTATATATATATATATATATATATATATATATATATATATATATATATACACACATGCATACTCTATCCTGCTTTTAACTGTTATACAGTATATCCATTTGTTCCTGAGTCTAAGCAATACAGTTACTGGAATGCAAAACTAAGCAGCTTGTTTTCCTGTGAATATGCCTTGTGTTCAGGCCAGACATGTGGTCCACTAATGTCACTTTTCTGCTTGAAAACAAAGTATACTGTTTTATTAAAACCCTGGTGTGAGATGTGAATAAGAAGAGTATCCTGTCATGATTCAATTCACTAGCAAAATACAACATATCCAGTCAACCAAATACAACCAAGTACTTGGTCATTGTCAGTTGTCATATAATAAACCTTTCATTTACAACTACAGCTGAAGATTTCAGTTTCAGATAAGGAATAGAGAAGTGGAATAATGTTGTCACTTAAAACAGAAGTACTGGGTTCTTAAAGGGGTATTCCTATCTGACGACATTGTCCCCTATGTACAGGATTGGCAGGGATTCAACAGCCGGGGCCCCCACCAATCCCAAGAATGGCAACACAATTGTCTTTGCAATGAATGGTGTGCATCACACATGCTCAGCCAGCACTCGATTCATTCCCTATGGAGCCGGTGAACATTACCATGAGCACCATTCTTTCTGGGGACAGATTTGTCCCTGTTCTTGGGATCATGCGGGTCCCATAGGTCATACCTCAACAATCAGCACATTATCCACTATTCGACAGGAATAGTCAAAAAATATCACTCAAGAGTTGGTGTTCCGATGCTGCAATGCAATGTTATTGGACACAATAAAAAATATTGAATTAGCAAAAGCTGTTAGGTTCTCCAATATTTTTCACTCTCTCCTTACTTCTGCCAAAATACAGACAATATGAATATGGTGACTACTATAAATAAGTTAGCAGGCATGTGGAGTAAAGGTTTCCATGAGGGTAATATTTTTCAACCAGCTGTGTTGTGTTATTATTGGTTCAGTAGTAAGCTGGGGTGGGGTTAAACATATCAATTTAATTGACTGAGTTTTTTTTTTTAGTAGAATTACCATAGTGAAGGTCTAAATTAAGTACTTAATAGAAAGTACTTTTTAATAGGTTGCCCTTTCTATTGACACACCAGGATCAATTTACACTTATCAAAATTATACATTCAAACGTCCTTGGAAATATAACCTACAGTATCTTACATGAGCGAGTCCACCCCTCACATTTTTGTAAATATTTTTTTTTCTTGTGACAGCCATGAAGAAATGACGCTCTGCTACAATGTAAAGTAGTGGGTGCACAGCCTGTATAGCAGTGTTGAATGTTGTGTCCCCTCAAAATAACTCAACACACAGTCATTATGTAAGATATTGTAAGTAATCTATTGCGTGTCAATGCATTTGATAAACAGTAGCTTTTGGACCTTTTATGGAATATGCATTTATGGCCTTAAATGTTGGCATCCCTGAAATTTTTCAAGAAAATTAAGTATTTCTCACAGAAAAGGATTGCAGTAACACATGTTTTGCTATACACATGTTTACTCCCTTGTGTGTGTATTGGAACTAAACCAAAAAAAGGGAGGAAAAAAGCTAATTGGACATAATGTCACACCAAACTCCAAAAATGGTCTGGACAAAATGATTGCCACCCTTTCAAAATTGTGGCAAAATAAGATTGTTTCAAGCATGTGATGCTCCTTTAAACTCACCTGAGGCAAGTAACAGGTGTGGGCAATATAAAAATCACGCCTGAAAGCAGATAAAAAGGAGACAAGTTCACTTAGTCTTTGCATTGTGCATCTGTGTGTGCCACACTAAGCATGGACAACAGAAGGAGGAGAAGAGAACTGTCTGAGGACTTGAGAATCAAAATTGTGGAAAAATATCAATAATCTCAAGGTTGCAAGTCCATCTCCAGAGATCTAGATTTGCCTTTGTCCACAGTGCGCGACATTATCAAGAAGTTTGCAACCCATGGCACTGCAGCTAATCTCCCTGGGCGTGGACGGAAGAGAAAAATTGATGAAATTTGTCAACTCAGGATAGTCCGGATGGTGGATAAGCAGCCCCAAACAAGTTCCAAAGATATTCAAGCTGTCCTGTAGGCTCAGGGAGCATCAGTGTCAGCGCAAATTATCCAACATTTAAAGGAAATGAAACACTATGGTAGGAGACCCAGGAGGTCCCCACTGCTGACACAGACATAAAAAAGCAATACTACATTTTGCCAAAATTAACTTGAGTAAGCCAAAATCCTTCTGGGAAAAAGTCTTGTGGACAGATGAGACCAAGATAGAGCTTTTTGTTAAAGCACATCATTCTACTGTTTACCAAAAACAGAATGAGGCCTACAAAGAAAAGAACACAGTACCTACAGTGAAATATGGTGGAGGTTCAATTATGTTTTTGGAGTTGTATTGTTGCCTCTCGCATTGGCTGCCTTGAATGGGTGCCAAGCATCATGAAATCTGAGAATTACCACTGGATTTTGGGTCACACTGTACAGCCCAGTGTCAGAAAGTACAAGGAAAAATGCGGATCAGCTCACCACAATGTTCTTATGAAGGACACCACTCCATAGGTCCAGAAGCAAGGAATGAAGGAGCCGCTTCTCCTCGTAGTAGTAGAAACAGAAAAAGAGGGGGAGGGGGGGGGGGATCCAGCTCCCAAAGGAAAAAATGGATAGAACTTAACGTTTAATAGAACATCTTAAAAACTAGAAGCCACGTGAGTGGCAAGTGACATGTCACTAAAAAGAAGTGGAACACCGATGCGTTTCGAGCTTGCGCTCTTAGTCATGGCACTGACACCATGTCCAGCGGGGGTTTAAATAGGCACCACACAAATTAAAAGCCCACCGCAAACCAGACAGTCCCGCCTTCCTAACCAGGAAATGACGATCCTCTCTGATATATTTTTTGTTCTTCTTATTTCAATTTAAATTTAATTCAATTTATGTTTCTGTTTATGGTATCATTATGATCTCCAGATTCCAACTGATGTTTGGTTACATTCATTTTTTGTAACAACTGCAACCTATTTCCACATACTATCACTTTTGTTTCTATATACCCTCAACCATACATTACATCTGTTTGGGTCACCATGTTCTCATTCCCTATATTTTGACTTCGATTTAGTTTTTGTTCTTGGCCTTTAAAGGTTTTACTACATCTGACTATGCATTTTGTAACTTCTATTTGAATCCATATGAAATGGTATACTTAATTCATTTTTTTGCTATTAATAAGTGCATTGAATCTATGGTCAATATTTACACCTGGCAAGGTTTGTTCACCTGATCGCATTGTGTTAGTTTTTTTATGTGGAGCATATTCACATGATGCGATTATTGTATGCATTCTTTCGGTCGTAAGTTAGGTTAACACCCATTCGGTATGATTGTTGTTCCGTCCAGATATGTGGTGTAACTTGAGATCAAAACCGATTTGCACCTTCAAGCATATATAATACTTACCATAATTTTTTTTTATTAATGTCTGATAACCACTTCATGTATATGTAACTAGCATACCTTGATTTGTTATAGCATTTTACCATTGAACCATATTCACATGTTGCGATTTTTTCTTATTATGCGGTTTGATAATCTTCTAGGAGCTTTATACTTTTTTGATATGATGGTTTACTAAACAAATTAAACAACATATGGTGCATTCTTGAATTACAGCCAGTTTATATCTTTATACTTGTGCATCTTTTATGATCTTTTGTTTTGAATGTTTCAAAATAGTTTTGGGCTGCATACGGCAGATATAGGGTTAATTGACTTACCATCACCCTGCACCTGTTGGGTCTGCCAGTATCATACGCCCTGTTCAACACTCGTAATTTCATGGTTAGGAAGGTGGGGACTGTCTGGTTTGCGGTGGGCTTCTAATTTGTGTAGTGTCTATTTAAACCGCCGCTGGGCATGGTGTCAGTGCCATGACTAAGAGCGCAAGCTCGAAATGCGTCGGCGTTCCACTTGTTTTTAGTGACATGTCACTTGCCACTCACGTGGCTTCTAGTTTTTAAGATGTTCTATTAAATGTTAGGTTTTAACCATTTTTTCCTTCGGGAGCTTGATACCCCCCCTCTTTTCCAGTGTCAGAAAGCTGTGTTTGTGTCCAAGATCTTGGGTCTTCCAGCAGGAAAATGACCCATAACATACATCAAAAAGCACCCAGAAATGGCAACAAAGCGCTGGAGAGTTCTGAAGTGGCCAGCAATGGGTCCAGATCTAAATCCCATTGAACACCTGTGGAGAGATCTTAAAATTGCTGTTGGGAAAAGGTGCCCTTCCAATAAGAGAGACATGGAGCAGTTTGCAAAGGAAGAGTGGTCCAACATTCCTGCTTAGAGGTGTAAGAAGCTTATTGATGGTTATAGGAAGCGACTGATTTGTTATTTTTTCCAAAGGGTGTGCAGCCAAATATTAAGTTAAGGGTGCCAATAATTTTGTCCAGCACATTTTTGAAGTTTGGTGTGACATTATGTATAATTTTCTTTTTTTTCGCTCCCTTTATAGGTTTAGTTCCAATACACACAAAGGGAATAGACATGTGTATAGCGAAAAATCCTTTTCTGAGAGAAATACCTAATTTTCTTGAAAAATTTCAGGGGTGCCAACATTTACGGCCATGACTGTATACTGTAATTGCAACTGTTACAGTGACCATATTTAGAACAAAAATATAATGTATGTCCTTAACAAAGAGAGCCTGGCAACATCTCAAGCATTCATAACATTTTGAGCAGTAGTGTGTAGAGTGCACCAAAATGTTCAGGGTTGCCTGGTGGAAGAGAAACTTGAGCAGCTTGAGTTACAGAGTAAAGCTGGCAAGATGCCAGAGATTTTTAATGGCCTATGTTGGACCATTTTCTGCTGACTTGTCAGCACCCTTTCATAACACAACCGAAAATAACAAATTCTTAGCAAGTGCGCATACTTGTTAAAAAAAAGTTTCTGTTGTGTTGGTTTTTTCAGTTGTTGTCTGATGCAGTTATTGAAAAGTTTAGATTAACATCTGAATGGATTTTGTGTGTTCTTTTCAGGTGTGCGTGGCTTTATAGGTAGTTTCCATTATATAATTAACTGCTATTTTTATGCCAGACAGATCATTTGAGCTCAGTTAATAATATTATCAACCTTTGTACCAGAAAAGTCCACCCACTCTATATAAGAGCAAGTCAAATGTGAGGATCTGTAAAAACATTCTCTGAGTAGTATCTGTGCCTACATAATGGCCCTCATTTACTAAAAGTGGAGTGTTTATTTTTTTCCAGGCTTATTTACTAATCTGTCGCACATGTCGGTTATTTTTCTGTCGCACGTGTTTTTTGTGTCTTACTAGTCAATTGTGTCGCACAAACTCCAAACACGTAACATAAACTTTTTTGGACCTTAAAGACCATTTATAAATAAAAATGTATTTGTGTGAGTCAAAAGGTTTTGGACTAGTTTGTTTATAAACAGTTTCATTAATAAAAATTATTCAGGTGATATAATGTAAAAAAATTAATAATCACCCAAACATTAAATACTTTATTCATAAAAGTGTTTAACTGTACAAAATGTTTTCCGGTTATAAACCAAGTTACTTTCACAAAAAACACAATGGTAAACGGTCCCTTGTTAGAAATCACTCCATTTTTGGAATTTCACTCGGCGTCTTGGCTGTCTGTTATTGTGTGAGGCAAACTTACACTTTTTCTCGAGTGAATTTGGAAGTACTCCGAGTATTTTTTGTTTTTTGTGGGTAAAACGCCAATTTTTGGATAAAACACGCCCATTTCAGAGTGAGAAAAAAAACACTGAGTGTTTTCTAAAATGTCGGTTGTGCGACTAAAATTTGGTCGCATAATTAGTCGCACAGACGTTGCGACTAAAATTTAGGCGCAATAACCGAGAAAAAGAGTCGGTTGGACTTTAGTAAATGAGGGCCAATATGTTTGCATTTTCCCATAACTGTGTGCTCCTTTTAACTTAATTTATAGTATATATTATTCATCAACAGTTTACCTATTTATTATCAGTGGTATAATTGATTTGCACAGCCCCTATTTTACTGATGGAGATAGACACTTATTGATTCTATTGATTGTCTTACCTCTCATTAGAGTGACTGGTGAACCAATATATACAACCGCTATAAATGACAGAAAAGACAGGAATTTTTTTTTATAGTTTGTGAAAAAAAGCCTGCCAATAATATTATTCAAGTGCATTTTCAGGGTCAGATACATTTCATTTTCTTTGCAATTAAAGGGGTTATCAAACATAAGATGACTTTAGTACTAACCTGCAGACAGTAATGGACATGCTTGGGAAGAATCTTGTCTTGGGGCTAAATGACTGTGTTGCTCACCATAACACTGATGCTTTCTTTTTTGTGAAATGGCTATTTCCAGTTGGAGATCCCTCCCTCCAACTACAAGTCCCCGAATCCCTTGTTTGTAAGTGTGAGGTAACATTTCTCCCTCCCACACATCAGCCATCCCACCCATTGCAGCACAGATGAGCTCCCTTCCATGCGTTCTGTGCTTGGAACCACAATTTCATGCAGCCTTGTGGAGAATGATCTCCCTCCCAACCAGCGGTCGCTCCAATGAAGCACAGACAAGCTCCCTTTCAACACCTGACAAGTAATGTAATGTCTCAGTCCACACTGCAACGTGGGAAAAGTCTGAAACAACACTCATTTTGTATGCTGCCTTTGTTCTTAATGGATATTTATATTTTAGTAATAAAAGGATCAAGAAAAAAAGTCAAAACTACATGAGAACAAATATGCTTACAGAAAGTCACCTTTAAACACGATTTTACAGCTTATACACAGAATTAAACTATATGTAAAGTTGAGTAAATGCATTGGACGTTATTGTACCACTCCTAAATACAGCCTGTATTATAGATGTGTACAGGTTTACAGTTGTGCTTTCCCAACCTCCTTTGACTAGTGATCCAACCACTAGAGCCATGATATACTTGGGTTAGGTTACAAATTACATTAAAGGATCACATATCACATTTCATTTTACATTGAGACCTGTTGTCTTTCTCTGTTTCCACAGCACTCATAGCCAGCACTAGCCTGAGTGATTCTTTGTTATTAGGTCTTATACTGGTTATGGGTGCTATGTTGACACAGCACAGCAAGACGTTCCATCTCCTTATGCATCGTTATTAGCTGCTTGGAGATGCATACATCTCTTTACAAGCCTAAAAGAAAATGAAAGCAACTTGGAAAAAATACCAATTTGCACAGTACTGCATTATAAAAAATTTTCATCTATTAAACAGTTATAAGAATAAGGAAATGAACATTTAAACCAAAAAGCTGTGTTCTAGGTTAGAAGGCAAGTAAGTCCATTTTAACTGATAGGGAAGAATAAGTAATTTGAGGTACTACGTTTACAACAGTAAAAAATGCTGCAGCTCTGAAGCAGAATTGTGAATGTTGCTCTGAACCGTAAGTTGTAACTCAGAACGGTTACAAAAAAGGTTACAAAAAGGTTAATATGATAACAAAACCCTTGCAATATTAATGCATTTAAATAGCCAATAGGCCAGCTTGTTGTAGCACTGATAATCTCACATTCCACTATGCATTTTTTCTATTAAACATACCTTGCCAAACCTGTTGTGTGCTATATTAATCATCCTTGGCATGTGGCTCTCTAGTCTCAGTGCACACCCTGGAATGTCCCTGTTATATAATTGTATTTGTGGTAGATTCTACCTTCATTCTTTTGATAAATCTCAGCCTTATAACTGCTTTGTTTTTTTTTCTCCAAACTATATGCTGTTGACACAGGGTTCAATGTAGGTCACCTGCAGTAAGCTGGACAAGAGGATTATATTCTTTGAAATTATGTTTGTTGTAGGAGTTGTGGTAATACATTGTGCCCAATGATTTGTTTGTAAACAGCTACAACCACTGTATACTATGTAAATGATTTATTTCTGTATATAGGTAGAACTCATGGCCTAATAATTTGTTGTCTCTTAAATGGGCACTGTCAGATAAAAAAAAACTTTGATATGTTGTAAAGCATACAAAACCAATAGGTTTTACAATTGCTTTCATTAGAATATTTTCAGTATTTCATACTGAAAAAGCCAGTCAAACAACTGCCCCCTGTCTGCTTGTACACATACTAGTCCTGCTGTGTCCATGCATCATCACCTATGTCATGGACACACTTCCTTGATTGACAGCTATGAGTGCAAGGCTCACAGCTGGAGGAAAAATCCTCCCACTGTCAGCTTGTGTTCCGCTACTGTCAGTAAGGACAAGCTGGGAGTTGTAGTTTTGCTAATGCTAGGGAAGATGTGAGCAGACAGCATATTGAGGGAGGGGGCGGAGACCTGCACAGTGAGGCCACGCCCCCTCCATTTGGGGGGAATTCAGACTAGTGAGCTGAGTTAAAAGTGTATTAAAAAATAAAGGTGATAGACACATAGAAATTAATTTTTTTGGGGGATCTGACAGGTACGTTTTAAGGCAAACATAACATCTGCCACTGAAATCCTCCTCAAAGCATAATCTAGTCATGGATGACCAAATGTTGAATTATCTCCACTAAATCACAACTGTGTGTCATTTTAGCATTGCTGGCCATTGCTGAATTTACATTACTGTAACAATAAGGATTAAACAATATAATACAGGAACTGCATTAAAGATCATATCAGTCAAAATAATATCTGCATAACTGCCAACTATCCCACATGTTCTGGAAATTATACAAATTTTCATGTGCATTCTGGCAAATAATTCTTAAAGGAAAATCCTGGTAAAGTCTGCCCTCATCTTTGATGCAAACTGCCACACTGGGGGCATATGTGCCATTGGCAGGACACAGGTCAAAAGAGAAACACTGTAGCACAAAAACTGACTTCACACCTCGTTTTCAGCCTACGGTTGCCGTATCCGGCTGGGGGAGAGGAAAACCGGGCGCTCCTGTACCTCAGCCGGACCGGCGATGAAAATCCATTTACTTTAATGAGCCGACCGGAGTCAAACAGTAACTCTCTTCGACTAATTTTTGACCCGTATGCGGTTTCCTGACAGGACCTAAAACCATAGCATACTACAGTTTTAGGTCAAGTCACAAAACCAGAATACAGGTCAAAAATTAGCCGACCGGTGTCACCGTTTGACTCTGGTCGGCTCATTAAAGTAAATGGATTTCAGCGCCGGTCCGGCTGGGGTATGGGAGCGCACGGTTTTCCCCTCCCCCAGCTGGATCTGGCAACTGTAGGCTGAACGCAGACTTATGCTAAGCTCCTGTCATGTCAAGAGCTTAAAGACCAACAGGCCAGGAGTATATAGTTATTAAAGATGTTCACCTCAGCAAAGTGACGATATCTTCATCGTATGTACTACATTCCAATCTTCACAATAGATACTGCACTACCTGGTTGGACTTGATGGACGTATGTCTTTTTTCAACCATACTAACTATGTAACCTCTATAACGTCCTTACTTTGAAGTCCTCACAGTGAGTATAGTTTATGGCAGGAGTTGACAGACTTTTTCTTTTCCGGTCTCACCAGCAAATTCATATCAATCCTGTGTCCTTACGAGTGAACAAATACTACTGTGCAGAGCTCTCCTAATTCCAGCAGCAACAATCAACTACACCCACATAGGGCACATAATACCGACTAGCAGCTCTATATACTGCAGTGCAGCACAACCTACCTCTTTAAAGGGGTACTCCTCTGAAAACATCTTGTCCCCGATACAAAGAGACCCCCACGCTGGAGACCCCCACGATCTCTGCTGCGGCACCCCTGTCATTCGGTGCACGGAGCCAACTCTGCTCCAGATGACTAGCAAACACAGCTGCCACTCCCCCTCCATTCATGTTTATGGGAGGAGACGTGACGGCCGCATATTAGCCGTCTCACCCCCTCCCATAGACATGAATGGAGGGGGCGTAATGTCCCAAACATGGAAGCTCCATGCTTCCATGTTCCGGACCCCACCACTGCTGGCCCATAGATTGCAGGGGTCCCCTATGGCTGGACCCCCACAATAAGACATCTTATCCCCTATCCTTTGGATGGGGGAAAATATGTTTTCAGCGGACTACCCCTTTAATAGCACCAAATACCAAAGAGTAGTGTAAAAAGAACCAGTAGTAAACAAACAAATATCAGTGTAGCACAAATAACCACCAAGCAGTGCCAAACAAATACAGTTCAGTGTAAAATACCCCCATTGGCACCAATACTGCATCATAAAATACCTCTGCAACAGTACCACAATAAACATCTGGGCAATGCCAGACTTAACAAAAATAACAGAAAATGCAAACTAGCACCACTGAATACAGAAAATGCCATTTAACTTCTGTTCAAGGCTGGATTTACTAAGTAAATTAAAGGGGTACTCCGGTGAATTAATATTTTTTTTTTAATCAACTGAAAGTTAAACAGATTTGTAAATAACTTCTATTTAAAAATACTTAATCCTTCCAGTACTTATCAGCTACTCTATACTTCAGAAGAAGGTCTTTTCCAAATTTGTTTTCTGTGTGACCTTAGTGCTCTCTGCTGACACCTCTGTCTGTGTCAGGAACTGTCCAGAGTAGGAAAGGTTTGCTATGGGGATTTGCTCCTGCTCTGGACAGTTCCATATGGACAGAGGTGTCAGCAGAGAGCACTGTGGTCAGACAGAAAAGAAATTCAAAAAGAAAATAACTTTCTGTGGAGCATATAGCAGCTGATAAGTAATGGATGGATTAAGATTTTTAAACAGAAGTAATTTACAAATCTGTTTAACCTTCTGGCATCAATTGATTTCATTTTTTTCTCTACGGAGTACCCCTTTAAGCCTTTTTAGATCCTTTTTTTCGTCAGTAGCTTTACTAAAGCCAGTAACTGACACAAAGAAAAATTATAGTGGTATCTTTGCCAAATTTTTTCTGTGTTTTAAAGCCACTCCTAGTTTTGGTAAAAATACTGACCACATTTTTTTTTGCATTCTTCTCAAATTTTTCTGCTTGAGAAAGAAGGTGGTCCCTCAAAATATCACATGAATGTTCCTCAATACCAAATCTTCTCCATGTGGAGTCTCTGTTAAAGGACTACAGAGGATTCGTTTGGGAATAAATCACAGAAATGGTACAAATGTAGAATAAATCAAAGTCAATACATAGATTATCTAATGGTTATACGGTATAAATCAAAGATATTAAATGGGCACCGTCAGATACAAAAACGTTTGATATGTTGTAAAGCATGTATAACCAATAGGTTTTGCAATTGCTTTCATTAGAAATTTTTCAGTATTTCATACTGAAAAAGCCAGTCAAAGATCTGCACCCACTGCCTTCTTGGACACATACTAGTCCTGCTGTGTACATGCATCATCACCTATGTCATGGACACACTTCCTTGATTGACCGCTGAGCGCAGGGCTCATAACTGGAGGAAAAATCCTACCACTGTCAGCTTGTGTTCCGCTACTGTCAGTGAGGACAAGCTGGAAGTTGTAGTTTTGCTAGTGCTAGGGGAGATGTGAGCAGACAGCATACTGAGGGAGGGGGGCGGAGATCTGCACAGTGAGGCCACGCCCCATCCCATTGAGAGGAATTCAGACCAGTGAGCTAAATTAAAAGTGTATTAAAAAATAACTATAGGTGCTAGACACAAAAATTAGATGTGCATGGTCAGGATTAGGAACGCAGTGACATATTAAAAACATGTTTTTTTGTTGGATCTGAGGGGTACGCTTTAACCTTCAATAATATGGAACCTTTAAAAGACTATATAAAGGGGAGGAAGATTCAGGGGAAAAGGGCTGGGCGAAGTTAAGAGGGAAGAAGGGGGGAAGATTTCACAGCAAGGGTTCATGAAGTATTGTTATCCTTAAAGGTAATGTGCAAATTATTGGGGAGATAGAAAAGAGGTATCTTGACTTACATATGATCTGGGGTTCCCCGATTTTACAATTAGTATAGGAATGTGATTCCCAATCAGATATTTCTTTAAATGACATATTTGCGGAGTTCTGCTGACCCATTAAGAATATAAGGTAAAGTTTGTACGAAGCCAGTACAAAATGACTGCGTTAGTAGGGCCACAATGGCAATTAATTTGTTTCTCCATAATTTTTGTATCTCTTCGAATTGCCCTTTTATTCTTGCAAACCTGACAGAATCTGTGATGGGTCTATAAAGGCAGAGCCTTAGTTGCTTAGTCTATTGCAGAAGCAGGACTTAGTCTTAGGATCACATTAGATTACATATTTCTCCTCCTGTCTTGTCACCAATGATTAACTCATCACTGATTTAGAACTCATTTTGGCATTCAGTGTATCTCACATATCTAAATGGCTTACTGGAGCACTAGAGACGCCTTTACCATGGTGTGGTAAATCCTACTGGGACTGGAATCTGTGACTTCTGAGTCTACCAGGACCCAGGACAGGTAGAAAGAGTTTAGGACATCATTGGGTTCATAACATTCAAACCTATGGCTTATGGGCTGGACCAATTGGGGACTGCAGTTTACCCAGATTAGTGAAGAAACCCAATCCGTATTGTACTGCTTGATTTATTTCTGTCGGTCCCCTGCACAAGTCAGGGACTTGTACCTTGCCAGTCAGGCATGTCGCATACTTTCTGAAGTACTGGAATAAAGGAGTAGAGTATATACAGTAAGAACAGCATACAGTGAAGATGGCAAAAAGTTATGTTCCTAGTATAGTGTCCTCACTGTAAAGTCCTTACATGAAGGACCATATAAAAGGTTATAAAACGGGTGACATAGAAAAATTATGATGGATTTTATTCATAAAAGTTCATAAAGTTACTTTACATAGCACTCAAGTTTGAACCAAACTCTTTCTCAAGTATTAACAGACTTGCTTACATTATCAGAACTATAGATGGTAGCAATAACTACACGCTGGAGGGTTTAACTACATTGGTCTGTATAGGAACATGGCGATCCACTGTATTCACTTTTTGGCTGTGTTGCTTGTTGCTAGGGAGCAAGTTAAACATTGACTGGACAGTACAGCAATTACTGTCTTTAAAAATACTGCCCCTTTGCCTAAAGGAATCTCTAATAAAATTTTACAGGGAATTCCAGTTGGCTACAGACATGCAGAAAGCGCTGACATATGTTTAATCATCATAAAAATCATATAAAATTGAGATGGTCAGAACAGTAAGAAATGTATCATAACATTATAGGAGAGCATGACCTACTAGCACATTTTATTTTCAACAGGAGATGACAAAATAATCACTAAGTAACCATCATATTAATCATTTAGTTGTTTTGATGTGTCCTTTTTTTTAGTATTAACCTGGCATTTATGTACATATAAAAAAAAAAAAAAAAAGTGGGGAACCTCTAAAACATAGCTTTTAATGCATAGAAAAAATATATCACACACAATGAAAAAGGTGAAAAATATATTTAAAAATATGTATATTTTTTATAAGGCCACCATACAATCCCAAAAATATGTATGATCCGCACATACGTAGTCACTGAACTTCATAAAAAAATATCAATTCAGAAAGTTGCCGGGCTTCATGAAGACATATGTAGTACACATCTAGGTTGCAGTTCACACTGAGTACATATAGCCGTACTTCTCTAAATCCTTAAATCCACAGCACATTGACCAATGTTCTCTGTTATAGTCATCTCGTTATTCTACACAATATTGAACACTGTATCTTTCATCCATTAAAATAAATGTGTATAAGCGGCTATAGGTGGAACCGCAATACATAGGTCTGTTACTGAAAAAAACGCAGCTGGATAGACAATTGGTTCCACATGTCCAGTCAGCACAGTATATATTGTACACCTTATGCATTAATTCATTCCTGGATATACACCAAACATAAACATGAACCAGAGTTGCCTGTTATTAACAGCCGCACCTCCGCTGTCTATATAATCTACAGGTCGCAATGTCTCTATTTGCTGTGTACTTCGGAAAACCGCACACATTTATTCCGACTTCATAACAACTGTGTTGTGCTCGTAGACCACCATAAACATCATGCAGTAAATATAAGAATCACAATATATTGAGGTGTTCCACACAGTAAATAGGGACCCCCTGTTAAGATGGAGTCAATCTATGGGCCCCTTACAAGACAGAGTCATCATACTATATCCCCTGTAAGACTGAATCATCACTGCTGATGGCGCAGAACTAACTTAAAGCTGGACATCTACAGCTGACAAGTATGAAGTGCTGACAATACAGACAGGAGATAACTGCATGGAAAAAACAGATAAGTGTGACCACAACACAATACAACATTTGCGGATTGATTATGTGCAGACATCTAAAGTACAACTAGTATGCATACTACACTTATAAGAACTAAAGTTTAATAACGGTGGTTCTCAACGTACTGTGGACACAGTTAGAACTATCCGTTGAAGATTCATAACTAAATGAGGTTTATTTACTAAGAGTGGAGTGTAGGTTTCTTTGTGGGTTTTAATTTCCGACAGGTATTTTCCCAAGGTATTTACTAAGGTTTCCCTACATTTTGCACTTTTCCCTACATTTTGCTTTTTGTTACAACTGTTCTGATCTGTTGTGTTTTCCTCATCTCAAATGCAATACATTTTCTGTGGAAACCTTAGTATACATGTTGGGATTTGTCAAAACTGTCTGAGCCACGCCCTTTTTGTTGGGACCACGCCCACACTTTTTTTTTCTTGTAAAATGGAGGGTTTTGGTTTTTTGGTCGCAAATTGTGTCGCAAGGGACGTGCGGCACAATTTGGGCACAAAACCCGACAAAAAAGAGTCGGGATGACTTTAGTAAATAAACCCCAATGTCTATTATATCCACATAAATATATCTGAACTTGACTGACAAAAAATGATAAGTCATGTAAAAGAAACTATACACTATATGTGGAACACAGCAAATATTCAAACAGATTTGACTAGTTCTGCTATGGACTAAGAAATTGAAGGACGTGTATCTACTACTAATGCACTATGTGAACTATTCATTTATAATCACAACACAAAAAAAGCTGGAGCGCCAATTATTATTGCCTGTACTGTATAAATGTCGCTTCTGAATACTACAAGAATTAAGATGCTGATGACATTTTGTCCAATACATATATTACTGTTGTGATGAACGGACTGAGCAATAATCTATTTACTGTGTGGAACGGCTCAATATATTGTGGTTCTTATAATTACTGCATGATGTGTATGGTGGTCTACGAGCACAACACAGTTGTTATGAAGTCGGAATAAATGTGTGCGGTTTTCCGAATTACATAGCAAATAGAGACATTGCGACCTGTAGATTATATAGACAGCTAAAGTGCGGCTGTTAATAACAGGCAACTCGGGTTCATGTTTATGTTTGGTGTATATCCAGGAATGAATTAATGCATAAGGTGTACAATATATACTGTGCTGAATGGACATGTGGAACCAATTGTCTATACAGCTGCGTTTTTCTCAGTAACAGACCTATGTATTGCGGTTCTACCTATAGCCGCTTATACACATTCATTTTAATGGATGAAAGATAGAGTGTTCAATATTGTGTAGAACAACGAGATGACTATAAGGCTAGGTTCACACTGCAGAATTTCTGGGCAGAATTTCTGCCAGCGATCGAGCCGGCGGCACTAGGACCGAGCAGACTGCATTGCTGCCCCCATAGACTGCAATGCACTTCTGGGTGGATCTTTTGGGAGATCTTTTAAGAAATGCATTGCCATCTATGGGGACGGCAATGTAGTACGCACGGTCCTAGTGCCGCCGGCTTCATCTCCAGCAGAAATTCTGCCCAAAAATTCCACAGTGTGAACAGAGAACATTGGTCAATGTTCTGTGGATTTAAGGATTTAGAGAAGTACGGCTATATGTACTCAGTGTGAACTGCAACCTAGATGTGTACTACATATATGTCTTCATGAAGCCTGGCAACTTTCTGAATTGATATTTTTTTTATGAAGTTCACTGACTAGGTATGTGTGGATCATACATATTTTTTGGATTGTATGGTGGCCCTATGAAAAATATACATATTCTTTAAATATATTTTTCACCTTTTTCATTGTGTGTGATATATTTTTATCCTATGCATTAAAAGCTACGTTTAGAGGTTCCCTACTGGTCTATTTTTTTGTATTTCAATTGGTAGACCTAACCATTTAACATTCTCATTTCAGTGCTTATACATGTACATATAGCATGACAAAATATTATTTTTAACAATATATAATGTGTGCCATCATTTTGTGGTCTATAGGGGAACATTTGTCGGCTACGTCTAACATTACCTGTCGATGGGGCCTCAAAAACAGAACAGAAAGATCTGAAGAAAGAAAATCAATTGCATGTAAGTAAATTGGTAGTAACTTGTTAACTATAACCTGTTATTGCCACTGGCAGAAGAGTGTGACAGCCCATATAATGTATGTAAATTAATTTCAAGTTTAACATATCTTTTGTTTTAACTGTTGCCAGAATTCATGTTATTTAAAAGGACCCGCCTATTGCTTAAACGTGAGGCATATTGGATTCTTATGCTGGAAACTAGATTTCCAGCAGGGATGAATTATAGAAATGATCTGGCATATATCTATTGATACTCATGTTGCCTATTTATTTTTAGGGTCAATATACAAGTTTACCTTTTGGCCGTGATATGTGGTGTATAGTGAGTTAAGGTGAATTAAGCATCAGATGTGTAGGGTCATGTGGCCTCTGATCATGTGACCTTTGATAAGGTTGCCAGTGTATATAAGCAGCTCGAAGCATGTAGATCATGCACCAAGATTAAAGGCTTTTGACAGCCCGAAACGCGTCGGTGGACATGAGATTTTAACTCACCATGCACGTTTGATTTTGTTTTGCACTTTTTTACCTTTTTCTTATTTTATGGCTAATCAATAAAGGAATTTTTTCACTTCCAAGTGGAGCTGGAGCTTCCCCGTTCTCCTCCCCCCTCCCCTCCCCCTACCTCTCTTTGGATCTGGACTATGCAATGTTGTACACACAGTCTAATTCAACAGCAAGAAGTTGTATAACTGACTGAAATTCCAGCTCATTCTGCGCTTAGAAGTCCAATGGTTTGTCCTAAGTAGAAATTGGTAGCAATCTCTGTATGCATGCTTATACATTAAAGAGACTACCCATTGGATGCCTATGCACAGAATGAGCAGGGATTTAAATCTATAGGTTAAGATATCCTGAATCTCTTCCCACAACATCAAATATCAATCTGATCTGCCCCCCTGCTGTATAACATGATGCCTACAGATTTGACAGCACTTTTTCTGTAGACTGGTTCCCTTTAAGGAGAAAAAAAAAACACGAATCACAAAAAAACGAATGTCAAAACTGGAGTAGTTTACAATATAATACTGCAAAAACATTCAAATCCAGGAGAATCCAAGACTCCATTTTAAATTACTGGCATCAACTGTTTAATTCAGTGTCTGAAGATGGTTCCCTAGATTGAGTTCACAATTAAGATCCATAATATCAGAAGAGAAGGCCTCGGCTGAAGAAATCTGTGCATGATGTTTCCAGTTTAGGATTCATCTGAGAAGAGGATTAGTGTCAAGTAACTTTATTTTTATACTGTCTGTATTGAGATAACAATAAAACATATGGGACATCATAAAGGATGCACCGTATACTACAATTTTCCAGTGGAATTCCTCCTCTGGCATTGTTAATTGATATTTAAAAGGTAAAAACTCCATGACAAAGAATTGTCTTAAAACACTGACATGCTAAGCTGACCAGCAAGGCGTCAAATATGTATGTAAGCCAAGTAAATAAAATGTTTACGAGTCTAGAACACATTCCTCGGATGTGTTAACTGCTCTATAAGTGGGATGGACACAGAAGTTTAATGATTCATACATAATATTCATTGAAGAACAAGGTAAACCATAGTAATCGTCATTGCTACATATGAGTAAAGATCCAGTAATAGGACACTACTAATAATACTTAGAAAATGTAAAATATGTGTAGCTTACTTAGGATAAAAGGAATAATGTGCTTGAGGTTAAAGGTGTTCACCCAAAAGGCCTAATGTAATATGTAGAAATTATAAATATAAAATATTTATGTGAACCAGTCCTCGAAAGCACAGGGGAGAAAAAAAAAGACTAGTGAAGATAGGATCCAATAGATGGTCTTTATTATATAAAAATGGGTATATATAACCAATCACCTAGCAGGGCCCTTGCTAAAGGTGAATGGCATATACTAGGTATAAAATGGGTAAAATAAATGATTAAATAACACAATAAAATTAAGATAAATATGATGGATAAGTAGCACCAAAAAATTGAAAATTAATCAGTATCTGCTGGATATATCAAGAAAAAACGTTCTCGGTCCATATAGTTCATAGGAATAATTCAACAGAAAATCCACAAAGAATGTCCAGAATAGAAAAGTCTCAATTAGTTCAGGTATATCCAGAGTAGCGGATATATAGTAGCAAAGGTAGCGACAGTGGCTACAATAAAGGGTTCATAGACAAATCTTCAGTAATAGCGGTGATGTGCCTGTCAAAGTTATACCTTTGTTGCGACTAAGTTAATAATGCAGACAATGTAGCAAACACTGTCAGCGGTGGAAGTGTTAAGTCTCGGTGCACAGCACCACTCACCCTCCTTCTGAATCCTCAGGTCCGGGCTGGCACGGCTGAGTCCGGCACTTTGGATATCGGTGCCCGCCTGAGTGGTATGCTGGGTGAGTGGCTGGGTCTCCGGGGGTCCGAGTGTCCTGGGTTGGCACGGGAGGCGTCCGGCCTTGGGAAAGATGATGTCCAGGAGTAACTCTGCCGACCGGGGCTGTGAGTAGATGCAGGGAACAGGTGGTGCAGGTTGCATGTGTGAATAAGGCCCTAACAGCACGCGTGCAGCAGTGGTCCCAGAATCGCAGGCATCCAGCTGTTGCAAATGGAATATGGCAGATACGGTCTGTTTAAAGTTATATACACTTATGGATAAGGTGCAGATATTGGGCTAGACGCGTTTCAAGGCCGCAGGCCTTTTCTTCAGTAGCTATGGGTATGGATAAAGGGTGGAAAGGCTACTTTTATATAGTCTCCATACAGTGATGTAATACTAATTGGAAAAGAAGAAAATGTGGAGACTGGAAGTTTTAAGTGTGTTGTAAAATCAGTGATGGATCCAGATAGAGGATGGGAATAGAAAAAAAGAAAACAAAAGGTTAGAGATGAAGAATTAGATATATAAGTGTGAGTGTCAGATGAGATGTGTAGAATGATGAAAAAGAAAAAATAATGGTGATTGGGTATGTATAAAAATACACTATGGATAAAGATGTGAGTTAAAATGAACCATAGTGGAAAACATGAGAAAAAATATGAATAAAATTCCTAAAAAGTTTTGTAAAAAATGTTGATAAAAAATTGAACAACTGCAATTAAAATCTGATAATGTATTAATGATGATGTAAATGATACATGAACATATAATTTATAATATGTATTGTAGAAGAATAAGTGTGTATAAAATTAATCCGCAGTGGGAAAATTAATAAAAAATATGGTTATTCATAGGAATGGGAATGGATAAAAAATTAGATGAATATGATATTAAAGCAGGGAGGGGGCACTCAAAGGAGAGGTCCATAGACATCTTCTGTAGATAGTCTTGGGGAGGCTCACCCCCAAGGGCCGTCATTGGTGTCGATAAACGGCCAGCCAGTGATGGGTCGTGAGGGAGAGCCACGCCGCAAGATAAGATCAAGGGAACCCAAAGACTTCAAGTTCTGCGTTCAATCCTCTTGCAATAATGGTATCGAAATCAAAAATCTTTCTTGATTCCGCTTTGGACATCTTCATAATGTAGTCCCCACCTCGCCAACATCTTCTTACATTTGGATGGCTAGGAAAAAGAGGTCTGATGGATTTTGATTGTGATGTTCAATGAAATGGAGGGATAGTGGATGTGTTTTTAACCCTTTTTTTATATTATGTGCTCTGAAATGCGTGATTTTAATTGTCTCTTCGTGCGGCCTATGTATTGTTTTCAGCATGTGCACTGGATTAGGTAGATTACTCCCTTGCTGTGGCAGGTAAGACATTCGGATATTTTGTGTGTATAGTTGTTAGATGTAGAAGTTATTTCAGTGATTTTTTGGGGGGAAGTTGGTAATTTTACAGGCTGAGCAAGTTCCACATCTGTGGAATCCTTTAGTTTGTAGCCATGTGGATGTTTTGGGTTTAGTTGGTTGTCTGACAGTAGGGGCGACTTGGATGCCCAGATTTGGGGCTTTAGTGTAAACTATGGGTGGGTGTAAGGGGATATTTTGTCCGATGATTTTATCCTTCATTAAAAAATGTCAGTTGTTTTTGATGATCCTTTAAATTTTTTTGTAATCTTTGTTAAACGGTAAAATTCTTTTTGGATCGTCAATTTGTGATAATTGATCTCTTTCTTTAGGAATAAAAATTGATGATCTATCTAAAATACGAATTTGGTTAAAAGATTTATCTAAAATGTTTTTTGGATAGTTTTTCTCCAAGAATTTATCAGTAAGAGTTTGTGCTTCTTCAAATTTAGTCTGTGAAGTACAGTTTCTTTTAAGCCTGTGGTACTGGCCCATTGGAACGTTTGAAAGCCATCTGGGTAGGTGGCAACTGTTGAAAAGGATAAAGCTATTTTTGGCTACAGGCTTATGGTACGTACTGCAGGTTACATTATCACATTATCCATTATCACAAATTGACGATCCAAAAATAATTTTACCGTTTAACAAAGATTACAAAAAAATTTAACGGATCATCAAAAACTGGCATTTTTTAATGAAGGATAAAATCATCGGACAAAATATCCCCTTACACCCACCCATAGTTTACACTAAAGCCCCAAATCTGGGCATCCAAGTCACCCCTACTGTCAGACAACCAACTAATCCCAAAACATCATCCACATGGCTACAAACTAAAGGATTCCACAGATGTGGAACTTGCTTAGTCTGTAAAATTACCAACTTCCCCAATCCCCAAAAAAATCACTGAAATAACTTCTACATCTAACAACTATACACACAAAATATCCGAATGTCTTACCTGCCACAGCAAGGGAGTAGTCTACCTAATCCAGTGCACATGCTGAAAACAATACATAGGCCGCACGAAGAGACAATTAAAAACACGCATTTCAGAGCACATCTATAATATAAAAAAAGGGTTAAAAACACATCCACTATCCCTCCATTTCATTGAACATCACAGTCAAAATCCATCAGACCTCTTTTTCCTAGCCATCCAAAATGTAAGAAGATGTTGGCGTGGTGGGGACTACATTATAAAGATGTCCAAAGCGGAATCAAGAAAGATTTTTGATTTCGATACCATTATTCCAAGAGGATTGAACGCAGAACTTGAAGTCTTTGGGTTCCTTTGATCTTATCTTGCGGCGTGGCTCTCCCTCACGACCCATCACTGGCTGGCCGTTTATCGACCCAGTGACGGCCCTTGGGGGTGAGCCTCCCCAAGACTATCTACAGAACATGTCTATGGACCTCTCCTTTGAGTGCCCCCTCCCTGCTTTACTATATATTTTTATATCATATTCATCTAATTTTTTATCCATTCCCATTCCTATGAATAACCATATTTTTTATTAATTAATTTTCCCACTGCGGCTTAATTTTATACACACTTATTCTTCTACAATACATATTATAAATTATATGTTCATGTATCATTTACATCATCATTAATACATTATCATATTTTGTATTGCAGTTGTTCACTTTTTTATCAACATTTTTTACACAACTTTAGGAATTTTATTATCCATATTTTTTCTCATGTTTCCCACTATGGTTCATTTTAACTCACATCTTTATCCATAGTGTATTTTTATACATACCCAATCACCATTATTTTTTCTTTTTCATCATTCTACACATCTCATCTGACACTCACACTTATATATCTAATTCTTCATCTCTAACCTTTTGTTTTCTTTTTTTCTATTCCCATCCTCTATCTGGATCCATCACTGATTTTACAACACACTTAAAACTTCCAGTCTCCACATTTTCTTCTTTTCCAATTAGTATTACATCACTGTATGGAGACTATATAAAAGTAGCCTTTCCACCCTTTATCCATACCCATAGCTACTGAAGAAAAGGCCTGCGGCCTTGAAACGCGTCTAGCCCAATATCTGCACCTTATCCATAAGTGTATATAACTTTAAACAGACCGTATCTGCCATATTCCATTTGCAACAGCTGGATGCCCGCGATTCTGGGACCACTGCTGCATGCGCGCTGTTAGCGCCTTATTCACACATGCAACCTGCACCACCTGTTCCCTGCATCTACTCACAGCCCCGGTCGGCAGAGTTACTCCTGGACATCATCTTTCCCAAGGCCGGATGCCTCCCGTGCCAGCCCAGGACACTCGGACCCCCAGCCACTCACCCAGCATACCACTCAGGCGGGCACCGATATCCGAAGTGCCAGACTCAGCCGTGCCAGCCCGGACCTGAGGATTCAGAAGGAGGGTGAGTGGTGCTGTGCACCGAGACTTAACACTTCCACCGCTGACAGTGTTTGCTACATTGTCTGCATTATTAACTTAGTCGCAACAAAGGTATAACTTTGACAGGCACATCACCGCTATTACTGAAGATTTGTCTATGAACCCTTTATTGTAGCCACTGTAGCTACATTTGCTACTATATATCCGCTACTCTGGATATACCTGAACTAATTGGGACTTTTCTATTCTGGACATTCTTTGTGGATTTTCTGTTGAATTATTCCTATGAACTATATGGACCGAGAACGTTTTTTCTTGATATATCCAGCAGATACTGATTCATTTTCAATTTTTTGGTGCTACTTATCCATCATATTTATCTTAATTTTATTGTGTTATTTAATCATTTATTTTACCCATTTTATACCTAGTATATGCCATTCACCTTTAGCAAGGGCCCTGCTAGGTGATTGGTTATATATACCCATTTTTATATAATAAAGACCATCTATTGGATCCTATCTTCACTAGTCTTTCTTTTCTCCCCTGTGCTTTCGAGGACTAGTTCACAACATAGCTATCACGCCCCCTCCCGTAGGCTTGCATCGAGGGGCGGAGCGTGACATCACACGGGGGCGGAGGCGTGACGTCACACGCCGCCGGCCCAGTGGTCGCCCGTAATCAGACCCAGAGCGAACACGCCTCGGGGACTGATTACAAACGGGGTGCAGCGTGCATGATCACGGGCATCCCCAGCAGTGGGACTCCCGCGATCAGTCATCTTATCCCCTATCCTTTGGATAGGGGATAAGATGTGTAAGCACTGGAGAACCCCTTTAAGGACCACAAAAACAATTTAGTGATTATTCATGAAGGCCTGCCTGAATACTAATTGAGCCATGTAAAGACTTCTTATACTAGCACCGATCTATGAGATCTGTGCTAATACTGGGGAATAGTTTGGCCCATCAATCTAAAAGGGTCCTTAGTCTACCAGCCACCCTTTGCAAAGTAGGGGGAAACATAAGTTTTATCTCAGCTTGCCTCATGCCTCCATTGTCCCTCATCAACTCTAATGACATGTTACATATCTTTAGTTTTAGTGAAGAATAAAACAGACTCCCACTTCAATAACTCTCTTTCTGCGGGGCCTTTAAAAACGCAGGGGCCGCTGGGAGGTAGCGCACGCAGGGATGTCACTGATGTCCCGTGCGTGTGCCCACAGGAGCAGAGAGGAGCGGAGAATCGAGGAGGAGGATGCAGCGGCACGTCAACTTCAGTGCTCAGACCTCTGCTCTTACAGTCCCGAGACCTACTGTTATGGCCTATAGGCCATAGAAGTAGATCATGACCCCTGACTGGAGGAGTGGTGGTTGGAGCACTGAAGTGGGGCAGTACACAGACATACAGCCTCCAGCCATACACTATATATGGCTAAAAGCTGTGTGTCTGTGGGGGCCACTGCCTACCTAATGTTGGGGAACTATACTGCCAACCTAATGTTGTGGAACTATACTGCCAACCTAATGTGGGGGGAACTATACTGCCAACATAACTATACTGCCAATCTAATGTGGGGGAACTATGCTGCCAACCTAATGTGGGGGAACTATTCTGTCAACCTAATGTGGAGGGAACTATGCTGAGAACCTAGTGTTGGAATCTATGCTGCCTACCTAGTGTGGGGGAACTATGCTGCCTACCTATTGTGGGGGAACTATGCTACATACTTAAAGGGGTACTCCACTGCCCCAGCGTTCGGAACATTTTGTTCCAAACCCTCGGTGCGGGCTTCAGGGATTGTGACGTCACACCACACCCCCTCAATGCAAGTCCAAGGGAAAGGGCATGTCGACCACTGCACGATACTCCTGAGACTAGACTCTGGATCCTCCCCTGATTGGACTAACAGTATTTTGTAGAGACATGCTTTTGTCAAAAGGATTTCTAAGTTCATAAGCAGAAAACACAGGTTACATCTCAGAAGATGATCCAGCACAGGCTATAATGATAATACGCTAAGCAACTCAAATACACATGTCCTCTGTTCTTGCAATCATAAAAAATATAATAAAATATAAATAAGAATCATTTTGACTTCTAATGTCACTTGCTTGTCTCTTTCTAAAGTTTCCATTCAGTATCTTTGTTTTAAGGTCAAGAATGGAGTGACCTGTTTGGGTAAAAGGGTGTCCAACTGGTGATAGATGAAAAAGCTTTGTAGATTTATCCATTTATTGAGTTTCATACTGGTTTCACCAATATAACACCCTATTTCACACCTCATGAATTGTATCATGTATGAGATGTGAAGGAGTATAGTCCCTTAACGTCCTGTTGTTGTAATGGCTTTATTCTTTGTACAAATGTGTTGGAGAAGTTTACAATGAGATCTAGAGCATGGTTTGGTCTCATTATCTATGTGTTGCTTTTCTGTGGGTAATATTCTGTTAACCAGCTTTTGTTTTAAATTAGATGGTTGTCTGAAGGCCAAGATGGGAGGTTCAGGGAAAATTCTTTTACTACCTCATCTTCTGCTAATATTAGATGCAGGTTCTTGATAATTTTGTGGGCAAGATTATATGTGGCTACCAGATGACTCACAAAAAGGATCAAAACAGGTGCATTCTACATACTTCCCAAAATACATACTTCCTCTAATTCAAAAATCTGTGAACCCAGGCATGCCAGTAATAACAGGTATGGATACATTGACTGAACAGATTTCTGGCTTTGTAGAACAGCAGTTTCATACAGGACGCAACTGATTTTACCTACAAACTCAGCCAGACTAGAAACTTGCCTGTCACCTCCATACTGGTAACAATGGATGTAGAATCCCTGTGAATTAACATCCCACACAAAGAGAGAATAGACACATGCTCCCTGTTCCTCTCATCCCAAACCCACAACCATAAATACAGCCCTCAAATTATTACTAAACTCATAGAATTTATCCTTACACACAACTACTTCACCAATGACATACAAGATATCTGCAAATGGCAGGCACTGCAATGGGGACAAGGATGGCACCACAATAAATCAATCTATTCATGATTGACCTAGAACAACAATTTCTAGACACAACTTTACAAACCCTACAGATACAACTGCTACATTGAAGATATTTTCATTACTTGGACAGAAGGAAAAGAAAAACTTTTATGATGTATTTAACAAATTTAGTTAATCTATCTATTAAAGGGATACGCCTTTGAAAAACACATGATCTCAAATCAGCTGGTGCCAGTAAATTTATATAGAAATGTAAAAATCTTAATCCTTCCAGTACTTATCAGCTGCTGTATACTACAGAGAAAGTTGTGTAGTTCTTTCCAGCCTGACTAAGTGCTCTCTGCTGACACCTCTTTCAGTGTCAGGAAATGTCCAGAGTAGGAGCAAGTTCCCATAGCAAACCTATCCTGCTCTGGACAGTTCCTGACATGGACAGAGGTGTCAGAAGAGAGCACTGTGGTCAGACTGGAAACAACTACACAACTTCCTGTGGAGCATACAGCAGCTGCCAAGTACAGTAAGGATAAAGATTTTTTAGGAATTTACTAATCTGTTTAACTTTTTGGCACCAGTTGATTTAAGCCCAAAAATGGACTTCTGTACAGGAAGTGTGAACTTCCTGGACACTACTGTAACAATAAACATGGACACCCTACACTACAGAAAACCCACAGACTGATAACTATCTACACAAATCAAGTTTTCATCCTTCACACACTAAGAACGGCATCATATAAAGCCAGGATACAAGGTACCATCGCACATGCATCTACAAACACTATTTGAGAAATTCCAAAAAAAGGATACAAACCAAGGTCTATTAAAGAAAATACACTCCCCTTCTTCAAACACCATGTGAACACCTGCTACAAAACAATGACAAACATCATCACGCATACCACTGGCAGCCACATACAATCCTGTTCTTAAAGAAATACGCAAAATCATCAAGGACCTGCAGCCCGATATTAGCAGAAGATGAGGTAGTAAATTACATTCCTCCTGAACCTCCCATCTTGGCCTTCAGACAACAGACTAATTTAAAACAAAAGCTGGTTAACATAAAATCACCCACAGAAACAACACACACAATAGGACCAAACCGGGCACCAAACTTTGCTGTAAACTCTGCATACAAATCAGCACAAAGAGTGAAGTCACCCACAACAACATTATAAAAGGGTATTCCAGGATTTTTTTTTATTATTTGACTATGCTACAGGGGCTGTAAAGTTAGTGTAGTTCATAATATAGTGTCTGTACCTGTGTGTGACAGTTTTCTCACAATTCTTCTGCGATTTTCACCCCAATATTTATTTTTAACAGCATACTAAATGACTGATCACAGCTCAAGCGGGAATTATGATATAACAACTGTACACAGGAGCCCAGGCTAGCCTCACTCTGCAGCCGCTTGGGCTCAGACATATTTTCTTCCCGCTACCCTAACATAATAACGGGGACACTGATTTACATCCCCCTGCTTGTCTCCCACCCGCCCATGCTGCACATCTCCCATCTGTCTGCTATATGTTGCAAGACTTCAACTCCCAGCATGCTCTCACTGTAAGGGCATGCTGGGAGTTGTAGTCTTGTAGTGAGCGGGAGATATGCAGCACAGGTGGATGGGAGACAAGGGGGGGGGATGTAAAGCAGTGTCCCTGTCCCCTCATTAAGTTAGATAGAGTAGGGGGGGAATAGCATCAGATGGAGCCTCTGCGGCTGCAGAGTGATGCCAGCCCGGGCTCCAACACGGCACCGGCAAGTATTTCTATCCATATGTAATTTCACATTTCCCGCTGGGTCCCGTGATTGTCTGGAACTGAACAGCCAACCACGGGACCCAGCGGGAAATTTGATATTACAGTAGATATAGAAACTCCGCGGCTCCGTCTGCGGGAGTCCAGGCTGGCATCACTCTGCAGCCGCCCGGGACTCCTGCAGACGGGCTGGGAGATGTGCAGGAGCCGTCCCTGCCATTACTATGGTACATGCTGAGGGATGGCAGAGATGGCTCCTGCACATCTCCCGGCCCGGCTGCCGGTTATGCCAGCCCGGGCTCCCCTTTCTACGGTGTCACAAAGTTGACTGTAATTTGAAATTTCCCACCGTGTCACGGGGCCCAGCGGGAAATATGAAATTAACAATGATTTTCTGATCACTGCGGACCAGGGAGTGGAGCGCATTTCCACCCGCTTCCCTGGTTTGCTGAACTACAACTCCCAGCATGCCCTTACAGTAAGGGCATGCTGGGAGTTGTAGTTGTGCGGCGGGGTCGGTGACAAGCTTATCACCTGCTGCACAACTACAACTCCCAGCATTTCCTTACTGTAAGGGCATGCTGGGAGTTGTAGTCGTGCTGCACGGAAGATGCGCGAGTGGGTGAAAATAAATGTATTAACCTATTTTTCTAAAAAAAAAATTCTCATTTCAGATCCGTGTATCCTGTGGACTACTTCGGATTCAGTGGACTGCGTCGATGACCAGCGTTTTTTTCTTTCTGTTAATGTTAATAAAATGGTTAATGAGGGCTTTTTGGGGGGGGGGGGGAGTGTTTTTTTAAATACATTTTTTTTTTAAACATGATTTTTTTTAAATTACTTGACAGGCTTAGTATTGGAAGCTGTCTAATAGACGGAATCCATTACTAAGCCGGGGCTTAGCATTAAGAAAAACAGCTAGTGCTAACCCCCAATCATTACCACGGTATCCACTGCCACAGGGGTGCCGGAAGGAGCCGGTACCAACAGGCTCAGAGCAACAAAAATGGCGCTCCTGGGCCTAGGCGGTAACAGGCTGGCATTATTTAGGCTGGGGAGGGCCAGTTACAATGGTCCTTGCCCCCCTGGTAGCATCAGGCTGTTGCTGCTTGGTTGGTATTTGGCTGAAAATAAAAATAGGGGGAACCCTATGCGTTTTTTTATATTTAATTTTTTTATGCAAAAAAAAAAAAAAAGCATAGGATTCCCCCTATTTTTATTCTCAGCCAAATACCAAGCAGCAACAGCCTGACATTAGCAGCGATGATCATTGTTACTGGCCTTCCCCAGCCTAAGTAATGTCAGCCTGTTACCACCTAGGCGTGCCATTTTTGACGCTCCAGGCCTGTTGGTACTGGCTCCTTCCAGCACCCCTGTGGCGGTGGGTACCAGGGTAATCACTGAGGGTTAGCACTAGCTGTTTTTGTGGTTAATGCTAAGCCCGGCTTAGTAATGTATTCCGTCTATAAGACAGCTTCCACTACTAAGCCTGTCAAGTAAATAAAAAAACACTTAAAAAAAATGTATTCCAAAAAAAACTCCCCCAAAAGCCCTCTTTAACCATTTTATTGACATTGAACAAAAAAAAAAAAAAAAAAAACGCTGGTCACCATACTCCTCTGAATGTAAAGTAATCCACAGGATACATGGATCTGAAATGAGAAGCAAAAAAAAAAAAAAAAAAAAAAAAAAAAAAAAAAACATTTAGGGGGAAAACAAGTGGTTCAAAAAATGTAAAAACACACACACTCTAAGGGCCCCACTGTTATACAAGAAGATACCAATATTATAATTAGCACATGGTAGATGTGAAACCCAGAAGCTTTAAAGGAAAAACCTGATAAACCAGGTTATAGTGCGGGTAAGCAGGGGACTGATGCAGGGTCTGGGACTACTATACCTACCTGCAGACCGGAGCCCCGATCCTCTGAAGGTCCGTCTCTTCCAGCGCTGACTTGCGATTTGAGGCGGGCCCGCCGGCTAGATTTAAATATTCGCCGGTCACTAGGCATGATAGGGTTATACAGCAGAATCCAGGAGATGAAGGGGGTTAGCGGAAGAACTGAGAGCCAAGACACTAAACTCAACAGGTAAGTTACTAAGAACTATCACAAGCAGGTACAAGTACAAAGGATCAGATGAACCAAACAGGATATAAATATAAGACACTGTTCACACTGGGACACAGAACCAGGATACCAAACAGGAATATGGAATACAGAGCACAGGTAACAAGCAAGACATAGTGTGAACACCGACAAAGCTGAACACACAATACTAAAACCGACTAATATAACACAGACTAAAAAACAAGGAGCATGCTATATCACCATGGCTAAAACTCAGATATCACAAGATAAAAACAAGGTGCAAGCTCAAGCAAACATGGAAGTGCATTAAACACAGACATGAAGGCATTAAACTAACAGACATAGTATTGCACTGAATAACCAGCAACTAGAATACAGACTGAGCTGGAGTTATATAGCCACACCCGCCTAGCACATGGGTGAAAGGCTTAACTCTTCCATGCCTGGAAGAAAAGCACAGAAAACAGATAATGCATGAAAAACAAGGTCTGAACAGGGCCTAAAACAGAAAAATGCAAAAACAAATGGACATTACACCGGTGAATCGGGTTATAGTACGGGTGACCGTTTTCCTTTAATTCTCATGTGTTACATGACAAGCTGTCTTCTTCCATTCTAAGTATCTTCCAAACAGCTTAAGTATTTGGAAAGTAACAGCCAATGCAGGTAACATATCAAAGGTTACACTATCAGCACTCTGCTGGTACATGTTTATTACACTGGGCAAGTGGTCAGTAGAAAGATGCATAGCTCAAACCTCCCCCATTTTTGAAGTAATACTCAATGATATCATACCAAGTTCTCTAGGATTAAACCACTCCCACTTAATGTCATGACATGCTATGTAGGAGATCTTTAATCCCCCTGTATCCATCTATCTTAGGTATACACCTAGGCTTTTATGTTCTCATTCCATATATTTTGGCTGCCTTTCTAAAGCACCGCGTATACAGTAAGTGAAAATTGATAAACATTATCCAACAGTTTAAGAAAGTGTGGCACCCAGACTTTTGAGACAAAGAGGTCTATAATTCATGCAGTCTGTGCATGTAGATATACCAGCTTACCCATTAACCCCTTAAGGACCAAGCCCATTTTCACCTTAAGGACCAGAGCATTTTTTGCACATCTGACCACTGTCACTTTAAGCATTAATAACTCTCGGATGCTTTTACTTATGACTTTGGTTCCGAGACTGTTTTTTCGTGACATATTCTACTTTAACATAGTGGTAAATTTTCTTCGATACTTGCATCATTTCTTGGTGAAAAATGAGAAAATTTAGCATTTTTCTAACTTTGAAGGTCTCTGCTTGTAAGGAAAATAGACATTTCAAATAAATTATATATTGATTCACATAGACAATTTGTCTACTTTATGTTTGCATCATAGAGTTGACATGTTTTTACTTTTGGAAGACATCAGAGGGCTTCAAAGTTCAGCAGCAATTTTAAATTTTTTCACGAAATTTTCAAAATCTGAATTTTTCAGGGACCAGTTCAGTTTTGAAGTGGATTTGAAGGGCCTTCATATTAGAAATACCCCATATATGACCCCATTATAGAAACTGTACCCCTCAAAGTATTCAAAATTACATTCAGATAGTTTGTTAACCCTTTAGGCGTTTCACAGGAATAGCAGCAAAGTGAAGGAGTAAATTCAAAATCTTCATTTTTTTACACTTACATGTTCTTGTAGACCCAGTTTATTAATTTTTACAAGGGGTAAAAGGAGAAAAAGACCCCCCAAATTTGTAACCCAATTTCACCTGAGTAAGGAAATACCTCATATGTGGATGTAAAGTGCTCTGTGGGTGCACTAGAGGGCTCAGAAGGGGAGGAGCGACAATGGGATTTTGGAGAGTGAATTTTGCTGAAATGGTTTTTGGGGGGCATGTCACATTTAGGAAGCCCCTATGGTGCCATAACTGGGGAAAAAAAAACACATGGCATACTATTTTGAAAATGACACCCCTCAAGGCAAGTAACAAGGTGTCCAGTGAGCCTTAAAGGGGTTGTCCACCATAAGGTGATTTTAGTACGCACCTGGCAGACAGTAATGGACATGATTAGGAAGGATCTGTGCATGTCTTGGGGCTAAATGGCTATGTCATGAGATACCATACCATAATACTGTGGCTAGCTTTTTGTGAACTGTTTTTTTCTGTTTGACTTTTCTTTTTGTAACTACAAATCCCACAGTTCTATTGTCCTCCCTCCCACACATCAACCACCCCACCCATTGAAACATAAATGAGCTGCAGACCTGAGGTTTTCAATCAGGGTGCCTACAGCTGTTGCATTAGTTGCAGATTGATCCCTCCACCCATTGAAGCAGACAGGCTCCCTGTCATCAGCTGACTAGTGAGTCAGGTCTCTGCCGCATTGCAAGCTGGGAAAAATCTGAGACAACAGTCATTTTGTAAGGTGCTAAAAATAAATATTGGGGTGAAAATCACAGAAGAATTGTGAGAAAACCATCACACACAGGTACAGACACTATATTATGAACAACACTAACTGTACAGCCCCTGTAGCATAGTCAAATAAAAAAAAATCCTGGAATACCCCTTTAACCCCTTAAGGACCAGGCCATTTTACACCTTAAGGACCGGAGCGTTTTTTGCAATTCTGACCACTGTCACTTTAAACATTAATAACTCTGGAATGCTTTTAGTTATCATTCTGATTCCGAGATTGTTTTTTCGTGACATATTCTACTTTAATTTAGTGGTAAAATTTTATGGTAACTTGCATCCTTTCTTGGTGAAAAATCCCAAAATTTGATGAAAAAAATGAAAATTTTGCATTTTTCTAACTTTGAAGCTCTCTGCTTGTAAGGAAAATGGATATTCAAATTATATTTTTTTGGGGTTCACATATACAATATGTCTACTTTATGTTTGCATCATAAAATTTATGAGTTTTTACTTTTGGAAGACACCAGAGGGCTTCAAAGTTCAGTAGCAATTTTGAAATTTTTCACAAAATTTTCAAACTCACTATTTTTCAGGGACCAGTTCAGTTTTGAAGTGGATTTGAAGGGTCTTCATATTAGAAATACCCCATAAAAGACCCCATTATAAAAACTACACCCCCTAAAGTATTCAAAAAAACATTCAGTAAGTGTATTAACCCTTTAGGTGTTTCACAGGAATAGCAGCAAAGTGAAGGAGAAAATTCAAAATCTTCATTTTTTACACTCTCATGTTCTTGTAGACCCAATTTTTGAATTTTTGCAAGGGATAAAAAGGAGAAAATTTTTACTTGTATTTGAAACCCAATTTCTCTCGAGTAAGCACATACCTCATATGTCTATGTTAATTGTTTGGCGGGCGCAGTAGAGGGCTCAGAAGGGAAGGAGCGACAAATGGTTTTTGGGGGGCATGCCGCATTTAGGAAGCCCCTATGGTGTCAGGACAGCAAAAAAAACACATGGCATACCATTTTGGAAACTAGACCCCTCAGGGAACGTAACAAGGGGTAAAGTGAACCTTAATACCCTACAGGTGATTCACGACTTTTGCATATGTAAAAAAAATATATATTTTTTTTACCTAAAATGCTTGGTTTCCCAAAAATTTTACATTTTTAAAAAGGGTAATAGCAGAAAATACCCCCCAAAATTTGAAGCCCAATTTCTCCCGATACAGAAAACACCTCGCATGGGGGTGAAAAGTGCTCTGCTGGCGCACTACAGGTCTCAGAAGAGAAGGAGTCACATTTGGCTTTTTGAAAGCAAATTTTGCTCTGGGGGCATGCCGCATTTAGGAAGCCCCTATGGTGCCAGAACAGCAAAAAAAAAAACCACATGGCATACCATTTTGGAAACTAGACCCCTCGGGGAACGTAACAAGGGGTAACGTGAACCTTAATGCCCTACAGGTGTTTCACGACTTTTGCATATGTAAAAAAAAAAAAAAAAATTTTACCTAAAATGCTTGTTTTCCCAAAATGTTTACATTTTTAAAAAGGGTAATAGCGGAAAATACCCCCCCAAAATTTGAAGCCCAATTTCTCCCGATTCAGAAAACACCCCATATGGGGGTGAAAAGTGCTCTGCTGGCGCACTACAGGTCTCAGAAGAGAAGGAGTAACATTTGGCTTTTTGAAAGCAAATTTTGCTCTGGGGCATGCCGCATTTAGGAAGCCCCTATGGTGCCAGAACAGCAAAAAAAAAACACATGGCATACCATTTTGGAAACTAGACCCCTCAGGGAACGTAACAAGGTGTAATGTGAACCTTAATACCCTACAGGTGTTTCACGACTTTTGCATATGTAAAAAAATATATATATTTTTTACCTAAAATGCTTGGTTTCCCAAAATTTTTACAATTTTAAAAAGGGTAATAGCAGAAAATACCCCCCAAAATTTGAAGCCCAATTTCTCCCGATTCAGAAAACACCCCATATGGGTGTGAAAAGTGCTCTACTGGCGCACTACAGGTCTCAGAAGAGAAGGAGTCACATTTGGCTTTTTGAAAGCGAATTTTGCTCTGGGGGCATGCCGCATTTAGGAAGCCCCTATGGTGCCAGGACAGCAAAAAAAAAACACATGGCATACCATTTTGGAAACTAGACCCCTCGGGGAACGTAACAAGGGGTAATTTGAACCTTAATACCCTACAGGTGTTTCACGACTTTTGCATATGTAAAAAAATATATATTTTTTTTACCTAAAATGCTTGTTTTCCCAAAAATTTTACATTTTTTAAAAGGGTAATAGCAGAAAATACCCCCCAAAATTTGAAGCCCAATTTCTCCCGAGTACGGCGATACCCCATATGTGACCCTAAACTGTTGCCTTGAAATACGACAGGGCTCCAAAGTGAGAGCGCCATGCGCATTTGAGGCCTAAATTAGGGACTTGCATAGGGGTGGACATAGGGGTATTCTACGCCAGTGATTCCCAAACAGGGTGCCTCCAGCTGTTGTAAAACTCCCAGCATGCCTGGACAGTCAACGGCTATCTGGCAATACTGGGAATAGTTGTTTTGCAACAGCTGGAGGCTCCGTTTTGGAAACAGTGGCGTACCAGTCGTTTTTCATTTTTATTGGGGAGGGGAGGGGGGCTGTGTAGGGGTATGTGTATATGTAGTGTTTTTTTACTTTTATTTTATTTTGTGGTAGTGTAGTGTAGTGTTTGTAGGGTACAGTCACACGGGCGGGGGGTTCACAGTAGTTTCTCGCTGGCAGTTTGAGCTGCGGCAGAAATTTTGCCGCACCTCAAACTTGCAGCCGGATACTTACTGTAATCCTCCGCCCATGTGAGTGTACCCTGTACGTTCACATTGGGGGGGGGGGGGAACATCCAGCTGTTGCAAAACTACAACTCCCAGCATGTACGGTCTATCAGTGCATGCTGGGAGTTGTAGTTTTGCAACAGCTGGAGGCACACTGGTTGTGAAACACCGAGTTTGGTAACAAACTCAGTGTTTTGCAACCAGTGTGCCTTCAGCTGTTGCAAAAGCTACAACCCCCAGCATGTACGGACAGCGGAAGGGCATGCTGGGTGTTGTAGTTATGCAACAGCTGGAGGCATACTACTTTGGCTGGGGATTGTAGTTATGCAACAGCTGGAGACACACTGGTTTGCTACTTAACTCAGTGTGCCTTCAGCTGTTGCAAAACTACAACTCTCAGCAGTCACCGACAGCCAACGGGCATGCTGGGAGTTGTAGTTATGCAACCACCAGATGCACCACTACAACTCCCAGCATGCACTTTAGCTGATTGTGCAAGCTGGGAGTTGTAGTTACACAACAGCTGAAGGTACACTTTTCCATAGAAAGAATGTGCCTCCAGCTGTTGCAAAACTACAAGTCCCAGCATGCCCATAAGGGCATGCTGGGAGTTGTGGTGGTCTGCCTCCTGCTGTTGCATAACTACAGCTCCCAGCATGCCCTTTTTGCATGCTGGGAGCTGTTGCTAAGCAACAGCAGGAGGCTGTCACTCACCTCCAACGATCCTCGCTGCACAAGGTCAGTCCCTCGTCGTCTCCGCCGCCGCCGCTGCTCCTGGGGCCCCGATCCCAACAGGGGCGTCGGGGATCGGGGTCCCCAGCACCCGGGGTGCACGTCCCGCACCCGCTCACGTCCTCCGGAAGAGGGGCGGAGCGGGTTGCGGGAGTGACACCCGCAGCAGGCGCCCTGATTGGTCGGCCGGTAATCCGGCCGACGAATCAGGGCGATCGTGAGGTGGCACCAGTGCCACCTCACCCCTGCTGGCTCTGGCTGTTCGGGGCCGTCTCTGACGGCCCCGATCAGCCAATAATTCCGGGTCACCGGGTCACTGGAGACCCGATTGACCCGGAATCCGCCGCAGATCGCTGGACTGAATTGTCCAGCGATCTGCGGCCATCGCCGACATGGGGGGTCATAATGACCCCCCTGGGCGTTATGCCCCGATGCCTGCTGAACGATTTCAGCAGGCATCGGGGACCGGCTCCGCTCCAGATGGTTGCGGGGGGCCGGTAAAACACATGACGTTCTCATACGTAATGTGTCCTTAAGGACTCGGAAATGGAGACGTATGAGAACGTCATGTGTTCTTAAGGGGTTAACACCCCACAGGTGTTTTACGACTTTTCGTTTAAGTGCAGTGTTTTTCCCCAAATTTACCATTTTTACAAAGGGAGATGGGAGAAAATGCCACCCAAAATTTGGTATGGAAATACCCCATGCGTGGATGTCAAGTGCTCTGCTGGTGCACTACAATGCTCAGAAGAGAAGGAGTGCCATTGAGCTTTTGGAGAGAGAATTTGTTTGGAATGGAAGTCGGAGGCTATGTGCGTTTACATGTGACCCCATTTTGGAAACTAAACCCCTGACAGAAATAAAAAATTATTTTCCCGGACCACTGCTCCAAAAATTTGTCAGACACCTGTGGGGTGTAAATGCTCGCTGCACCCATTTTTTATTTCTGTCAGGGGTGTATTTCCAAAATGGGGTCACATGTAAACGCACATAGCCCCCGACTTCCATTCCAAACAAATTCCCTCTCCAAAAGCTCAATGGCACTCCTTCTCTTCTGAGCATTGTAGTGCACCAGCAGAGCACTTGTAGTTTCCAAAATGGGACAATTATTCTCTCCAAAAGCCCAATGGCGCTCCTTCTCTTCTGAGCATTGTAGTCTGCCCTCAGAGCACTTTACATCCACATATGGGGTATGTTCTTACTCAGAAGAAATGGGGTTACAAATTTCGGGGGGATTTTTTTTACCTATTTTCCCTTGTGGAAATGAAAAATTTAGGGTAACACCAGAATTTTAGTGAAATTTTTTTTTTCATTTTCCCATACAACTTTAACGAAAATTCGGCAAACACCTGTGGGGTGTTAAGGCTCATGATACCCCTTGTAACGTTCCGTGAGGGGTGTCGTTTCCAAAATGGGGTCACATGTGGATATTGTTTTTTTTTGCGTTTATGTCAGAACCCCTGTGCAAATCATCAATTGAGGCCTCAAATGTACATAGTGCGCTCTCACTATTGTGTGCCCGGAGAGCATTTTAAGCCCACAGATGGGGTATTTCCGTACTCAGGAGAAATTGCGTTACAAATTTTGGGGGTCTTTCTTGTCAAAATAAAAAGTATGGGGAAACACCAGCGTGTTAGAGTAATATTTTTTTTATTTTTTTACACTAACAGGCTGGTGTAGACCCCAACTTTTCCTAAGGGGTAAAAGGAGAAAAAGCTCCCCAAAATTTGTTATGCAAGTGCTCCCAAGTATGGAAATACCCCATATGTGGCACTAAACTGTTTTCTTGAAATACGACAGGGCTCCGAAGTGAGAGAGCGCCATGCGCACTTGAGGACTAAATTAGGGATTGCATAGGGGTGGACATCGGGGTATTCTACGCCAGCGATTCCCAACAGGGTGCTTAGCTGTTGCTAAACTACCAGCATGCCTGGACAGTCAGTGGCTGTCCGGAAATGCTGGGAGTTGTTGTTTTGCAACAGTTGGAGGCTCCATTTTGGAAACACTGCCAACCAGGGTCGGCGTTAGGGCGGGGCAAACCAGGCAATTGCCGAGGGCCCCCATCCCCCAGGGGGCTCCCTGCCGGCTGCTTAGTAAGGGGGGGGGGGGCAACTGTTTTAAAGTGGCCGCAGCGTTGGCTGCTTGTTAAAGATTAGCAGCCCGGCCGCGGACACTTTAAAACAGTGACCAGCTCCAGGCCCTGTGCCCGCAGGGGCCCTCGTCCCATTCGGGACATCCCTGTGTCCCGAAAAATCAGGACACAAGTATGCCCCGTTTACCTCATAGCGGCCCCACGTTAACTTTAAAAACGCAGAGGCCGATGGGAGGAAGCGCACGCAGGGACGTCACTGACATCCCGTGCGTGCCGCCATAGCAACAGTACAGCGGAGTGGAGCAGTGAGGAGGACGCACAGGTATGGTAAGTGACCAGCCGTCATCTTCAGTGTTCTGACCACCGCTCTAGCAGTAGATCGTGACTCTGGAGCGGTGGTCGGAACACTGAAGTGGGGCAGTAAACAGGCATACAGCCTCCAGCCATACACTGTATATTGCTGAAGGCTGTATGTCTGTGGGGGAACATACTGCACCTAATGTGGGGGACTACTGTATACTGCACCTAATGTGGGGAACTACTTTATACTGCACCTAATGTGGGGAACTATTTTATACTGCACCTAATGTGGGGAACTACTGTATGTATACTGCCCCTAATGTGGGGGGCTACTGTATACTGCACCGAATGTGGGGGGAACTACTGTATCCTGCACCTAACGTGGGGGGACTACTGTATACTGTACCTAATGTGGGGAACTACTTTATACTGCACCTAATGTGGGGAACTACTTTATGCTGCACCTAATGTGGGGAACTATTTTATACTGCACCTAATGTGGGGAACTACTGTATGTATACTGCACCTAATGTGGGGGGCTACTGTATATTGCACCTAATGTGGGGGGAACTACTGTATCCTGCACCTAACGTGGGGGGATTACTGTATACTGTACCTAATGTGGGGGGACTACTGTATACTGCACCTAATGTGGGGGGACTACTGTATACTGCACCTAATGTGGGGGGAACTACTGTATATTGCACCTAATGGGGGGGGGGGAACTACTGTATACTGCCCCTAATGGGGGGGGAACTACTGTATACTGCCCCTAATGTGGGGGGAACTACTGTATACTGCCCCTAATGTGGGGGGACTACTGTATACTGCCCCTAATGTGGGGGAACTATACTGCCCCTAATGTGGGGGAACTATACTGCCCTTAATGTGGGGAACTATACTGCACCTAATGTGGGGGACTACTGTATACTGCACCTAATGTGGGGGACTATTGTATACTGCACCTAATGTGGGGAACTATACTGCACCTAATGTGGGGGACTATACTGCACCTAATGTGGGGAACTATACTGCATCTAATGTTGGGAGCTATACTGCACCTAATGTGGGGGAACTATACTGCCAACCTAATGTGGGGGAGCTATACTCTTTACCTAATGTGGGGGGTACTATACTGTCTACCTAATGTGGGGGATCATACTGCCTACCTAATGTGGGGGGACTATACAAAAATACTGTACTATTCTGATCCCTATATCTCTTTTATCTTTCTGTATATGGGGATGTGAGGGTCATTTTTTGCGCTGTGATTTGTAGTTTTTATCGGTACCATTTTTGTTTTGATGGGACTTTTCAAATGCTTTTTAGATATTTTTTTTATAGTATTTGAAGTGACCAAAAATGTTCAAATCTGGTTAGTGCACTATTACGACTTTTGGGGCCCCACTTTAGATTTTGCCTAGGGCCACGCTAAGCCTAAAACCGGCCCTGCTGCCGACGATACGTTTTTCATTGTTATTTGGGGGGGGGGGGCATTGTAAGGGGGTGTATATGTAGTGTTTTTAGGGTACAGTCACACAGGCGGGGGTTTATGGTGAGTTTCCCACAGGGAGCTTGCGCTGCGGCAGATAATTTGCCGCAGATCAAACTTGGAGCAAGAAACTCACTTTAAACCCGCCCGTGTGAATGTACCCTGTACATTCACATGGGGGGGGGGGGGGGGGGGGGAATAAAAAACCTCCAACTGTTGCAAAACTACAACTCCCAGCATGCACTGACAGACCATGCATGCAGAGAGTTGTACTTTTACAACAGCTGGAGGCACACCGGTTACTTAACTGATTACCTAACTGATCTCCGAAGGGCATGCTGGGAGATGTAGTTATGCAACAACTGGAGGCACGCAACTACATCTCCCAGCATGGCGAGACAGCCGTTTGCTTTCCGTGCATGCTGGGAGTTGTAGTTTTGCAAGATTTAGAGGACCACAGTCAGTTTAGAAACCACCGCACAGTGATCTCCAAACTGTGGCCCTCCAGATGTTGCAAAACTATACATCCCAGCATGCCCAGACAGCAAATTGCTGTGTGGACATGCTGGGAGTTGTAGTTTTGCAAGATCTATAGGGCCACAGTTTAGAGGCCACTGCACAGTGATCTCCAAACTGTAGCCCTCCAAATATAGCAAAGCTAAAAATCCCAGCATGCCCAAACAGCAAACAGCTGTCTGGGCATGCTGGGAGTTGTAGTTTTGCAACATCTGGAATGCTACAGTTTAGAGACTACTGTATAGTGGTCTCCAAACTGTAGCCCTCCAGATGTTGCTAGGCAACAACTCACCGGCTTCCGTAATCTGCACCAGGGAGCTGCACCTCATCGCTGCCTGCTGCCACTGGTAAGTGACCGCCGGTCACAGCACAGTTCCCCCATTTTGCCCGGACTACCATGGGTGGGCAGAGCGGGGGAACCGAACTTTAACCTCCCCCCAGCCCCCGATCTGCTATTGGTCGGACGCTTCTGACAGACCAATAGCAGGGATAGGAGGGGTGACACCCCTGCCACCTCACTCCTATCCCTTCAGGGGGATCTTTGGTGTCTTGGACAGCCCTGATCCCCCTTATTTTTCGGGTCACCGGAGACCCGTATGACCCGATATCGCCGCAGATCGCCGGTCTGAATTGACCGTCGATTTGCGGCGATCACCGACATGGGGGATCTCAGGAGCCCCCAGGGGTTTGAACAGGGTGTCTGCTGAATGATTTCAGCAGGCATCCTGGTCCGGTCCCAGCCCGATGAGCAGCGGGGACCGGAATTCCCACTGGCTTACAGGTACGCCCTTGGTCCCTAAGTGGTTAAGTACAGAGTTTTTCCGTTTTTGCACTTTCGTTTTTTTCCTCCTTAAATTATAACCCTTTCAATTTTGCACCTACAGACCCATATGATGGCTTATTTTTTGCGCCACCAATTGTACTTTGTTTTGCTGTAGATTTTTTGGTAAAACAAAAACACCATTTTGTAACTTTTGGAGGCTTCTGTTTCCACGCAGTGCTTTCTCTGTAAAAATGACACCTTATCTCTATTCTGTAGGTCCATACAATTAAAATGATACACTACTTATATAGGTTTGACTTTGTTTTACCTCAGGAAAAACAAATCATAACTACATGCATGAAAATTAATACATTTAAAATTGTCCTCCTCTGACACTTATAACTTTTTTTATTTTCGGTATACAGGGATGTATGAGGGCTCATTTTTTGAGCCGTGATCTGGTTTTTATAGGTACCATTTTTGTTTTGATGGGACTTTTTGATCGCCTTCTATTCTTTTTTATGGTATATAAAGTGACCAAAAAGACGCCATTTTGGACTTTGGAATTTTTTTACGTGTATGCCATTGACCACGTGGTTTAATTAATTATATTTTTTAGTTCGGACATTTACGCATGCGGCGATACCACAAATGTTTATATTTATTTTTATTTATATATATATTTTTTTTCTTTAAACGGGAAAAGGGGGGTGATTCAAACTTTTATTAGGGAAGGGGTTAAATCACATTTATTAACTTTTTTTTTTACACTGTTATAGTCCCCATAGGGGACTTGAAATGCAATACATTGATTGCATACACTGATCAATGCTATGCCATAGCATTGCATTGATCAGTGTTTTTGGCGATTGATTGCTCCAGCCTGGATCTCAGGCATGGAGCAATCAAACGACAATCGGACACCAAGGATGAAGGTAGGGACCCTCCTCACGTCCATACAGCTGATTGGGACACTGCGGTTTCACCACGGTGGTCCCGCTCAGCCCGACTTAGCTGCCGGGATGTATTTTTTTTACATTTTAGTTGATTTCAAAGTTGATTGCCGCATCTAAGGGGTTAATACAGGACATCACCTCGATCAGTGATGTCCGGTATTGCCCATGGGTCCCGGCTGTTACTAGATGCCTGAACCGACCCGATATGTTGCAGGGTCAGCCAGTGACCCTGCATTATATCGCAGGAGCAGGGCGTACAAGTACGCCCTTCGTCCTCAACAGGTTAAACCTTTTGCTATACATCTTAAAGACATTAATCTGACTACGTGGCACTACTAAACACTGCTACCACTGTGATCCATAACTGCAGGCCACAGCTGAACGTGCCACTATAAGCAGTGGCAAGTCCAGGTGCAGCCAGTAATCATTAAAGAATTGCAAATGATAGTGGTTATGTCATGTTGGGTAGAGATAATTGTAGCCCTGAGCTTGTCCAAACCTCTGTCCCTGCCTTTTGGGATGCTCACCTCCTTAATAGGATGGCCCCAACTAAGGTGGTAGCCCCCACCCTAAGTACTGTGTGTTAGCAAGGTCAGAGAAACCAGGTTGGCAACAGACAGACACGTCAGGAACAACGTCAGAATCTACAGGAGAGACAAGGTACAAACCAAAGATCAAACCAGGAGAACAGCAAAGTACAAAATCAGAATCAACAATCAGCAACAGGACAAGCAGAGGTCAAACCAGTAGGACTACAAGGCACAGAATCAGCAAACAGGAAAATAGTCAGGATAACAAGATGCAAACAGAAGACAGAATCTGTGAGGATGGAAGCCACAATCACGAGAAAGTCCTTAAAACCAGGTTTAAATAATCCACCCAGGGGGACAACAGCTCCAGACCTAACTGGTCCAGCATTCCTCCAGGCAATAGGAGACTTAGGCTAACACTCACCAGCATCCAGACCTCTGGTGTGCCGCAATGAAGATAACTGGATCATTACAGACTGGCTGTGGCCACTAGTGTTTCACTCATTTCTTGATAATTGTGAGCTGCACCTTGACTTGCCACTGCTTAACCCCTTAAGGACTGAGGGTTTTTCGGTTTTTGCACTTTCGTTTTTTCCTCCTCACCTTTTTAAAATCATAACCCTTTCAATTTTGCACCTAAAAATCCATATGATGGCTTATTTTTTGTGCCACAAATTCTACTTTGCAGTGACATCAGTCATTTTACCCAAAGATCTACAGCGAAATGGAAAAAAATAATAATCGTGCGACAAAATTGAAGAAAAAACGCCATTTTGTAACTTTTGGGGGCTTCCGTTTCTATGCAGTACATTTTTCAGTAAAAATGACACCTGATCTTCATTCTGTAGGTCCATACGATTAAAATGGTACCCTACTTATATAGGTTTGATTTTGTTGTACTTCTGGAAAAAATCATAACTACATGCACGGAAATGTATAAGTTTAAAATTGTCATCTTCTGACCCCAATACCTTTTTTTTTCTGCGTATGGGATGGGATGAGGGAAAATTTTTTGTGCCGTGATCTGACGTTTTTAGCGGTAACATTTTTGTATTGATTGGACTTTTTGATCGCTTTTTATTAATTTTTTCATGATATAAAAAGCAACCAAAAATACGTTATTTTGGACTTTTTTTGCGCGTACGCCATTGGCCGTGCGGTTTAATTAATGATCTATTGTTATAGTTCGGACATTTACGCAATACCACATATGTTTATATTTATTTTTATTTACATGGTGTGTTTTTTTATAGGAAAAGGGGGGGGGATTTTAACTTTTATTAAGGAAAGGGTTAAATCACATTTATTAACTTTTTTATTTTTTACACTTTTTTTTGCAGTCTTATAGCTCCCATAGGGACCTATAGCACGGCACACACTGATTGCCAGCACTGTTCACTGCAAAGGCATAGCTTTGCAGTGATCAGTGTTATTGACGGTCGATTGCTCAAGCCTGCATCTCAGGCTTGGAGCAATCAATCACCGAAAGGACACGCCGGAGGCAGGTAAGAGGACCTCCCCTCGTGTCCCAGCTGATCGGGACACCGCATTTTCACTGCGGTGGTCCCGATCAGCCCCACTGAGCAGCTGGGCAGCTTTCACTTTCGTTTTTAGTTTAACTTTGAACGCCGCGTCTAAAGGGTTAATAGCGCACGGCACCGTGATCGCTGCTGCGCGCTATTAGCCCCAGGTCCCGGCTTCAGATACATGCCGGGACCGACCCGATATGATGCGGGGTCACCGGCAGCCGGCAAAGGACGTAAATATACGTCCTTGGTCGTTAAGGGGTTAAAATGACAAGTTCAGGTGTCGGCTGCAGTTAAGAGTCATATACAGTAGCCACATACAGAATCACTTTGTGTAAGAGCACCCTTAGGATATATATTTTGAGGCCTGAACATCAAACAAATCTTAACCTATAAAAGATGATATTGGATTACACACACTTAAGAAATATCTAAAAATACAGACAGGACTTATTTGTAAAATTAGTACCCAAAACACACACAGGTGCCATTTTAGTGGGATCAAAGATGATCCATGCTAAGTGGATCCCAATCAATTAGCGGTTAATATCCAGCAGGGCCTCCTCAGGGGAAAATGAAGTTGGACTGCTCTCCACTAGGGGAAGAGAAAAGGATTCTGTAACAAAATTGTCAATACAGATGATCAAATTGAAACGCTTTTCATTAAAATGTACATACATCATCTATTCAACACCAAAAGAAATGTGATCTGTGTGACCAAGGAACAATTGTTTATGTAAGACAAGTTGCCTTGATTATTTAAATAACTGCTGGTCTCCTTAGATTTTGATACACGATAGGTTTTAGAGTTTACAGAGCATATTACACAGAAAAGAAAAACATTTGCCAACAGTGTCGCTAGTTAGTGTAATGGTGTGCAAAATGTTTGATTGGAAACTTTTAGGCCCCTCGTGAGCTGTTCCATGAGCACTTATCACATAACATAGGAATATTAAAGGGGTATTCCAGGAATGTTTTTTAATTGACTATGCTACAGGGGCTGTACAGTCAGTGTATTTCATAATATAGTGTCTGTACCTGTGTGTGACTGTTTTCTCACAATTCTTCTGTGATTTTCACCCCAATATTTATTTTTAACAGCATACAAAATGACTGTTGTCTCACATATTTCCCAGGTTGCAATGCGGCTGAGACCTGACTCACTAGTCAGCTGATGACAGGAAGCCTGTCTGCTTCAATGGGTGGAGGGATTGCTTGGTGGGAGAGAGATCAATCTGCAACTAATGAACAGCTGTAGGCACCCTGATTGAAAATCACAGGTCTTTTGAATGGATGTAGCTCATTTATGTTTCAATGGGTGGGGTGGCTGATGTGTGGGAAGGAGGAAAATGGAATTATGGGATTTGTAGGCAAAAAAAAAGAAAAAACTGAAAGAGGAAAAACCAGTTCACAAAAAGCTAGCCACAGTGTTATGGTAATCTCACAACATTGAGAGCACAAGGTAAACGCAATAGGGATATATAACATGCCTAATAAACTAACAATACTGAATTTCGATCAATAGATCGCTTATTGCTTTGAGTTAAGGGCAAAGCTATCAGTGTTTATTTATGTCTATTTGTATATTAATTATTATTACTTTTACTATCAATTATTATCACTTATTTTAACAATATAACCAATGAGTAGAATTTTTAGGAAACTCCTGTATACAATAATACATGGTATGTGGATTATCAGCAATGGCATTGTGTAACCTAGACCTTTGTTATATATACCAAGACAAATACAAGTAGCTCATTGTTGAACTATTGGCAATTTGCTACTGTTTGCTTTTCTGCACAGTTTTCTTCCTGTATAATATTTATGTGTCCTTGTCATTCTGTTTGCTATTTTGGCATTTATTATGTGCAACACATTACTACATAGACAAAAGGATTAAAAAACATTGCTAAATAAGAAGTAGACTTTTATTTAAAAACTAATACAAACTTGTTTGAAAAAAATAAATAAACAAGAAGTAGACTTTACACAGAGTACAGATGTATTTTTATATGATACTCGGCTTGGCATAGAAATTATATTTTGAATATGTATATATCATTGTAATCTGTTATTGCATGCTACTACCTCTCAAATTTCCTAACACTGTTATGCATCATACTATAATAAAATCTAATGAACATCAACTTAGGGAAAGAGGACTCTCCCTTTCGGAGATTGAAGTTAATGTCCATACATACTTAAATATAATTTTAAAGTGGTTCACAATACTGTGCTAGTTAAATATTTAAAGGAGAGCTTCAGCCAAAATTTACTTATCCCTTTTCAACAGGCTAGGTGATAAGTAGCTGATCACGGGGGTCCGACTGCTAGGGTCCAGAACAGGACCCAGCCGTCAGTGAGGAGCACGTGCTGCAGATGGTAGCACTGAAGAGACCCGAGTACAGCCCCTGGGCATTATCGGCACTCCCACAGAATTGAGTGGTGCAAGTGCCGTCTACTGGTAGACTATACATGCTCTGCAGTATCTTTTTCCCATCAGGGTCTTTTTTCCATCAATTAAACTAAGGAAGGAAATAATTCTGGGCCTACATAATGATTAAAGATGGCCATTGACTTACTTAAGACTACACAAACATATTAGACCAATGTTGGTAGATCCCAACAATTATTAACACGTACTGGGCCCAATAAACTAAAATTAAATGGGCACTGTCAGATTCAAAAACTTCTTGTATGTTGTACTTCTTGGCAAAACAAAAAATAACCTTTCTAACTTCATAAGAAAATGTTATTTCCTTTTTATAGAAGTCATGGATTAAAAAATCATGGCTTTGTCCAAGCTGAAGCACAGGCATGGACAAAGTCCAGTAAGTGAGGGTGGGCGAGCACTCCTCTGTGCCCCCTTCTGTCTGATAGTACAGGAAAAAGCACAGAGGAGTCCTATCAGACAGGAGAGAGCACAGAGGAGTCCTATCAGACAGGAGAGAGCAGAGGAGTATTATCAGACAGGAGAGAGCACAGAGGAGTCCTATCAGACAGGAGAGAGCACAGAGGAGTCCTATCAGACAGGACATAGCACAGAGGAGTTTTATCAGACAGGAGAGAGCACAGAGGAGTGCTATCAGACAGGAGAGAGCACAGAGGAGTGCTATCAGACAGGAGAGAGCACAGAGGAGTGCTATCAGACAGGAGAGAGCACAGATGACTCCTATCAGACAGGAGAGAGCACAGAGGAGTGCTATCAGACAGGAGAGAGCACAGAGGAGTGCTATTAGACAGGATAGAGCACAGAGGAGTGCTATCAGACAGGAGAGAGCACAGATGAGTCCTATCAGACAGGAGAGCACAGAGGAGTGTTATCAGACAGGAGAGAGCTCAGAGGAGTCCTATCAGACAGGAGAGAGCACATAGGAGTCCTATCAGACAGGAGAGAGCACAGAGGAGTCCTATCAGACAGTAGAGAGTACAGAGGAGTCCTATCAGACAGTAGAGAGTACAGAGGAGTCCTATCAGACAGGAGAAATAACAGAGGAGTGCTTAACAACCCTCACTTACTGGACTTTGTCCATGCCTATGCCTCAGCTTGGACAAAGCCATTATTTTATAAGCCATGATTTCTACAAAAAGGAAATAAAGTTTTCTTATTAAGTATATTAGAAAAGTTTATGTTTTGCCAAGATGTACAACATATAAAAAGTTTTTGAATCTGACAGTGCACATTTAAGGATTTTACCGGTCACAAAATGAACTCCTACATAAGGATTCACCAGCAAATCATTATATCATATAGCACAACCTTTATTAGTTACAATTTATAAATAATAAAAACATTAAAAAAGAAAGAACCAATGGTACACTCATGCAGACAGATGGATAAAGCTCTAGGGGCTGTATGGGGGAACAGAAACGGGGTACAGATTACAATGTGCAATAGATGTAGGAATTCTACAGCTCCTAGTACAAGCAACTATCCGTAGATATAAATGTGTTTACATACGTAATAGCGTCAAATATTAAGTCCCAAAAATGTTATGAAAAATAAATAGCAAATTGCAACTATAGCTTCTTCCAGGGGTGCTCTTTATTTTACTTTTCCCTGACTCCTTATGTGACGCTATTACTTATGTATAGGTTTAAGCTCTGCTATATATCTATATATAAATTTTTATCTATTGAAGTTTACTTATACTGTGATCTGAAGCATTAACGTATCTTGTTGCACATAATTTGTACCGCCTTTCTGTTTACTCATACAAACCATAGAGCTTTATCAATGTCTCTGCTTGATTGTACTTTGTTTTTTCTTCTTTTAAGTTTTTATCTTTAGGATATAATGGTGTCCTGGTGGATTCTTTGTAGGAATAAGATGCAAACAATAATATAATATTTTTAGGTGCACCCTAATGTTTGGTGAAATGAGTCAGGCGTGTTGCATTTTAACATATCCAATCCTTTGTTCAAGAAGTAAGCCACTACCAGACCCTTATTGCACACTCTATTGAAATACACATTGCAACCTTTATCTTAAGATCAGTGTTTCCCATCCAAGGTGCCTCCAGCTGTTGCAAAACTACAACTCCCAGAATGCTGTGAGTTGTAGTTTTGCTACAGCTGAAGGCACCCAGGTTGGTAAACACTGCCTTAGATTGATAAATCAACGTCAAGAATACTACAGCCATGTTAGAATATGTGAGCGAGGAATACAGAATATGAGAAAGCATGACACAAGAAATTATGCTTTATCCAAGGATCTGCAATGCTAGGATCTGAATCCATACAAGAATGAGTATCAGTATATACGAAAGTACCCATTTTACAGTACTTTGTCTTTGACATAGTACCACACTATTGATGCAGCCAGATTACATTTTCTTACTTGTTTTGTCTACATTTTCCCAGGGGAAGCATGCAAACACGTCACCAGTAAGGTCTTATCAGTGTAGCTGCCTGTGACTGCTAAATGAAGGCTAAATGCTGTGTACGGATAATTTATCAACTGTTTATCAGAAAGTTACAGATCCAGATCTTTCCAGTGTGAGAACGTAATTCATACCTTGGGTTGGTGTGAAAGGAAAACATATAAACTACTTATGTTATGACTTCTGCAGATGCCACTTCCTTAACCTGTAATGAGAATTACATCTATATACACAAATACCGTAGTACTATACTTCAAAAATGCTTCAGGTTATTTACAATTGTCTATAATATGTAAAAAAAAACAAAAAAAAAAAACAAACAAACAACAACAACAATTCTGTGCTTTATTAGAGATGAACAGATAGTAGTATATAAAACAGAGTATCTTTAGCATTATTATATAAGGTATATTGTGTATCTAGTAAATACATCCAGTTTTATAAATACCGGTACATTTTCTTGGCAGATTGCTGTCTACCAATATGTTCTATACATAATGGTGTATAGAGGGTTGTTTATTGAAATGGTATAAAATGTTTTCACACCTTTAGGGAATTTTACTTTAAGTAGTGCAAAGGAAAATAAGTGCAGTTTCCATAGAATTCTAGGCAGATTCTGGGACCCCCGCGATCTCCTGTACGGCACCCCACTCTCCTCATTAATGGAGACGCGTCGACCAACGTATGAAACGGTGACTGACACGGCCCTTCATGCATCTCTTTGGAAGAGCTGGAGATACAGTGTTCTGGTATCTTCGGCTCTCCCATAGAGATGCATGGAGGGGGCGTGTCGGCCACAGCTTCGTGCTGTGGTCGATGCACTGCATTGATGCCGAAAGGTGGGGACGCGGGATGATCCTGCGGATAGGGGATACATTTTTTGATACTGGACTATATTTTTTATGGAATATATGGCCTTGAAATAAAACAAATTATATCTGTCTCTTTTATGATGGCTGTTTGCAAAGTTATGGAATCATGTTTTCTTTAAGGCAGTGAGGAGTGGAGGAGGGAGAAAGCATGCATGCTGCAGCTCAACCCAGCCTCTATGACTCCTGAGCTAAAAAGAAAAACTAAATTCTGTAACTTTGCAAACAGCCATACGTTGAGAAACAGGTATCATTTGTCTTTTCTTAGCTATCTACCTAAAGCTCTGAGTATAATACAGAGCTGACAGATTCCTTTTAAAGGAATATTCCAGCGTCCCACAAAAATGTATATATTGCTGGGGCTGTTGAGAAAAAGCTAGTTACCTACCCCTATACCCCCTACAGGTCCCTTTGCAGCTCCCTTTTGATTCATTCTAGTCCCCGATGCTTATCTTTTCTGCATGCCTCCAAGATACAAGGTCTCAACACTGTTGCTGTCCTTGATTGCATTGGTCCTGCTCTGGCCTTTTGTTTTAGAAGTAAGCAGATGAGAGATGAGCATCAGGGGACTGGAAAGAGCTGAATGGGAGCTCTGGAAGAACCTGTGGGGGACTGAGTGTTAAGTAAAAATTAACTTTTTTCTACAATCTCAGCAATCTACAAAATTTGGTTGGGCACTGGAATATCCCTTTAACATTTCAAAGTACTCGGGGATGGCAGTATAACATAAAAACCCTGGACATACTTGTCCCTGATCTTGTGCCAATGCCATTCCTATAGTACTGGTCTAACCAGTGACCCTTCTTGAGCATTGACTGGCTGTGCAGATATTTCCTGCGTTTTGGTACAGAGAAAAGGAAGCGCTTGGAGCAGGAATTGGCACTATTGGAACAGCATTGGCAGAAGATTAGTGGTAGGTGAGTACAGTTTTTTTTTATGACAGAATAAGGCGATAATTTCTGCATATTATTTTAAGTGGACCTGTTGTAGGTTTTTAGGGCATAAAATAATGGAGTGGGTTTAAAGGCCTTTTAATCCTGAATCCGTACTTACCTCTCATTAGTTAAGTGACCCCTTCAGCACAGAGATATAAGAGTTTACATAGATATGCCTATTTGATGAACAGCTGAATTATGCGGGCTCTAGTGCGGCCAAGGGGAATGCTCTAGAGCCATACCCCTTGTTTACAATAAAAACCAGCAGACAGGTCTGCTTTAACTAGGTGTCAAGAGGAAAACTAAAATCTAAAGGTGTTTTGGATGCAATTTCAATTTTGTACTAAGGGGATTTTATAAGAACTCATTGACACAATAAATACAGAACAGCAAATTCACAATGTAGTTTTTCACATGAGCAGTTCAAGTGGCAATTTCCTTTAAAGGGTAGCTCCCACCATCCTTTTTTTTCTGTCCCTGCCTATTGCCCTTCTATCCCTAACCCCCTCCCTGCCTTTAATTTTTTTTCTACATATTAAAAATGCATTTTGTCTGCCTGGCAGTGTGCTCACTACCAGGCAGACTTCCCCAGCAGGCACAACGTCACTGATGCCTGCTGGAGGGGAACACTTCCACCCTTAGTTCACCTCTTCAGTGTACCTCAAGCTGTTTCCCCACTGCTACTCCCAACTTGCCCTGACATCTATTGACTGGAGGCATACTGTATAGGTGAACACCATATCTGTGATGGCCGCACATTCCGGTCCCCGCCACGCAGCCCGCAACCCCCTCCCCCTTAGTTCACCCATTCAGTGTACCCCCTCCCCGCAACGCAGCCCGCACCCCCCCGGCACCGTCGCGCCACTCCGCTCTGCTCAATCCCCTCCCCCCCCCCCCTTAGTTCACCTATTCAGTGTCCCTCCAGCTGTTTACCCACTACAACTCCCAGCTTGCCCTGACATCTATTGGCTGTCAGGGAATGCTGGGAGTTGTAGTGGCGAAACTGGAGGCATACTGTATAGGTGAACACGCAACCCCCCCCCCGGCATAATATTTTACCTGTCCCCGGGAGCCGGGGCCGGCATGCGAGGCCAGGGAGCCTGCGTGCATCTTCTTCCTGATTGACAGGCAGGGAGCGAGCACAGCCTGACTGAATTCGGACCGATACCCAGCCGGCATCGGTCCGAATTCAAGCGTGACGTCACGCCAGGCTGCAGCCGGCCACTAGGAGGGAAAAAATAATAATAAAAGTACATTAGAGATATGTTGTAGTACATAAGTTGTGACAGTACCCATTTAACAGATTATTTAAAAAGGCAGTGAGATGTACAGTTTATGCATTTATTATAGCAGCTTTTCTGTGAAGTAGTGGCTCAACTACTGGCCCCTCAGAACACTATCAGCATGTGTAGGTACACTAAAAGGACTGAATATCCAAGAGAACCACTTGAATTAATTACATAGTAACCACATATTTTCCATGCAATGGTATTACAATGTTCAACTTGTTTCTAGTTAAGGAGGTTAAAAGTTAAACATGAGTGGAATGTTTAGTGATGCTGATGCCAGGCAAAGAATCTTTCTTCGAAGTGACATGTAGTCTTAGAGATTTTTTCTAAGGACTGAACCACAGCTTGCTCTAAAATGATAAGGACTCTATAGTTGCAGTTAAATAACTTGTAGGCACGTATCACTTAAAGGAGTTTATCACAATGACAACCTATCACCTATTCACAGGATAGGTGATAAGTGTCTGATCAGTGGGTGTCTGACACCTGGGACTCTCACCAATCATGAGAATGGGGGTCCCAAGGACCTCTGTTTGAATAGAGCAGCGTTCTGGTATGTGGAATTCCGCTCCATTCAAACTTTATGGGACTGCCTAAAGAAATTGAGATTGCTGGGGGAAGCCATGGCCAAATAGTTAGGGGTAATATAGTATTATATAGCAGGCAATCAGAAGGTAGATTCTAATCCGCCAGAATGGGAGCTGCTGGTACAGATGGGCTGTGTTCTAGCTCTTAGATGGATCCAGAGTGATGTACAACCACATTATATCTCTATGTGCAATAAGAATCAATGTGGAGACCTGCAAGCATTAAAAATAGCAGTAACATAAGAATGATAGCTGCCATTTGTTTACTGTATTGCTGGAAAATCAGATCATTACTTCTAGTAGCTGAAATTATTAAGGCTAAGCATAAGCAATGCCTTTTTTCATTGCACAATGGTTGCAGTAGAATTGATGGCGGGCAGCTGTTTAATTAAAGGAAAACTGTCAGATGTTTAACTATGAAAGTGCATCTTACCCCAGGTAGATCGATCATTATCACTTGTTAGGAATATCTTAAAGGGTTTACAATCATGCTACTTTAATAAAAAAAAATAAAAAAAACATATTTAACAGGTAAAGGAATAGAAATGGCAGAAATTGGATGAGCCGCAATGTGATGAATCAATGTGACCCGGTCTCCTTCCTGGTGTCAGGGCTTTGCGTCACATTGCTGCTTAGCCAATCACTAGCTGAGGTGGGACACCGCAACGGGCATAGATTTTGCTTAGCTATAATATGCCAAATTCATTTGTTCTGAGGGGAAACAGAGGTGTTAGCCTGTGATCAAGTGTGTCTGACGTCCATAGGAAGGAGGTCAGGAGGGAGTGTCCAGCTGACAGCTGTTTAAGGTGTATGTGAAGCTTTCTCTACATCCATTCTGGCACTTGGCTTGATTTTTACCAGTAATAGTAAATATGTCGAGTAGATTTGCTGCATGAGATCCCATAATGCTGTTGTAGCAGCACACACATTTGCTTGTGCAATCTCAATTTCCTTTTTTTTTTTTCAATTTAATGCAATAATAACAATTCAGCTTTCTAAACAGATTATACAAGCCATTAAAGGAGTGCTCAGATTTGATTAAAAACTAACTGCTGCCTGCTAGGGCTATAAAATAGTAAACTACACTTTACTCACCCCGCCCAGTCCGCCCCAGTGCTCCTGTATACTTACCCCTATGATGTTCTGTTCCACCTCTCTTGATGACATGATTAACATGCTGCAGCCTCAGTGACAGACTGTAGTAGGTTCAGAATGTCATCAGAAGAGCCAAGACACCAGTGAACTACACAGAGGGACCAGGGTGGACTGGAGCACTGGTGCTGGACCAGGTAAGGTGAGTACAGTATAGTTCATTCTATTGCCATAGCAGAAGTTCGTTTTTTTTAATGGTAAATGTCTTTGAATTGTATTTTGTAAAGCTGTATTTGTATATAGAAGTTTTTAGACTGAATATTTGATGGACATTTCAATCCGTACAATCATTGTTCAGATACCTCAATTTTAGATGGTAGTAGCATACACTCTGTATTGAAAATGTCTGAGCAACTTTTACCAATATCGCTTATGATATGTATCGATAAAGTAGTCAGTCAGTAGTCTTTGATAATTTTTGCGTATAGACTTTGGGATAATCATTATGACCAGAAACAAATACTAATGTTTTTTTTGTTACATAGAAACGGGACTTGTTTGACCATATCCTTTAGTACACAGTAGAATGAGCAGTCCGTATCCTTTAGTACACAATAAAATGGACTATTTGAAAATTGTGGGTTTTGGATTGATGCCTGAGACCTTCTACAATCTGCCTATATCAGCTTTATAGAAGTATTGTGTGTTTACTCTATGAAATAGATACTTCAGGGATGTATAGAATCTAGTATACCAGACCAGAGTAAAATAGCTCAAGCGTAAACAACTCATAATAGGGTCATTGCTCATAATTGCCAGTGTTATATTCTGTTTACCTGTGGCTGGTATGCCATTTCATATCTTATCAATATGCAAACAAAATAAGTTCCCTGTTATACAACAATGCAGTAAGGGAATAGAAATTGCCCAGATGTTGGTCATGTTTAAAGTTACTGTAATTTTACAATTCTGTTAGAGGGGATTTAAAGGAACAAAAGTACAGGCTGCTGTGCATTTAAAATAAGAAACTACATCATACTCACACTGCCTGGTCCACGGTTCTGCCCTGCTGCCTTTGTGTACTTCCCCCTCATGATGCACTCATGTTCCTCTGATGCTCTAAGCATACTGCAGCCTCATTAATTAGTTGTAGTGGGTTTACGACATCAGTAGAGCAGAAAGAAAGCATCATCAAGGGAAGAAAACAGAGACAATGAGGTTGTCAGGATCCGGATAGGTATGCAGCGAGGACACTGGTGGTGGATCCTCTTTGTCAGTTGGGTGATGACGTGGGCCGTACCAGGGGAACGGAGTCTAAGGGGTTACTGGCTTTCACCAGAGCCCGCCGCAAAGCGGGATGGACTTGCAGCGGCAGGTAACCCCCAGGTCGTTCCACCCGATAGCAACTCAACCCCAGCTGACAGCTGAGACAGGCGCAGTACAGAAGGACAGGGCAAGAGCAAGGTCAGACGTAGCAGAAGGTCAGGGCAGGCAGCAAGGGTCGTAGTCAGGGGCAACAGCAGAAGGTCTGGAACACAGGCTTGGGAACACAGAAAACGCTTTCACTGGGCACTAGGCAACAAGATCCGGCGATGACAGGAAGGGGAAGTGGGTTTTTATAAGTAGGGCACAGGTGCAGGTACTGATTGGGCCAGTGCGCCATTGATTGGCGCACTGGCCCTTTAAATCTCAGAGAGTCGGCGTGCGCGCGCCCTAGGGAGCGGGGCCGCGTGCGCCGGGACTGAACAGACGGAGGACGGGGCAGGTGAGGAGATTGGGATGCGAGCCGTGGGTGGGCGCGTCCCGCTACGCGGGTCGCATCCCCGCCGGTGACACTAGTGCAGCGCTCCCGGTCAGCGTGTCTGACCGGGGCGCTGCACGGAGGTGAACACCGCGAGCGCTCCGGGGAGAAGCAGGGACCCGGAGCGCTCGGCGTGACAGTACCCCCCCCCCTTAGGTCTCCCCCTCTTTTTGGAGCCTAGGAACCTGTGGATGAGCTCCTTGTCGAGGATATTATCCTCGGGTTCCCAAGACCTCTCTTTGGGGCCACAATTCTCCCAGTCTATGAGAATTTTTTTTTTTTTTACCTCTGACTACCTTGGAGGCGAGGATTTCCTTTACAGTGAAGACAATCAGAGGAGCCAGAGACAGGAGCAGGAGCGGTGACCTTGGGGGAAAAGCGGTTAAGAACGAGAGGTTTGAGAAGTGAAACATGAAAGGAGTTAGGAATACGAAGAGAAGGAGGAAGAAGAAGTTTGTAGGAGACAGGATTGATTTGACTCTTGAATTTAAATGGTCCAAGGTAACGTGGGCCCAGCTTGCAGCTGGGAACGCGAAAGCGGATATACTTGGCAGAGAGCCATACTTTGTCCCCAGGAGCGAAGACAGGAGGAGTTCTTCTCTTCTTATCAGCATGTCTCTTCATACGAGACGAGGCCAGTAGGAACGACTTTTGAGTCTCCTTCCAGATAACAGAGAAGTCCCGGGTAACTTCACCTACAGTAGGCAGTCCAGAAGAAGTGGGAATTGGGAGGGGGGAAGAGGGTGACGGCCGTACACCACAAAGAAAGGGGATTTGGCAGAGGATTCCGAATTTTTTAAATTGTACGAGAATTCAGCCCAGGGTAGAAGGTCGACCCAATCGTCTTGGCGGGAGGAGACAAAATGTCGCAAATAGTCACCAAGAATCTGGTTTACTCTCTCTACTTGTCCATTGGATTGGGGGTGATAGGAGGACGAGAAATTTAATTTGATTTTTAATTGGTTACAGAGATCTCTCCAAATTAAACGCCTCTATCCAAGACGATATGAGTGGGTAGCCCGTGAAGGCGAAAAATATGCAGAAAAAATTGCTTCGACAATTGTGGCGCAGAAGGAAGACCAGGAAGTGGAATGAAGTGTGCCATTTTCGAGAAACGATCAACGACCACCCAGATGACGGTGTTGCCATGGGATACAGGCAGATCCGTAATAAAATCCATGGCAATTTGGGACCATGGCTGCTTGGGAACAGGTAAAGGAAGGAGGAGTCCAGCAGGCTTCTGGCGAGGGGTTTTATCCCGGGCGCAAACAGTACAGGCCCGAATGAAATCAGTGACGTCACCCTGTAGCGTAAGCCACCAATACAAACGAGAAATGAGCTGGATGCACTTTTTAATGCCAGCATGGCCAGCAAGGTGAGAGGAATGTCCCCATTTGAGGATCTTGAGGCGCTGGCGTGGAGGGACAAAGGTCTTTCCAGGAGGAGTTTGTCCCAGTGAAGCTGGAGCAGAGGAGACCAGGCACTCAGGAGGTACGATATGCTGCAGAGGGACTTCAGATTCGGTGGCATCAGAGGAACGTGAAAGGGCGTCAGCCCTGACATTTTTGTCAGCGGGACGGAAGTGTATCTCGAAGTTAACGCGGGCAAAAAACAACGACCATCTAACCTGGCGAGGATTCAGACACTGAGCAGACTGGAGGTACGAGAGATTCTTGTGGTCAGTGTAAATAACAATGGGGTGTCTGGAACCTTCCAATAGATGCCTCCATTCTTCGAGTGCTAACTTGATGGCCAGAAGTTCACGATCTCCAATGGAATAATTTTTTTCTGCCGGAGAGAAAGTTTTAGAGAAGAAACCACAAGTAATGTTACGTTCGGTAGAGTTTTTTTTGGAGAAGTACGGCTCCGGCTCCGACTGAGGTGGCGTCCACTTACAGAAAGAAAGGTTTCAATGGATCAGGTCTGGACAGCACTGGAGCAGAAGCGAAGGCAGTTTTGAGACGATTGAAGGCCTCATCAGCTTGAGGAGGCCATGACTTGGGGTTGGCATTCTTCCTGGTCAGGGCCACAATAGGGGCCACTATGGTGGAGAAATGGGGGATAAACTGTCGGTAGTAGTTGGCAAATCTCAGAAAGCGTTGGATAGCACGGAGTCCAGAAGGGCGTGGCCAATCTAAAACCGCTGAGAGTTTATCTGGGTCCATTTGAAGCCCTTGGCAAGAGACTAGGTAACCTAGGAAAGGAAGAGAATTGCATTCAAAGAGACATTTTTCCATTTTGGCATACAGGTGATTTTCACGAAGTCTCTAGAGCACAAGACGGACATGACGACGGTGTTCCTGCTGGTTACAGGAGAAAATCAAGATGTCGTCCAGGTAAACCACAACACAGGTATATAATAAGTCCCGAAATATCTCATTAACGAAGTCCTGGAAGACTGCAGGGGCGTTGCAGAGCCCAAAGGGCATAACTAGATATTCGAAATGTCCATCTCTGGTATTGAATGTGGTCTTCCACTCATCACCTTTCCTGATGCGAATAAGATTATATGCACCTCTTGTCCAATTTAGTGAAAATATTGGCGCCACAAAGGCGGTCAAAGAGTTCAGAGATCAAAGGCAGGGGATAGCGGTTTTTGATGGTGATTTTATTTAAACCGCGGTAATCAATGCATGGTCGTAAAGATCCATCTTTTTTAGAGACAAAGAAGAACCCCGCTCCAGCAGGGGATGAGGACTTCCAAATAAAACCTCTCTTTAGGTTCTCCTGGATATAGTCAGACATGGCTTGAGTCTCTGGGGCAGACAGAGGGTAGATCCTGCACCGGGGTGGAGTGGTACAAGGACGGAGGTCAATGGGGCAGTCATAAGGCCTATGTGGTGGTAAGATCTCTGCTTGTTTTTTGCAGAAAACATCAGCAAAGTCCTGGTAGGCCTTGGGAAGAATCGGTATGGGTGGAGCCACAGGGGTTTGCCAAGTGGAAGCAGACGTGAGGCATCGTTTGAGGCAAGCTGGACCCCAACTTTTGATCTCCCCGTTGGTCCAGTCAAGGGTAGGAGAATGACGTTGGAGCCATGGCAGACCGAGGAGGATTTCAGAGGTGCAGTTGGGCAGGACAAGAAATTCAATTTTTTCGTGATGCAGTCCAATGCTCATAAGCAGGGGTTCTGTGCGGTAACGCACAGTGCAGTCCAATTTTTCTCAGTTGACAGAAGAAATGTAGAGCGGCTTGACGAGACTGGTCACTGGGATGCTGAACTTATTAACAAAAGAGGCCAAAATAAAATTTCCTGCAGAACCGGAGTCCAAGAAGGCCACAGCAGAGAAGGAGGAGTTGGCGGAAGGAGAAATCCACACAGGCACAGTGAGACGTGGAGAAGCAGAATTCACACCTAGAGTCGTCTCACCTTTGTGAGGTAACGGAGTGCGTCTCTCCTGACGCGGAGGACGTATAGGACAGTCTTTTAGGAAGTGTTCGGTACTAGCACAGTACAGGCATAGATTCTCGTTACGGCGGGGAGTCCTCTCTTGTAGGGTCAGGCGGGACCGAACCACTTGCATAGCCTCCTCGGCAGAAGGCACATCAACAGATTGCAGTGGACTTGGGAAGAGAGGAGTCGGGGAGAGAAATCGCCTGGCGCGATCCTTTTCCTGTTGGAGCTCCTGGCGTCTTTCAGAGAAACGCGGTTCAGACAGGTTAGCAGGAATTTCTCGTGCGGCCAGTACATCTTTGATGTTGCTGGATAAGCCTTTCTTGAAGGTCGTCCAGAGGGCCTCATTGTTCCAGGATAGTTCTGAGGCGAGGGTACGAAACTGGATGGCGTATTCGCCTACGGAAGAACTCCCTCGGACTAGGTTCAGCAAAGCAGTCTCGGCAGAGGAGGCCCGGGCTGGCTCCTCAAAGACACTACGAACTTCAGCGAAGAAGGACTGGATAGTAGCAGTGGCAGGATCATTGCAGTCCCAGAGCGGTGTGGCCCATGACAAGGCCTTTCCAGACAGGAGACTGACCACGAAAGCCACCTTAGACCGTTCAGTGTGGAATTGGTCTGACATCATCTCTAAGTGTAGGGAACACTGGGATAGGAAACCACGGCACTGTTTAGAGTCCCCATCAAACTTGTCCGGTAGAGAAAGGCGGAGGCTGGGAGTGGCCACTCGCTGCGGAGGAGATGCAGGAGCTGGCGGAGGAGATGATTGCTGAAGCTGTGGCAGAAGTTGTTGCAGCATGACGGTCAGTTGGGTCAGCTGCTGTCCTTGTTGCGTGATCTGTTGGGATTGCTGGGCGACCACCGTGGTAAGGTCAGCGACACTAGGCAGCGGGACCTCAGCGGGATCCATGGCCGGATCTACTGTCAGGATCCGGATAGGTATGCAGCGAGGACACTGGTGGTGGATCCTCTGTGTCAGTGGAGTGATGACGTGGGCCGTACCAGGGGAACGGAGTCTAAGGGGTTACTGGTTTTCACCAGAGCCCGCCGCAAAGCGGGATGGACTTGCAGCGGCAGGTAACCCCCAGGTCGTTCCACCCGATAGCGACTCAACCCCAGCTGACAGCAGAGACAGGCGCAGTACAGAAGGACAGGGCAAGAGCAAGGTCGGACGTAGCAGAAGGTCAGGGCAGGCAGCAAGGGTCGTAGTCAGGGGCAACAGCAGAAGGTCTGGAACACAGGCTTGAGAACACAGAAAACGCTTTCACTGGGCACTAGGCAACAAGATCCGGCGATGACAGGAAGGGGAAGTGGGTTTTTATAAGGAGGGCACAGGTGCAGGTACTGATTGGGCCAGTGCGCCATTGATTGGCGCACTGGCCCTTTAAATCTTAGAGAGCCGGCGCGCGTCCTAGGGAGCGGGGCCGCGCGCGCTGGGACTGAACAGACGGGAGGACAGGGCAGGTGAGGAGATTGGGATGCGAGCAGCGGGCGGGCGCATCCCGCTACGCGGGTCGCATCCCCGCCGGTGACACTAGTGCAGCGTTCCCGGTCAGCGTGTCTGACCGGGGCGCTGCACGAAGGTGAACGCCGCGAGCGCTCCGGGGAGGAGCAGGGACCCGGAGCGCTCGACGTAACAGAGGTGAACTGGAGCGCCAGTGCTTGGCAGGTCTGGGTGAGTACAGTATACTTTGTTATTTCCCATGCACAGTCTGCAATTTTTTTTTTACTTTTATTTTTAATACATCAGAATATCCCTTACGTTTTATTTTTAGTGTTTTAGAAACTGCTCAAAGAAAGAAAATGAAATGACATAACATTATATTTATGGGTTTTCAAATGGTAAAAGTAGCAAACTAGCATAACCATCCAACATCTATTTTATTTAAAGCGGAGCTGTTAGCAAACTTTTGGTGTATAAACTAAGGTCATAGTTGTCTAGGGCCTTCAACCCTGAATTTGAGCATTCCCTTTGTTTTGATAATTGACCCCTAAAGCACCGATATATAAAGCCTTGAATTGATATACAAATTAGCCTTAAGGATAGGGGATAAGATGCCTAATCGCGGGGGTCCCGCCGCTGGGGACCCCCGTGATCTTGCATGCAGCACCCCTTTAAAGTCAGTCCCTGGAGTATGTTCGCTCCGGGTCTGATTACTGGTGATCACGGGGGCCAGACAGTTGTCATGCCCCCTCCCATAGGCTTGCATTGAGGGGGAGGAGCAAGACATCACACAGGGGCGGAGCCGTGACGTCACAATGCTCGGGCCCCCGTGATCGTCAGTAATCAGGCCCCGAAGCAAACTTGCTCCGTGGACTGATTTTAACAGTGTGCTGCGTGCCAGATCATGGAGGTCCCCAGCGACGGGACCCCTGCAATCAGGCATCTTATCCCCTATCCTTTGGATAGGCGATAAGATGTCTAAGCACCAGAGTACCCCTTTAAATTCCCAGGGGGCAAGCCATAAGGTTATGCAAATCGAGGAAGTAGCAGGTGTCGCCAAGATCTGCAAATGATCACATTTTGAGCACCAAGCTCCAATCTGTGGCACGTGGGAGGGGTTCAATAGTATGAAAGCTAGATCAAAAGAAAAAAAATATTTTTGCCACATGAAACCTTCATAGACAGTTATCTCTACTTGTCACCACTGAGAAGTACAGAATCCCTGAACTAAGAAACCTTGGTCTATCATTCTGGCAGATCGCTAGGCTGAGAAGTCAGCACTGTTCAAAGTTACGTGTGTCAGTGGTTGGGAGACTAACAAACTGGAATGACAGTAAGCACTGAGGCGATCCTCTGCAAAAACAAATTGTCAGATATGAAGAATGGTGCGCAGTTATCCATTTTGTACTGTGGGTGTAATTGGATGCCATATACCAAGCCCAGGATGCAAACAGTGTCTACAGAAACCACCTGAAAGCTCTTGCGCAACATTGAGTTACAAGCCAGACATCCAGCTACTGTTGTTCAATTGACGTCATGACAGCAATAAGTGCTGGAATGGATTTCTATCCCCTTCAACGATGCAACCTGCTTTTGTCTTGAATGTAATAATAGCCAGAGACTGGCCTGGAGATGACATGGGCAACGCCATTAAGAGGCCTTCATGAGTCCGTCACACTAGTTCTACTTTGAGGATTATGGACTGGAGTGGTGTGGTAGCTAGATTCCTCTATTTTTCATTTCAAGAACACTAACAGCTTACGGTAACATTGATTTAGTCTTGAAACAAGTGGTAAATCCATTTATCTGAAAAGTCCCAAAAGACAATTTTTGGCAACTACACGACAAAGCCAAGCCCCATGTTGCTAGTGCTACCGTGGGCAGCCTGAGTGGGTTAAACCTGCTACCATGACCTGCAATGTTTCCAATCAAGCACATCTGGGATGCCATTGGTCCACATTTGCAAAGGGAACTGTCAGCAGCAGATCTTGATGATTTACGTGCTCACGAGCATTGAGGATGACAGTACATTCTGCAGACAACCTTACTGATAGCACGCCAAATGAGTGTGTGGTCATAATCAATGCTCAATTAATCAATAAATGTTAAATATTTTCAGTGCTTTCATTTTAGAAAATTATTTTTATATCATTAACATGTCTAATGATCCTGTAATTTCCACAATTACACAACTTTTCCTTTATGGTGTTGCAATTGTAATGTTGAGGAGAGTAGAAAAAGACAACACAAAACATAGAAATTAAGAAAGAATAAAACTAGGTGCAAAAGGGTGTGACAGCACTTTATAACAAGTGATAAAATTAAAGGTACATGGGGTATGTGTTGACTGACATCACTCGTAAATCCAATAGAACCAAAAATACATCACATCAGCAGATCATTATTTTGTCAACTGACAAAAATCCGTAAAGAACAAGTAGGCTCTCCATACAGATGGCCTGATTATGACCAAAATAATTTCTGTAAGGCCCCTTACACACTGCCGTTGCTCCCCATCGAGAACGGTCGGTAAAGTCTCTCTTTTTTTTTTTCTTTGTGACTTTAATAGCCGTTCTCGTGACAGGGAGCAACGGGCCAAATGGGTCCCGTCGGCTCCCATTTACTTTTATGGTGCCGCGGGGCACCATTATTTTTTACGGGTATAGTGGGAGAAAAAGATGGCGCAAGCAGTAATTTTTCTCCCGCTATTTCTCAGGGCTCCCCCGATGGCCGGCACACTGCTGTATGCTAACGGCAGTGTTGAAGAAGCCAAATACATCAATATAAGCAAACATGAAAGACAATTAATGTGATGGCAATATCAGAGGCTTATCATATGATAATCATATTTACATGATTTTAGGAGCATGTAAACTGTCAGGTAGACTTAAAGGGGTTGTCTGGTAAACATTTTTTTTAACTAGTGTGTCCAGACTGCCTAATAGATCAATAAAGGCTTCAACTTATATTCCTCGTTCCCTTGTAGCCTCCTGTATCAGCGTACCCTATCTGTGGTCAATCTCCGCTGAACGTGGTTTTCCTGGCACCACTCACTGGCTGCAGTGGTGTCCGGCTTCAGCCAGCAGTTGGTGAAGTGGCTCTGTCAATTACCTTGGCTGTAGACACTACCAGATACTGGAAGGAGCGAGGTACATTAAAGCTTTTTTTAGGCAGGCTGGGCACATAAGTTGAATAAAAATTTCCACCCTACAACTCCTTTAATCCAAAGATATTCTAGAGGAATGAAGGCTAAGCTTGCCAGAACCTAAGGGTTTAAAACTGCCTGATTAGGGAACTAACCTTTGCACTTTCTAATGATATGAAAAAGGATTGCAGATGTGTACTAAAGAAATGTTAAATTGTTTTTGTAAAACTTTTTAGTTCCTATAGGGTGCAGTTGCTGTTGACCGAACAAAGTGAGGTCTACTATTTGAATTGGATAGATTTTGTCTGTGAGTATGTTCTATGATATTTAAAAACGCCTTGAAGAGTTTGTCTTAAATTTAACTTAATAAAATATTAGAGGTGGGTACACAATCCTATAAAATTTGTCTGAAAGCCGAAAGGGGTGACTACCTCATTGGTATGCTCCTAGATATGGGGTCTGGTGGCAAAACTTTAACTCCCAGCATGCCTAGATATGCCCGTACAGCAGTTGGCTGCAGCTAACAGCAGTTTTCTGCAGTCAACGGCTATCTGGACATGCTGGGAGTTGAAGTTTTGCAACATCTGGAAAGCCACCAGTTTGAGACCCCTTCTCTAGATAGTACTGTGCTGCCTAGTCGGATGGATCTATTATTGTAGGTAATGACATTGGTAGTACATTGGTTCGGTCCACAGTTGGGACAGTTAATTGGATCAGTCATTTATTGTAGGTAGTAACTGTGGTTTGTTCCACAGTTAGCTGAGAGACAGTTGGGAGTTAGTGAGGGGAACAAGGCCTCAAACAAAAACGCAATCCCAAAATGCACAGCAAGATGATCTGAAGAAATTCCGGACCCTGTTTCCGCTTAACCTAGCTTGGGTTGTGACAATCTATAAGTTACAAGGACTAACACTACCTCATGTGGTGGTTCAAGAGTGCGCAGATTAGAAGACTTAATTTTTACTTTGGAGTTCAAACGTCTATCAAAGAAACTTTGAATATAAGAAGAGGAGAGAATTAATACTTTGTAAACTTTAATCTGAATGTATATAAAATAAAATATAATGTTATAATGATAAGTACACAATAAAGACAACTACAAACAAGGTAAATATGTTATATTTACCATGAACCCATACATAATCTAGGTTATCTTTCATAGGTTTAGATTAGACTTATAAAAAACTGAGCTGGTTACATCATACATTACGTGTTTAAACGGACTGAGGTCTACTATTCAATGAACTACTTGTAGTGATTAGTAAGTTGTTCACACCAAAGAACAGATGTGCACCACGTACCAGCTGGTGGTGTTATGACTCCATATACAGTCATGGTCGTAAATGTTGGCACCCCTGAAATTTTTCTAGAAAATGAAGTATCCACGTAATTGCGGATGGCGGCCGTTACAGGCGGGTCCCCGGCTGCTCATAGCAGCCGGAACCTGCTGTGTATGACGCGAGCACCGCTCCGATGCTCGCGGTCATACACAGGTCGAAAATGTACGTCCTGGTGCACGAAGTGCTGCCAAACCAGGACGTACATTTACGTCCATGGTCGTTAAGGGGATAATATTTGGTTGCACACCCTTTGGAACAAATAACTGAAATCAGTCGCTTCCTGTAACCATCAATAAGCTTCTTACACCTCTCAGCCGAAATGTTGGACCACTCTTACTTTGCAAACTGCTCCATGTCTCTCTTATTGGAAGGGCCTTTTCCCAACAGCAATTTTAAGATCTCTCCAAAGGTGTTCAATGGGATTTAGATCTGGACTCATTGCTGGCCACTTCAGAACTCTCCAGCGCTTTGTTGCCATCCATTTCTGGGGGCTTTTTTTTTATGTATGTATGGGGTCATTGTCCTGCTGGAAGACCCAAGATCTCGGACGCAAACCTAGCTTTCTGACACTGGGCTGTACAGTGCAACCCAAAATCCATTGGTAATCCTCAGATTTCATGATGCCTTGCACACATTCAAGGCATCCAGTGCCAGAGGCAGCAAAACAACTCAAAACATAATTGAACCTCCACCCTATTTCACTGTAGGTACTGTGTTATTTTCTTTGTAGGCTTTATTCTGTTTTCTTTAAATAGTAGAATTATGTGCTTTACCAAAAAGTTCTATCTTGGTCTCATCTGTCTACAAGACGTTTTGCAAGAAGAATTTTGGCTTACTCAAGTTCATTTTGGCAAAATGTAGTCTTGATTTTTTATGTCTCTGTGTCAGCAGTGGGGTCCTCCTGGGTCTCCTGCCATAACGTTTAATTTAATTTAAATGTCGACAGATTCGGGCTGACACTGATGCTCCTTGAGCCTGCAGGACAGCTTGAATATCTTTGGAACTTGTTTGGGGCTGCTTATACCCCATCCGGACTATCCTGCGTTGACACCTTTCATCAATTTTTCTCTTCTATCCACGCCCAGGGAGATTAGCTACAGTGCTTGATAATGTTGCGCACTATGGACAAAGGCAAATCTAGATCTCTGGAGATGGACTTGTAACCTTGAGATTGTTGATATTTTTCCACAATTTTGGTTATCAAGCCCTCAGACAGTTCTCTTCTTCTCTTTCTGTTGTCCATGCTTAGTGTGGCACACAGAGACACACAATGCAAAGACTAAGTGAACTTCTCTCTTTTTTATCTACTTTCAGGTGTGATTTTTATATTGCCCACACCTGTTACTTGCCTCAGGTGAGTTTAAAGGAGCATCACATGCTTGAAACGATCTTATTTTTCCACAATTTTGAAAGGGTGCCAATAATTTTGTCCAGCCCATTTTTGGAGTTTCCCTTTTTTGGTTTAGTTCCAATACACACAAAGGTAATAAACATGTGTATTGCAAAACATGTGTTACTACAATCCTTTTCTGTGAGAAATACTTAATTTTCTTGAAAAATTTCAGGGGTGCCAACATTTACCGCCATGACTGTATAGAAACCTAGGTCACAGAACAAACCATTAACTGATGTGACAATTGTCTGCGATTGGTGTGATGGTTTAACCTATGGAAACCAGACAACATTATTCATAAAGCAGCAGTCTTAGGGCCTCATGTTCCATTGGAGTTCTGTGTAAACGTAGGTGAAAATAGGACAGAGAAATGCATTTGACTTTTTCCCTGTTTCTGCTAATTTTCTGGAAAGCAGGCATGGTTTAAATTTTTTTTCCCACAAGCCGAGTGATTTATGAATTAAACCTGCTTTTGGTGTTGTTTCTGCCCGATTTTTCACTTTTAACAGAGAGGTTAAATAAATGAAAACTACCAAAGTTTCACAACATTTATAGACACATTCATGTATATGAGGGTAAAATGAATATAAATTCACTACGAAAGAGAACAAAAAGGGTAAAGAAAAGCACAACTGCAAGTATAGTCAAGTAGGTATTGTTCATCTAAATTAGATACAATGTGGGGTGTGTCATAATCCTGATTGCTGTCTGAAACTCTTTGAGTAATAATGGCTAAAACTGCACAACAAAAGGTAAAGGGATTACATAAGAATAATATTCTGATCCAGTACACTTCGTCCCTTCCGATTTATGGCAATGTATTCAGGGCACACGCTCAGCTTGTTTTTTTAAGTTTCGTTACATTGAGTGGGAAATCTGGAATATGGCTATAAATAGTGAATAAATTACTGTAATTTTGTATTACATAATATTTTACATTAGAATTAGGGTGATTTTGTGTGGGATGGACAATTTGCTTACTACATACAGTTGCTGGTATTTATATATCATGAGTCAAGAGCATAATGATGTGTGTGTTGTAGACAGCAAATGTGATACTATAATTATCATTGTCATTTGTACTGTACAATTACTATTATTAAATTATGTCTGCTTTTAGTACACCTTGCAGAATTCCTTTTGTATGACATAGTCTGTGAAATTTAATACTGCATGACATAAAAAAAACTAGGCGTAAAAAGTTGCAAATTTTGCATGAAACACTGGAAAAGTCCCATGTGTTTAAAAAAAAAAAAAAGGCTTGTGCAAAAATGTTAATTTTTTCTTTACATCCATATGGTCTCAAATATACCTAATTTATATAGGTTTTATTTTATTTTACTACTTAAAAAAAAAAATTATAACTATATGCACAAAAATAAGTATGTTTAAAATTGACATTTTCTCACCCCTATAACTTTTTTATTTTTCCGCATACAGGGCTATATGTGGGCTCATTTTTGTGCCATCGTCTGTAGTTTTTATTGGTACAGTTTTTATTTTGATAGGACTTTTTGACTGCTTTTTATAATTTTTTTTATAGTATATTAAGTGACCAAAAATGCACAATTTTGGACTTTGGTACGCCATCGACTATGTGGTTTAGCTAACCTTATATAGTTCGGACATTTACGCACTCTGCAGTACCACATTTTTATTATTTAAATTACATTATTTTATTTAAAAAATGGGAAAAGGGGGGATTCAAACTTTTATTAGGAAGGGGTTAATTCACTTTTATTAACTTTTTTTCAACACTTTTTTTTGCCCCCTCTGGGGGCTATAACATGCAATCTTTTGCATATACTGATGGTGGGAATGGTGCTGGAGAAAGGAGCCAAAAAGGTGTGTTCATCATATTCTGCAATTTACTGAAAGGTTGCCCTTAGGTAACCCAAAAGAACCCTTTCTTTCCCATACACCCTAGTTAAAAGTGCAATCTTTATTGATATTTTCGCACAATATACTTAGTAAAAAAATTCATGCACTCCATCCTGATCTGATTACAATGATTTGACCATCCGGTCTCGAGTGATGAGTTCATGAAATCATGCAAGGTGCCTGCAGTAATACCTGCACTAAATGAAGAGCTCAGGACAGGGCGTATGTGTTAAAACTTAAATGGCCCCCCTCAACATGTTTCGCTACCTCAGTAGCGTTGTAAAGAGGCAGACGGGCACTCATGAGACGGATGCATTCGTTATTTCGGATCTATTCGTTATATATATCCTTCGTTTCACTTTCGTTTTGGACGATTTCGTTATTCGTTTTAATGCTTATTTCTAACACTTATTGCTAATGGAGGCCTTGCTGATCCTCTCTTGTAAAAAATAGCAGGTGTTACCTTAACTTGTTTTGCAGTTGTCTCTGTGCCAGAAGCAAAGTTTTCCTCAGGTAAACTGTCCATTTCTGCAAATCCAGTGACTCCACACTCCAGTAACACCAGGCAAACTCTCACAGTATTACCTCACAACTAATTAAACAGCCTCAATGTCTGTGATACAGTAGGGATCGACTGGAATAAGCTAATTGGCTAAAAGATATCAGGTAACAATGAACTCCGATCATGTGACCTAAGGACCAATTGAAAAAAATCGAATTATTTACTTTCGTTTTACGGTTAACGAATGCATTCGTTATCTTACGAATGCAATTCGTTATTTTACGAATGTTTTCTTTAATCTGATGTTCATATTATCATGGTTATTCGTAAATGTTCCAAATATGTTTTCGTGCGTTCGGATCAATCCAAACGCCCGAAAAGGTAAAATTCGTATAAATTAGCATTCGTGCCGAAACTAATTGCACATGTCTAATTATTGGTAATATTGGTCTCAGTATAAAGGATTTGGTCAATAACAGTATGATGGTAATATGTATGGTGATAATGAGGGGAATTCATTAATTGTTGTCTAGTATATGTACTATTTTAGAGCAGAAAAGTTGCATTTGATGTTACCTTCCCGCGCCCAATTCATCAAAAGTAGCACGCCACTTGATGAATTTACCGGCTCCTACGCCCATGGTACAAATTTAGACTGCTTTACAGAGCTAAAGTAAATGAGTGTAGGTTTCTGCGCCTTTTTTTGCGACTTTCGCAGATAGTGAATCAGTGCCCACTGCATGAAACTAGTCTAAAGCACTGCAAATGGTGGTACACTTTCAAATATGATCAAAAGTCTCACAAAAGTCGCATGGGAAGTGACTGAGACTTTTTGTGCGACAATTTTAAACTTAAAAAAAGGTTCTAAATAGCTTGATGAATTCCCCTCAATATTCCTCCTTGTATACTGGTATTATTGGTAATATTGGTCTCAGTATAAAGATATATATAATTTTTTTTTTCATTATGTGCTCTATTATACCCAACTATGATTGACATTTGGTCCTGCCCTTTTGTGGCTCCACCTTCACATAGCCACACCCATGATTAAAATGGTCTGCTTAGTCTAAAATGCCTAGGCCTAATTTTGGTCCTAGTCCGGCCCTGGCTACAGTGGTGTGGTCTCATTGGTGTTTGTTTGCATTTTTGTTGCTCAGACATGTCAAGAATTGTTAATTGCACAGGGTCTCACTCCTGAGACCGGCTGTAGTCCTGACGCATCAGCCTGGGAAGCGACTCCCTGTCTGGGCAACCTGACTTCTCAGAATTTTCAGTCTAGAGTTCTATTTAGTGAAGAGGTCAGATCGGCTGGATGATGAGGGAGTGGAGCACACTCCCGCCAACTTCCCAGCTTATATGTCAGGATTTCAGAGAGTCAGTCCTCAGGAGTGAGACCCAGTGCGAGCAACAATTCTTGACATGTCAGAGCAACATGTCAAAAAATAGTTTTCAATGACAGTAACAAATTAAATAGCATGCCTAGAGGGCAAAAAATCCACATGCAGGAGGATTTAAAAATAAAAAGTCACAAAACTATGAAAGAATTAGATTCAGCTGCAATGTCAAACCCTATGGCGCAATTTGTGGGAAAAATAAGCCAATGAAATACAATCCATTTAAAAATGAGGTACACAATACTAGTAGAAAAAAATACATTCTCTGCTCAGAAAATTCATGTGTCATTGTTGCATAAGAATGCACATCTTTACCCCGTAAAAATATGCTGAGTATGTTAAAGCTGTTTAGTATTGTTTATTTTTTTAATTAATCTGTTCAGGAAGTGGGGCGAATGCATACGCCCTGCATCCTGAGTCCTTAAGGACGTAGGGCGTATGCATACGCCCATGGGAATTCCGGTCCCCGACACTAGCCGGTTGGGGACCGGGGTGCCTGCTGGAATCATTCAGCAGTCATCCTGGCACATCGTCGAGGGGGGTCCTGAGACCCCCCCATGTCGGCGATCGCAGAAAATCGCATGTCAATTCAGACATGCGATTTTCTGCTATTCCGTGCTGATCGGGTCTCTGGTGACCCGATCACCCAGAAAATAGGGATGATCGGAGCTGTCAGTGACAGCCCCGATCATCCTGAGGGATAGGAGCGAGGTCGCAGTGCTGCGATCTCCTCCTATCCCCTGCCATTGGTCAGAAATTAATTCTGACCAATGGCAGCGCAGGATACTGGGTTGCCATGGAAACCCCCCGTTCTGCCCACCCCTAGATGTCGGTCAGAACGGGGGGAGAAGATGGAGGCTGGTACCTGGAGGAGAAGATGCGTGGGGACCGCAGATCGCCGCTGGAGACTGCGGAGATCACGGTGCAGGTAGGGAAGTGAAAGTGGTCTCTAAACTGTATCCCTCCAGATCTTGCAAAACTACAACTCCTAGCATGCCCAAACAGCTCTTTGCTGTCTGGGCATGCTGGGATTTCTAGTTTTGCAACATCTGGAGGGTCAAAGTTTGGAGATCACTGTCCAGTGGTCTATAAACTGTAGCCCTCCAGATGTTGCAAAACTGCAAATCCCAGCATGCCCAAACAGCAAACAGCTGTCTCGGCATGCTGGGAGTTGTAGTTGCGTAACTCCAGCTGTTGCATAACTACATCTCCCAGTATGCCCTTCGGCGATCAGTACATGCTGGGAGTTGTAGTTTTGCAACAGCTAGAGGCACACTGGTTGGAAAATACTGAGTTAGGTAACAGAACCTAACTGAAGGTTTTCCAACCAGTGTGCCTCCAGCTGTTGCAAAAGTACAACTCCAAGCATGCACGGTCTGTCAGTACATGCTGGGAGTTGTAGTTTTGCAACAGCTGGAGGCACACTGGTAGGAAAATACTGAGTTAGGTAACAGAACCTAACTGAAGGTTTTCCAACCAGTGTGCCTCCAGCTGTTGCAAAAGTACAACTCCTCAGTCAGTACATGCTGGGAGTTGTAGTTTTGAAACAGCTGGAGGTTTGCTCCCCCATGTGAATGTACAGGGTACATTCACACGGGCAGGTTTACAGTAAGTTTCCTGCTTCAAGTTTGGGCTGCGGCAAATTTTTCACCGCAGCGCAAACTCCTAGCTGGAAACTCACCGTAACACGCCAGTGCGAATGTACCCTAAAAACCCTACACTAACACATAATAAAGGGTAAAACACTACATATACACCCCCTTATACTGTCCCCCCCAATAAAAATGAAAAACGTATTGTACGGCAGTGTTTCCAATACGGAGCCTCCAGCTATTGCAAAACAACAACCCAGCATTTCTGGACAGCCACTGACTGGAGGCACCTTGTTTGGGAATCACTGGCGTAGAATATCCCTATGTCCACCCCTATGCAATCCGTAATTTAGTCCTCAAATGCGCATGGCGCTCTCTCACTTCAGAGCCATGTCATATTTCAAGGAAACAGTTTAGGGCCACATATGGGTTATTTCCATACTCGGGAGAAATTGCACTACAAATTTTGGGGGGCTTTTTCTCCTTTTACCCCTTATGAAAAGGAAAAGTTGGGGGTTACACCAGCCTGTTAGTGTAAAAAAAATAAACATTTTTACACTAACATGCTGGTGTTGCCCCATACTTTTTATTTTCACAAGCAGTAAAAGGAAAAAAGACCCCCAAAGTTTTTAACGCAATTTCTCCTGAGTATGGAAATACCCCATATGTGGGCGTAAAATGCTCTGCAGGCGCACAACAAGGCTCAGGAGTGAGAGCGCACCATGTACATTTGAGGCCTAAATTGGTGATTTGCACAGGGTTGGCTGATTTTACAGCGGTTCTGACATAAACGCAAAAACATAAATACCCACATGTGACCCCATTTTGGAAACTACACCCCTCACGGAACGTGACAAGGGGTATAATGAGCCTTAACACCCCACAGGTGTTTGACGAATTTTCATTAAATTTGAATGGGAAAATGTAAAAAAAAAAAAGTTTGCACTAAAATGCTGGTGTTACCCTAAATTTTTTATTTTCACAAGGGAAAATAGGAAAAAAGCCCCCCAAAATGTGTAGCCCCATATGTGGATGTAAAGTGCTTTGCTGGTGCACTACAATGCTCAGAAGAGAAGGAGCGCCATTGGGATTTTGAAGAGAAAATGTGTCCGGAATTGAAGGCCACATGTGTTTACTAAGCCCCCATAGTGCCAGAACAATGGACCCCCCACATGTGACCCCATTTTGGAAACTACACCCCTCATGTAATGTATTAAGGGGTACAGTGAGCATTTACGCCCCACAGGTGTCTGACAGATTTTTGGAACAGTGGTCCGTGAAAATGAAAAATTTTGGGGGGCATTTTCTCCCATTACCTTTTGTAAAAATTGTAAATTTGGGGAAAAAACTGCACTTTAGTGAAAACATTTACACATCCGATTTTAACGAAAAGTCGTCAAACACCTATGAGGTGTTAAGGCTCACTGGACCCCTTGTTACATACCTTGAGGGGTGTAGTTTCCAAAATAGTATGCCATGTGGGGTTTTCTGCTGTTCTGGCACCATTGGGGCTTTCTAAATGTGACATGCCCCCCAAAAACTATTTCTGCAAAATTCACTTTCCAAAATCCCATTGTTGCTCCTTCCCTTCTGAACCCTCTACTGCGCCCGCCGAACACTTGACATGCATATATGAGGTATTTCCTTAATCGAGAGAAATTGGGTTACAAATTTTGGGAGGCTTTTTCTCGTATTACCACTTGCAAAAATTCAAAAACTGGGTCTACAAGAACATACGAGTGTAAAAAATTAAGATTTTGAATTTTCTCCTTCACTTTGCTGCTATTCCTGTGAAACACCTAAAGGGTTAACAAACTTACTGAATGTCATTTTGGATACTTTGAGGGGTGCAGTTTTTATAATTGGGTCATTTGTGGGGTATTTCTAATTTGAAGGCCACTTCAAAACAGAACTGGTCCCTGAAAAATTCTGATTTTCAAAACTTTGTGAAAAATTGGAAAATTGCTGCTGAAATTTGAAGGCCTCTGATGTCTTCCAAAAGTAAAAACATGTCAACTTTATGATGGAAACATAAAGTAGACATATTGTATATGTGAATCAATATATAATTTATTTGGAATGTCTATTTTCCTTACAAGCAGAGAGCTTCAAAGTTAGAAAAATGCTAAATGTTCACATTTTTCATAACATTTTTAGAATTTTTCACCGGGAAATGATGCAAGTATCGACTAAAATTTACCACTACCATAAAGTAGAACATGTCACGAAAAACAATCTCGGAATCAAATTTATAAGTAAAAGCATCCCAGAGTTATTAATGCTTAACGTGACAGTGGTCAGATTTGCAAAAAATGCTCCCGTCCTTAGTGTCATAATGGGCTCCTTTCCCAAGGGGTTAAAGACAGGGGTAACCTCCAGTGAACCAAACTGCGCAGAGACCGCATGCCGCAACTGAAGATACTGAAAATGGGCATTCTGAGGGACATTAAAACGTTCTCTAACCTCTGCAAATGAAGGAAAGACACAGTCCCCTCCAAACAGGTGCATGGCAAATTTGATTCCCTGGGAGCTCCAATATCCGGCTGCCTCCAACTCCCGTAGGTGCTCCAAATGTGGGTTACCCCACAGGGGTGCTCTCGGAGAAACAACCGGCTGAGGGAAGTGTCCGGCAACCACCGACAAGACCGCAGCCACCGTCTTGATAGGGTCCGGAAGGGATAGAGAGGGAACTAATGTATTAGTCAGCGTCTCATAAGAGCCCAGTGGTGCCCCAGTCAGAGCCGTGACGGCATTGGAAAGGTCCAAGTCGATCCTCCAGGCCGTGTACACCAGCTGCAAGGCTATAAAGTAATTATGCATATTAGGGGCGGCCAGGGAGTAGCCACTAGCCTCAGAGTGGTCTCCAACAGAACAAGCATCCTCGTCCATAGCAGGAAGAAACACTCCAACTCCTGACTTGTTGCGCTTGGTTTTCCCCCGGGAGCCTCCCATGGTGAGACACAGACACTCACCAGATGAGTATGAGCAAAGTAGGGGACCAAACGTGAGAAGTCCAGCCTGTGGCCCCGACAGCACAATTCTCCCTTTAAGATAGCAGAAAGTCCCCCAGCACAGAGGGTAGCAGCAGTATGGGGACACCCAAGGGGTGGCAAAATACAAGCAGAGCAGGAATACAGTCCAGAACAGAGGGAGGTAAAGGGCCCAGCAGCAGAGCCAGGGATCCCACTTCAGCCCACTACAAGTCCCACCTGACACCTGATGCCCGTATTAGAAACTGTCCAGAGCAGGAGAAAATCCCCATAGCAAACCTATGCTGCTCTGGACAGTTCGTGATACGGACAGAGGTGTCAGCAGAGAGCACTGTGGACAAGACAAAAAAGAAAAGATTTTCCTCTGTAACATACAGCTGCTAATAAGTACTGAAAGGATTAAGATTTTTAAATAGAAGTAATTAAAAAATCTGTTTAACTTTCTGGCACCGGTTCATTAAAAAAATAAAAAAAAATTCCACCGGAGTACCCATTTAATACATTTAGTGTTTAGAATACAATGTAAGGCAGTGGATGTTGATTTTTAGAGAATGAGAAACATAAACACATAAATAGTTCACAGTAGAAGTGGTGCGGCACTGCTAGTGGTGTCCTGGGCTTTGAGACGAAGGATGGATGCTAGTATAGCTGTATTGCTGGAGGTGGTGCTCAGATAAGGCAAGCAGTATATATATCAGTCCGTAAGGAAAAGAAGATATCGGCACTCACCAATTCAGCTTGCAAGTCTTCTTTATTGAAGCATACTTACATAAAGGGTACAGAAGAGAAGGGTAGTGGGGGGATAGTGAATGGCGACCGAGCCAGCCGAAGCACGCCAAGCGTGCGAAACAGGAGCTCGGTCGCCATTCACTATCCCCCCACTACCCTTTTCTTCTGTACCCTTTATGTAAGTATGCTTCAATAAAGAAGACTTGCAAGCTGAATTGGTGAGTGCCGATATCTTCTTTTCCTTACGGACTGATTTATAAACACATAAATACTTATCCATATATACTTACTTCTTTAGAGTTCTACCATTGCACAAAGGGCCAACTTGAAAGACTTCCACTTCTGCTTGTTTCTGGTGTCAGGTTCATATCAACACCACAGATCTCTTGGTACAGGCTCCTTCTCCAAGAGCCTCTTGGACTGCCTTGTCTATTTTGTCGTTGCAGATTGGGAGGCAGCAGTAAGGTAGCTATGAAAATACATGTTTAAGATTAATTCAGATTTGATTTTATATATATATTATATATACAAAGTCCAGGAATCACAGCACCAATAGGTCAAGGATCTTCATAAGCTGGTTTCTTTATTCACCCCAAAAGTTACAATGTTTCGGCAACAATAGCCTTTATCAAGCATATTGTTGCCGAAACGTTGAAACTTTTGGGGTGAATAAAGAAACCAGCTTATGAAGATCCTTGACCTATTGGTGCTGTGATTCCTGGACTTTGTATACATTAACACCAGGCTGGCTGCCTGGGTGTTTCACATGCACGGAGGTTGGTCCCCGGTGCTGTCTCACGCCAATTCTTGTGTATATATATATATATATATATATATATATATACACTAAGAAATAATGCATAGGCTTGTTTTTTGTGTACAGTTCTGTCAAATTGACAATATAGGAAGTTATTTATTTCACATTCACTTTGATTTTCAGAGTAGCATTTCAATATTCATGTTTGATGAATACACACACAGGGAGATGACTACCCAATGATTATATGAACATTTGTTATGTTTGTTGTCTGATTGCTAAACATGTAAAATGGGCAATGATTGATAATGAACATTTTTATAAATTTTTATTCAACAATCATTGGAGCATTTATAATTCCCTTGCTAGGGAAAGTTACCGTATATACTGGAGTATAAGCCGACCCGAGTATAAGCCGAGACCCCTAATTTCAACCCAAAATCCCAGGAAAAGTTATTGACTCGAGTATAAGCCTAGGGTGGGAAATACATCATCCCCCCTGTCATCATCCAGACCCGTCATTAACATCCTCATCATCATCACCGCCTGTCATCATCCAGACCCTCATCATCATCACCTGTCATCATCCCCTTGTCATCATCCCACACATCCCCCCTTCATCATCCCCTTGTCATCATCCCCACCCCCCTTCATCATCCCCTTGTCATCATCCCCACCCCCCTTCATCATCCCCTTGTCATCATCCCCACCCCCCTTCATCATCCCCTTGTAATCATCCCACACACCCCCCTTCATCATCCCCTTGTCATCATCCCCACCCCCCTTCATCATCCCACCGCCCCCCCTTCATCATCCTCTTGTCATCATCCCACACCCCCCCTTCATCATCCTCTTCTCATCATCCGCCCTCAGTCGTCTTCAACCTGCGGAACTCCAGAGGTTTCAAAACTACAACTCCCAGCAAGCCCGGGCAGCCATCGGCTGTCCGGGATTGCTGGGAGTTGTAGTTTTGAAACCTCCGGAGGTCCACAGGTTGAAGACCACTGCGGCCTTCAACATCATCCAGCCCCCTCTCACCCCCCTTTAGTTCTGAGTACTCACCTCCGCTCGGCGCTGGTCCGGTCCTGCAGGACTGTCCGGTGAGGAGGTGGTCCGGTGGGATAGTGGTTCCGGGCTGCTATCTTCACCGGGGGCGCCTCTTCTCCGCGCGGAATAGAGGCGTTGCCTTGACAATGACGCAGAAGTACGTTGGCAATGAACGTACCTCTGCGTCGTTGTCAAGGCAACGTGACTATTCTGGGGCCGGGCCCGAAGCGCTTAGAAGAGGCCTCCCCGGTGAAGATAGCAGCCGGAACCACTATCCCACCGGACCACCTCCTCTCCGGACAGTCCTGCAGCACCGAACCAGCGCCGAGCGGAGGTGAGTACTGTACAGAACTAAAGGGGGTGAGAGGGGGCTGGATGATGTCGAAGGCCGCAGTGGTCTTCAACCTGCGGACCTCCGGAGGTTTCAAAACTACAACTCCCAGCAAGCCCGGACAGCCGATGGCTGCCCGGGCTTGCTGGGAGTTGTAGTTTTGAAACCTCTGGAGGTCCGCAGGTTGAAGACCACTGCGGGTGGGGGAGTTCACTCGATTATAAGCCGAGGGGGGTGATTTTTCGTGCTGAAAAACTCGGCTTATACTCGAGTATATACGGTATAGAAAACTATTGTATCTGAACTATTGCATTTTTGACACTTGTGTCTTGCTTTAGTAAAGAATCAGCACTTGCACAAGTATTTAATCATTTGCTTATGGCAAGTACAGGGGCAAATGCATGATTTTAATATTTTTATTTCTATAAGCAACACTTGACACATGACATTTTCATACATTAACTTTAAGCATAACTCTAAAGTTTATGTGGTAGGCAGAGGATTGGAGACTTCTTCTCTTTGTTGGGTGTCAGTTGGTGACGCTAGGAGCATAGTAGTAGTTAAGGTATAATGAGGGGCATTTATCAGAAACTGAACTTGCTTTTTGTTCAGTTTAGAAGAAAAAAGCTGCAGGGAAAGTGGCGCTGTGCGCCAAATTTATCATTTGGCGAGCAGACTTTGATGAATGCCCACTGAACTGCTCTGAATAAATGTCTCAGACAGGCCATGTGACAACTGTATTAAAAGTCGCACGCACTGTAATACAATTGTCGCATAGAGACATTTAGGGCAGGGTTAAATTACCCTGTGATATATATGTTCTAAATCTGTCCTGTGCAACTTTTCTGCAACATTTCATAGAAAAGTCGCACGTAATAAATTAATGACCACTGCACAGAGTGATCTAAATCAGATAACTTTGTGGTCATAAAAAGTGGTCTAAATCAGATCACTTCTTGGTCATAAAAATTAATGGGGTATACTGAAAGGATTAAGATTTTTTAATAGAAGTCATTTACAAATCTGTTTAACTTTCTGAAGCCAGTTGATATATAAAAAAAAGTTTTTTTCCTGAATAACCCCTTTAAACAGTCTAAATTAAATGTCACAGGAAAAGTCGCACAGGACATGCCTGCAACTTTTCCTGCAACAAATTTAGATGAAAAAAGCTGTCTAAATTGTTTGATAAATTCCCCTCAATGTGATGATGGTGGTTGTAGTGTCTTGACAGTTTAACTAACCACTGCTCCAAAGGAAGCAACTACCCGTATAAAAGCCCCCTATCAAAAGCCTGGATGTTGGATAACAGCTTTAAACTTTACTGTAGTTGCAGGCCCAGAATACAGCATACAGTGCAGTTGATGTAGACAGATATAGAAGACATCATGACAACACATTTTAGAACTAAGCACCACATTCAGTGCCAGGCACAATAGAGGCAACAGTTACCTGACCAGAGTTTGCAAAGCACAAGGTGATCCTGCTCTGGGACACATTTAAATCTGAAGATCAGGTGTAAGGATACACATTTCATGCTGGGCAGCCCAGTTGCTGAGGCCACCATACAACGCCCACTAAGTTTTGTGCACAAACCTGTTTCTAATTAATAGGACTCGCTGGACGACGGACAATTACCTTGGCAAATCACCAGCAAAAGCCAGACCAGGATGGTCCCATAGACTTACATTGTGAGTCCATCCTAGGCATGTGACCCAGAGCCTAAGATACCGATGTGCTAAGTGAGCATGTCTCCTGACTTGCTTTTGTGATCTCCTTGGAATTAAACACTCAGAACCCAACCAATCAAAAGTTTTTTTTCATGACACATGCACTTTAAGGACAGTATTTTTTCAAAATACTACAATGCTTCTATACAATAAAGAGCCATTGCATTACCTTTTTATACAATTCACTGTTTTAGTAAATGTTAAAGATAAATGAATGGCACTCCTTAAATTTCACATCAATTTATTGTACCTTTCACGTGGCATCAAGCCTATCCTTTATATTAATATAGCTCTTTGTTATCTGTTCAGCTTACATTATGTCAACTTGAGAGTGTTTCAGCTTTATTTTAGTCAGTATTCTCTGTCTATGATTTTAAGTCATTATTTTCATTACTAACATTGCAAACAATGTAGATTCTTCATTAAAACTAAAGCATATGTGGGCATTAGGATCCAGCTCATGGGTGTATTGTGTAATGATCAATATGATACATGTTGTGGAAAGCTTGATCAAATTGCATCTATACATCATCAAGATATATCACTTGAGTGTTATACAACTACAGTGGGGCAAAAAAGTATTTAGTTAGCCACCAATTGTGCAAGTTCTCCCACTTAAAAAGATGAGAGAGACTGGTAATTTTCCTCATAGGTATACCTCAACTATGAGAGAAAAAAAAATACATAAAATCTTATTGTCTGATTTTTTAAGAATTTATTAGCAAATTATTGTGAAAAACTAAGTATTTGATCAATAACAAAAGTTCATCTTAATACTTTGTTATATACCCTTTGTAGGCAATGACAGAGGTCAAACGTTTTCTCTAAGTCTTCACAAGGTTTTCACACACTGTTGCTGGTATTTTGGCCCATTCCTCCATGTAGATCTCCTCTAGAGCAGTGATGTTTTGGGGCTGTCGCTGGGCAACATGGACTTTCAACTCCCTCCAAAGGTTTTCTATGGGGTTGAGATCTGGAGACTAGCTTAGGCCACTCCAGAACCTTGAAATGCTTCTTACAAAGCCACTCCTTAGTTGCCCGGGCAGTGTGTTTGGGATCATTGTCATGCTGAAAGATCCAGCCAGGTTTCCTCTTCAATGCCCTTGCTGATGGAAGGAGGTTTTCACTCAAAATATCACAATACATGGCCCCATTCATTCTTTCCTTTACACGGATCAGTCGTCCTGGTCCCTTGGCAGAAAAACAGCCCGAAGCATGATGTTTCCACCCCCATGCTTCAAAGTAGGTATGGTGTTCTTTGGATGCAACTCAGAATTCTTTCTCGAGTTGAGTTTTTACCAAAAATTTCTACTTTGGTTTCATCTGACCATATGACATTCTCCCAATACTCTTCTGGATCATCCAAATGCTCTATCAGATGGGCCCGGACATGTACTGGCTTAAGCAGGGGGACACATCTGGCACTGCATGATTTGAGTCCCTGGCTGCGTAGTATGTTACTGATGGTAGCCTTTGTTACTTTGGTCCCAGCTCTCTGCAGGTCATTCACTGGGTCTCCCCCCCCCCCCCCCCCGTGTGGTTCTGGGATTTTTACTCACCGTTCTTGTGATCATTTTGACACCACGGGGTGAGATCTTGCATGGAACACCAGATCGAGGGAGATTATCAGTGGTCTTGCATGTCTTCCATTTTCTAATAATTGCTCCCACAGTTGATTTCTTCTTACAAAGCTGAAAATGACAGGCCTCGCTCATCTTTATAAGTGGGAGAACTTGCACAATTGGTGGCTGACTAAATAAGTTTTTGCCCCACTGTATATGAAAGTCTGCATGTATGTCATATTTTAGAAATTTGCTTATACCCATTTCTTCTTTACAAAGTCTCATTTCTTAATTCATTGGAAATACTGTAATTGCAAAAATTGTATACTGTACAGTTGGCAAGAAACAGCTGTATTTGCTTCTAAGGGCTGCAGACACCAATGAATAGCAGTTAGGATATTAGAGCAAACCCATCCTAATGGTGGTTGCCAAACATATATAAATGCATTTTTATTTATCAGCCAAATGTCAAGGATGTAAACAACTCTGTAGGTCAGTCAAGGAAAGGCTGGGAGGTGAGGAGGCGAGTGATGAGGCCTGCCAGGCTGTGGCACCTGAGCAGCTTGGCTCCACCTCCTTGAAATTTGAAATAAAAAGGTAATTTTATAAATTTTGCAACTACCATCAGCACCTCCAGAAAAGGTACAGTTTGCTTTTGCAACAGCTATTCAACATGGTTTGCTACTCCTAGCAGTAGATACAGCTGACAGATTCCTTTAAAACGTTAGGCCATGTTAATCTGGAGCATAGCTGTTTCTTGTTTGATTTTACTTTTAAAAAAATTGCTAAAAAGTACAGTACAATGCAGGTTAATCAGGTTTTAAAATATAAAAACATGGCCAAAACTATGAAACACAGCTAGGAAGATTTATCAAAATGAGTGATAAAGTGATAAGTAATAAAGTTGCCCATAGCTGTTCTCGTTTCGCAAGCACTATAAAAAATCAAAAGCTGTAATCTCATTAGTTGCCTCTGATCTAAAATTGATAATTATTTTTCAGGAACTAAAAGACCATTACTAACTATGTAACTATGTATTATAATAGCTATTATATTCATGAGAACAAGCACCATTACTTGGTTAGTCTAACTCAAACCATTCTCAAAACTGTACCGAACTGATATTGACGGCCTTTCCAAAAAGGAATAATTTCTGCTGTGACATTAAGAACACTTCTCTTTTTTTCTCTGTTAAGGTGGACTCCAGACAAACAGCTGTGAGAGGAAGAAAAAAGAATGGCTTTATTTCTGAGAGCAATGCATCAGAGCCGCCAACTCTTGTAAGATATTCTAATTTCTCTATTGTCTAGCACTGCAACATATGTAAAGCTACGGTGTAAATTGCTTTACATAACATCCGAAGTTTCTGTATAAAAGCTCCTTTGTTCTTGTTTAACATGTGAAAACAATGGAAATAATTTTTTTTCTGGGTTATCAATGGTTAAAAAAAAAAGTACGCACTGACAGCATGATGAGATCTTAAGAAAAGTGAGGATAGCTTAATATATAGTATAGTAGAAAGTAACCTAACTTTATATTACACAACAAATTAGCTTTATTTGCCAAAAACTTGTATAAACATCCATTAAATGTCTACTAGCAAATCTCTGCAATGTTACATTTTCAAAATCTGTTAGCTAGCAGTAAGGTAACATAGGGATGTAACAGACAGCGAGAGATGAAGTATACAGTTACATCAGAAGGCTGTTACAACACTGTATTCTATGACACAGCACGATAGTAACCAAGAATTCTAGTTCAATTAACTTAAGTTCTTACGGTTTTACTTAATATTTTAACCAACACAAGAAGGTATCAAAAGTCTAGGACAGCAGCTGTCTAAAGAAAATAGAGAGCAGGTCTATGAGAGAGATGATATGTTAATGATTTACTTAGGGCATTGGTGTGTGACAGCTGCTTACCTTTGCTTGTTCAGGATTTTTAGTCCTTTGAATGGATTAATAATACAACCTGCTGGGGCAGACATGGAATATGTGCAACATGTGAAGTTGCATGAGGGCTCAGACATTATGAGGGCCACTCTCACCTAGATAGACAATTTCTAAGCCTATTACTTTGCATATAAGGGACTGTAAAGAAATTAACTCATGAAGGTCATGGCTCATGTTTACTTGTAAAATGCTTAAAGCAACAGGAGAGAACATTAGAAAGCAAATAGCCTATAGACTGTCCTTTCACTACTGTAATCTGCTGCCTGTGGTCTTCAACTATCTATGACTAGTCAAAGTACAGAATGGACAGGTAAAAATAAGTTTCTATTTTTACTTAATTGTGGGAATGAGTTTTTAATGCCAGTCTTCAACTTTTAGCATGTTCCCTTCTCTTTGGTTTATGATCATGACTTGATCCATGGCCCCATCTGTTCCAAAGGTTTCCTTAACAGACTTTAAGGAAAAATGAAAGCAGGGTCACCTGCACTAACCTGAATATACAGGTAGATCATGCGGGTGACCATGGTCCTAAGGCATATTTCTTACCAGATAAAAATTGGTTCAGCTGTTCCAGAGATATCCATCTTGTTGCTAATACGGTAATTTTTTCTAATGTACAATGGAGGCAGGCTGCTGCTGTATGTGCAATACTTTCTTCTGTCCCCGCCCCTTCTGCGTAGGGGATGAATATGTATGAAGGAGCGGAGTCATTGTCTGTAGGGGGAAGGGTTTTGTCTGAGAGGAGGGGAGAAAGCACTGTACATTGGCAGCAGTCTGCCTCCAGTGCACATAAGAAAAAAATGCCATATTAGCAACCAGAAAAATATTTGAATGACTGCACAGATTTTCACCTGGTAAGAAGCACCAGCACTATCTACCTGTATATTCAGATTAGTGCAGATGACCCTGTTGTCAGTTGCCCTTTAAAATTTAACCTCTTAAGGACCCAGGGTGTACCTGTACGCCCTGAGTCCGCTCCCTTTCTATAACGGGGGGCCACGGCGTGGCCTCGCGTCATAGCGGGTCGGGCCTGGCCTCTAACAATGGCCGGGACCCGTGGCTAATAGCGCGTGGCACTGATCGCGGTGCTGCGTGCTATTAACCCTTTACACACGGCATTTAAAGTTGATTGCTGTGTCTGAAGTGAAAGTAAACTACCCCAGGCTAGATCAGTGGGTTGTTCGGGACCGCTGCAGCAAAATCTCAGCGTCCTGAACAGCTGGAGGACACAAGGAGGGTGCCTACCTTCCTCCTGTGTGTCTGATCGCTGAATGACTGCTCAGTTCCTGAGAAACATCCTATGGGATAACAAGGATCAATGTAAAAGATCAGTGTGTGCAGTGTTATAGCTCCCTATGACCCCTCCCTTTGAATCACCACCCTTTTCCTATTTAAAAAAATAACGAAAAAATTACTGAAATCAGACACTTCCTATAACCATCAATAAGCTTCTTACAACTCTCAGCCGGAGTGTTGGACCACTTTTCGTTTGCAAACTGCTCCAGGTCTCTTTTATTGGAAGGGCGCCTTTTCCCAACAGCAATTTTAAGATCTCTCCAAAGGTATTCAATTCCAGCGCTTTGTTGCCATCCATTTCTTGGTGCTTTTTGACGTATGCTTGGAGTCATTGTCCTGCTGGAAGACCCAATATCTCGGACGCAAACCCAGCTTTCTGACACTAGGCAGTACAGTGCCACCCAAAATCCATTGGTAATCCTCAGGTTTCATGATGCCATGCACACATTCAAGGCACCCAGTGCCAGAGGCTGCAAAGCAACCCCAAAAATCATTGAACCTCCACCATATTTCACTGTAGGTACTGTGTTCTTTTCTTTGCAGGCCTCATTCAGTTTTCGGTAAACAGTAGAATGATGTGCTTTACCAAAAAGCTCTATCTTGGTCTCATCTGTCCAGGATTTTGGCTTACTCAAGTTCATTTTGGCAAAATGTAGTCTTGCTTTTTTATGTCTCTGTGTCAGCAGTGGGGTCCTCCTGGGTCTCCTGTCACAACGTTTAATTTTATTTAAATGTCGACAGATAGTTTGCGCTGACACTGATGGTCCCTGAGCCTGCAGGACAGCTTGTATATCTTTGGAACTTGTTTGGGGCTGCTTATCCACCATCCGGCCTATCCTGCGTTGACACCTTTCAAATTTTTCTCTTCTGTCCACGGCCAGGGAGATTAGCTACAGTGCCATGGGTTGCACACTTCCTGATAATGTTGTGCACTGTGGACAAAGGCAAATCTAGATCTCTGGAGATGGACTTGTAACCTTGAGATTGTTGATATTTTTCCCCAATTTTGGTTCTCAAGTCCTCAGACAGTTCTCTTCTCCTCTTTCTGTTGCCCATGCTTAGTGTGGCACACAGAGACACACAATGTAAAGACTAAGTGAATGTCTCTCCTTTTTATCTGCTTTCAGTTGTGATTTTTTATATTGCCTACACCTGTTACTTGCCCCAGGTGAGTTTTACCCCTTAAGGACCAGGCCAAGTATTTTTGTTTTTTCCTCCTCCCCTTCTAAAAATCATAACTCTTTTATATTTCCATCCCCAGACCCATATGAGGGCTTGTTTTTTGCGTCACCAATTTTACTTTGTAATGACATCACTTATTTTACCATAAAATGTATGGCGCTACAAAAAAAATATTTGTGTGGGAAAATTGAAAAGAAGGTTTTGATTTCACGCTATACACTTTACGGTAAAAATTACATGTTTTCTTTATTCTATGGGTCATTAAAGGGGTTCTCCACTGCCGTCTTCCGGAGCTCCGCTCGCAGCGTCCGGAAGTTTATTACTCCGGACGCTGAGTGTGGGCTTCCGTGTTCGAGGCCGCCCCCCTCATCATGAGGGGGCAGGTGTGAAGTCACGAGGGGGCAGCCTCGAACACGGAAGCCCGCACACAGCGTCCGGAGTAATAAACTTCCGGACGCTGCGAGCAGAGCTCCGAAAGACAGGGCAGTGAAGAACCCCTTTAAGATAAAAATTATATGCTTTTCTATAATTGTACCGCCTTAAAAAAATCTCAAACTATTTTAACAAAATTAGTGTGTTTGAAATTGCCCTAATTTGCGCACCTATAACTTTCTAATTTTTCCATATACGGGAAGGTATGAGGGCTAATTTTTTGCGCCGTGATCTGTAGTTTTTATCGGTACCAAATTTGCTTAAGTTTTACTTTTTATAAATTTTTTATTATTATTATTATTTTTATAAAATGTGAAAAAAAAGCTGAAATTTTGGACTTTACGTTTATGCCGTTCACCGTACGGGATAATTAACAGTATATTTTGATAGTTCAAACTTTTTGGGCGGTAAAATTGGAAAAACCGATGATTTACATTTTTATTGGGGGAGGGGATATTTCAAATGCTTGACCTTTTTTTTTTTTACACTTTAAGAGTGTATAGGGGACTATTTATAGCAATCATTTGATTGCTAATACAGTTCGGTGGTATGCATAGAGCATAGCAATGATCAATGTTATCGGTCATCTTCTGCTCTGGTCTGCTCGATCTCAGACCAGAGCAGAAGACCCATGGAGACGGACGGAGGCAGGTGAGGGGACCTCCGTCCGTCATTATGGATGATCGGATGCCCGCAGCAGCGATGTGAGCGATCCAATCATCCATTTAAAGTACCGCACTGGTGCAGATGCCGTGATCTGTATTGATCACGGCATCTGAGGGGTTAATTGCAGACATCCGCGTGATCGCGGATGTCCGCCATTACCGGAGGGTCCCTGGCTGCTAACAGCAGCTGGGACCTGCTGCACATGACGTGAGCACCGGTCCGGTGCTCGCGGTCATGGTGGAGTGTAAATGTACGTCATTGTGCGTTAAGTACCACGGCACCATGACATAAATTTACGTCAATTGTCATTAAGGGGTTAACGGAGCATCACATGCTTGAAACAATCAGATTTTTCCACAAGTTTGAAAGGGTGCCAATCATTTTGTCCAGCCCATTTTTGGAGTTTGGTATGACATTATGTCCAATTAGCTTTTTTTCCTCCTTTTTTGGTTTAGTTCCAATACACAAAAAGGGAATAAACATGTGTATAGCAAAACATGTGTTACTGCAATCCTTTTCTGTGAGAAATACTTCATTTTCTTGGGGTGCCAACATTTACGGCCATGACTGTATATAAGTAGGGTATCATTTTAATCATATGGACCTACAGAATAAAGAGAAGGTGTCATTTTTACTGAAAAATGTACTGCGTAGAAACAGAAGCCCCCAAAAGTTACAAAATGGCTTTTTTTTCTTCAATTTTGTCGCACATTGATTTTTTTGTTCCATTTCGCCATAGATTTTTGAAAGAATTATGATTTTTTAAAGGTAAGGAGGAAAAAATGAAAGTGCAAAAATGGAAAACCCCCGGGTCCTTAAGGGGTTAAACATACACAAAAATGTATTAAAGGGCAAATATTTAGATACCTACAGGTCCAGTAGAAGTATCAGCATAGTTCCCTCACCTATGAACTTTGAATATATGATTGGGAAATATAGAAATAGATAGAAATCTCAACAATCTTACTTTATATAGCAATCTTCAAAATATAAAATTACATACGCAGCTTGTAAATTAGATTATGTAGATGGTAAAGGGTACTTACAATCAGTGAGGAAGTTCTGAAGACATTAAAGGGGTACTCCCGTGGAAAACTTTTTTTTTTTTTTTTTTAAATCAACTGGTGCCAGAAAGTTAAACAGATTTGTAAATCGCTTCTATTAAAAAATCTTAATCCTTCCAGTACTTTTTAGGGGCTGTATACTAAAGAGAAATCTAAAAAAGAAATGCATTTCCTCTGATGTCATGACCACAGTGCTCTCTACTAACCTCTGCTGTCCATAGCAGCATATGTTTGCTATGGTGATTTTCTCTGGACATTTTCTAAAATGGGCAGCAGAGGTCAGCAGAGAGCACTGTGGTCATGACATCAGAGGAAATGCATTTCTTTTTTGGATTTCTCTTTAGTATACAGACCCTAAAAAGTACTGGAAGGACTAAGATTTTTTAACAGAAGTGATTTACAAATCTGTTTAACTTTCTGGCACCAGTTGATTTAAAAAAAAAAGTTTTCCGCGGGAGTACAGCTTTAACCCCTTAAGGACGCAGGACGTAAATGTACGTCCTGGTGCGGTGGTACTTAACGCACCAGGACGTACATTTACGTCCTGTACATAACCGCGGGCATTGGAGCGATGCCCGTGTCAGGCGCGGCTGATCCCGGCTGCTGATCGCAGCCAAGGACCCGCCGGCAATGGCCGACGCCCACGATCTCGCGGGCGTCCGCCATTAACCCCTCAGATGCTGGGATCTATACAGATCCCGGCATCTGCGGCAGTACGCGATTTCAATGAATGATCTGATCGCCTGCAGCGCTGCTGCGGGGATCCGATCATTCAGAACGCCGCACGGAGGTCCCCTCACCTGCCTCTGTCCGGCTCCCGACGTCTTCTGCTCTGGTCTGAGATCGAGCAGACCAGAGCAGAAGATGACCGATAACACTGATCTGTTCTATGTCCTATACATAGAACAGATCAGTATTAGCAATCATGGGGACTATTGAAGTGTAAAAAAAAATTTAAAAAAATGTAAAATGAAAAGTAAAAAAAGGGAAAAATCCCCTCCCCCAATAAAAAAGTAAAACGTCCGTTTTTTCCTATTTTACCCTCGAAAAGCGTAAAAAATAAATTTAATAGACATATTTGGTATTGCCGCATGCGTAAATGTCCGAACTATTAAAATAAAATGTTAATGGTCCCGTACGGTGAACGGCGTTAACGTAAAAAAAAAAAAGTCCAAAATTGCTACTTTTTAATACATTTTATTTTTAAAAAAATTATAAAAAATGTATTAAAAGTTTTTTATATGCAAATGTGGTATCAAAAAAAAGTAAAGATCATGGCGCAAAAAATGAGCCCTCATAACGCCGCTTATCCGGAAAAATTAAAAAGTTATAAGTCATCAAAATAAAAGGATTATAAACGTACTGTTATGATTCGGCTAGCTGGATGTGGATCCTCTGTGTCAGCGAGGGATTGGCGTGGACCGTGTCGGTGGACCGGTTCTAGGTTGCTACTGGTATTCACCAGAGCCCGCCGCAAAGCGGGATGGTCTTGCTGCGGCGGTAGCAAACAGGTCGTATCCACCGGCAATGGCTCAACCTCGCTGACTGCTGAGAAGGCGTGGGACAGAAGGACTAGGCAGAGGCAAGGTCAGACGTAGCAGAAGGTCGGGGCAAGGTTCGTAGTCAATAGCAATAGCAAGAGGTCAGGTACACTGGTAAGGCAAACACTGTAACGCTTTCTCTGGCACAAAGGCAACAAGATCCGGCAAGGAAGTGAAGGGGAAGTGAGGTAAAATAGACAGGGAGCAGGTGGAGGCTAATAGACAGATTGGGCCAGGCACCAATCATTGGTGCACTGGCCCTTTAAATCTTAGAGAGCTGGCGCGCGCGCCCTAAGGAGCAGAGCCGCGCGCCAGGACGAGACAGCCGGGAACCGGGACAGGTGAGAGACTTGGGATGCGATTCACGAGCGGGCGCGTCCCGCTATGCGAATCGCATCCCCGCCGGCAGTGTCAGTGCAGCGCTCCCTGTCAGCGGGTCTGACCGGGGCGCTGCAGAGAGAGGAACGCCGCGAGCGCTCCGGGGAGGAGCAGGGGCCCGGAGAGCTCGGCGTAACACGTACAAATTTGGTTAAAAAGTTTGTGATTTTTTTTAAGCACAACAATAATATAAAAGTATGTAATAATGGGTATCATTTTAATCGCATTGACCCTCAGAATAAAGAACACACGTCATTTTTACCGTAAATTGTACGGCGTGAAAACGAAACCTTACAAAATTGCAAAATTGTGTTTTTCTTTTTAATTTCCCAAGAAAAATAGTGTTTTTTGGTTGCGCCATACATTTTATGATATAATGAGTGATGTCATTACAAAGGAGAACTGGTCATGCAAAAAATAAGCCCTCATACTAGTCTGGCGATGAAAATATAAAAGAGTTATGATTTTTAGAAGGCGAGGAGGAAAAAACGAAAACGTAAAAATTTAATGGTCTGAGTCCTTAAGGGGTTAAGCAGTCATAGCACCCGTTGGATGATATTTACTTGTGTAATACACAAATGTGTATAGAAAAACAGGTTTTATGATAAATTATTTAGTAAAGAATATACATATGAGTACATAGTTTTTCACCAATCCTTTGTTGGGGCCTACCCACTCAATGTATGATAAAACATACTCATGTTCTGTATAGTTTGTCATCTATACAAACACAATTCAACATTACTGTCAATACATGACCCAAGATTTAGTCATAGGTATCTTTGTCACAATCAAAGAGGTGCTAAAGCTGTGTTATATCCTAGTTTTTTTATATTCTATTACAGAATGTCCATAGGTTGATTTTATAGATTTTTGGAGTAATATTTAAATATGATAAATCATGTACAGTTAACATACAGAAAAAATGTTACATCTGGGAAGACTACAATGAGCTCTAAAGTATGGCTGCCTTTTATCAGTCTAATTATTTCTCACAATTGCTTTTACAGCACCTCTATTCTGTACCCAAAGGCAATCCCCCATCTGGAACAAGTTCTCATGGAGTAGTTTATGGAGTTGTGCAGAGGACTGAAAACAACCATCAAAATGAGGTTGTTGTCTATGAATGGTCTTCCCATCAATTGAAAGAAGAAATGAATTACATTAAAGATGTAAGTATAACATAGCTGAGTTACGGGTATGTGATTTTTGGCATTTTAGACACTGCAATCAACTTTGATCGTGGTGGCTAAAGGATCGGCATAAAGTTGCCACAACATTGGCCACTGCATGCAGGCATGGTATTGCCCATATGTGATGAACAATTGCAGTTATTTCAGCCAAAGCCAGAAGTGGATCAATAAGTAGGAAAAGTACTTCATGCCTAAGAAAATATACTGGAATTGATTTTCTAATTTATATAATTGAAGGGGTTATCTATGCAGCAATTTTGTGTAATAATACTCATGGAGGCAAAAATAAAAAAAATATATATTTACTGTTCTTGCTCCCCTGCCACTGTCATGGAGTTTTAGTCCTTGCTGTGCATCGCTTCTGGGTTTGGGAATGTGACGTCATAGCCTACTCAGCTAGTCAGTGGCTGAGGCAGGACAACTCTACACCTACTGATTGGCTGACTGAACATATGATGTCATGGAGCTCCATGACAAAATGGTGGCAGGGAAGTGGTGAAGGTAAGTGTATGGGGCTTCTTTTTGTCAACTCGCTAGGCATAATATAAACAAAATAAAAATGCTGCCAATAGAACCCTTTCAAGGTCTCTAAACTGTGCCTTTCCAGCTGTTGAGGAAGTTAAATTCCCAGCATACCCTGCAGCTGTTAGGGCATGCTAAGAGTTATAGTTATACAACAGCTGATGAGCTACAGGTTGGAGACTAGTGTTTTAATAATTATGGGATGAGTAAGCGATACTAAGCAGTCTTTGTTCTTGAGATGAACTGGACCTTGGAAGTGCATAAAACCAATTTGCTTTTTTTTGACCTAATGCATTTATAATTCTCATTGCACCGCAGGTAAGAGTGACCTTGGAAAAGATAAGAGAGAGAATGTTTGGAGAATATGATGATATGAAAGAGAAAATTAAACATCTTACTCAGGAAATGAAGGTAAATACTAAAACTCCACATTTAAGTTTTTTTCTTTTCTTCCTGTCAATAAAGTATTCTAGAAGATTCTATTACTGACATAAGATGTATTCTACCTTTACTATATTTGCATTGTAATTCCTGTGCTACTTTATACAAGTAAAAAAACAAAATGTCCATTTTCCATTCCCTTTCTAGATCCAAATATTTTTTTAGGTAAATGTTTTTATCTAAATCATCCATACTTGTTATTCTTAGGGGATCAATTTACATATAGAAATGTATTAAAGCAACACCAATTGATGATTTATTTTTGAATGTTACAAGTATCAGTTTGTTTAAATGGCTTGCACGAGATAAATACATCACAACTATGGCCCTGATTTACTGAACTACGCGAGAGAAAAAGTAAAGAGATTTTTCCCATAACAGCCAATTATAGCTCTGCTTTACTATGCAAACGAGCTCTGGTGAAGTAAAGGCTGAGCTGTGATTGTTTGTTATAGAAAAAATCTCTCCAGTTTTTCTCCTACACATTTTGATAAATTAGGGCCCATGTGTTTCATTGATTCAAGCCACTGCAGAACCACGGTATGAAAAAACTCACCCTTTTTTGCAGGCTTTTAATTTATCATGGGCACAGAACATAATTTACCAAGCTGTCTCATATTGCTCCAGTAAAATGAAAGCTGAACTCTGATTGGTTGCTATGGGAAACAAAGAGAATCTAACTATAATATATCTTAAAGGGATACTCTGCCCCTAGACATCTTATCCCCTATCCTAAGGATAGGGGATATGATGTCAGATCGCCGGGGTCCCGCTGCTGGGGACCCCCGGGATCTCCCCTGCAGCACCTCGCTATCATTACAGTGCAGAGCAGATTCGCTCCGTGCGTAATGACCAGCGATACAGGGGCCGGAGCATCGTGACGTCACGGCTCCGCCCCTCGTGACATCACGGACCGCCCCCTTAATGCAAGTCTATGGGAGGGGGCGTGATGGCCACCACGCTCCCTCCCATAGACTTGTATTTAGGAGCGGGCTGTTACATCAAGAGGGGGCAGAGCTGTGACGTAACGATGCTCCGGCCCCTGTATTGCCAGTCATTACGCACGGAGCGAGTCTGCTCTGTGCTGTAATGATAGTGGGGTGCTGCAGCTGAGATCCCGGGGGTCCCCAGCAGCGGGACCCCGGCGATCTGACATCTTATCCCCTATCCTTTGGGGGGATAAGATGTCTAGGGGCGGAGCTCCTCTCATGAATTCTACATATATCTGGTGAGGTTTTCCCCCAGCATGGTAAAAAAGGGATACTGATGCCAGAACTGATTCTATCATTGTTAATGTGGCATTCTTGGCATTCACTGTGTCAGTTGTAATGGTGAACTGGCTCAGATGCCAGATAGAAGAATGTGCCTTGCAGTGCGTTTCTATATGTTTTTATTACAAAAATGGTCAAAAGGATATTTTAAAACTGCCTTTTTGTATCAGTTGAGGTCAGTTTTTGAATAAACAGCTGATCCTAATACACCAGATATATGTGAACCAGCGTAATACAACTGTTATAAGGACACAAAAAAAATTGGAGGCCACTAGATCCTCCTAATATACACTGCAAGAGTAAATAGAACTGGGGATAACTATAAAATAGTTTCCCTAACAAACTATCTACTGCTAAAATGTATGATATATGGGCCTAGAAGTCTATACTTCTGCCTGCAGTTCTCCTTTTAATTTAATTTTAAGCTTCTAATAATGGTTTGTAGGTTACGATTTGGTTTCAAGAGACACATTATGTCCCTGAAGGGTTAGGTGTGTTGGATTTTTGACATTTGAACGGCTTTGCAATGCCATACGTTCATGAGTATGGGAAGGTTGGGAGAGATAACATTCGTACAGCCGACAGACTTTAAAGCCTATGGCCATCTTTAAAGGTTTGATGTACATTAACCCAGTGGTGTAACACTCATATAAGCAGACCATACAACTGCTATGGGGATCATGGGAGAAGGGGTGAGGGGGCCTGACTGTGGATGTGTGGTCTTGCCGCTAAGGGCCCCTGCACTGCTGATTGCAACCACCACCGTGAGGGCTGGGTGGATGACAGAATAGTGTGGCCCCTATAACAAAATAAAGATAGGTGGCCTGATCCTGAATTTTGCTATGGGGGCCAATGAATTCTACATGAGCATCATGTATGCCTGTAGGTTAAATAAATATTCACAGTTATGAGAGGTGTAGATAACATACCTATTTATAGTGTATTTATTTGTTTTAGGTTTCATCAGCACAACAAGAAGTTTTGGAGAACCACTCCCAGGCACAAGCTTCTGCTATTGACAGTCTTGGAGATATCAATAGTTCTCTAAATGATTCATCAATAGAAATACAGGTATTTTACTGATTAAAACAGATGGAATGAACTGTCCTAGCATAGTTGACAAGAGGCATTATGAATTAATTTTGGTGAATTATTATACTCCCACATGTCGATATACTAAAACCATTCAGTGGAGAATTGAGCCAACTATTATATTTACAGTTGGTAATATAAACTAGTCCTAAATTTTTTTATAACCTAAAAATGTCATAATCATGCATACAATCTTGATGGGTAGATACATTGTACATGAAAGTGGTGTATAAAATGAAAGGTATATATATATATATATATATATATATATATATATATATATATATATATATATATATTATGTGCAGGATCAGAAACATAACAATGTAATAGTTCGGACAATTACATACGCGGTGATACAAAATATGTGTATTTTTTTTATTTTGGTTTTATTTAAAAAATGGGAAAAGGGGGGTGATTTGAATCTTTATTAGGGGAGGGATTTTATTTATATTTTAAAAAGATCATCAGATGGCTTACTCAGATCAATGTGAATTTGGGTAGAAAAACAGACATGGTGCACATCTACAATCTTGTATAATGATCTGATTGCTTCTCAGCATAATATCAAAAACTAACAGGTTGTTAGTATACATTTTTGATCAAAAAGTACAAGCCCACTCGCCACGTCAAGGCCACCTATCCAGAGTGGGTCCCTAACGTCCCTAGCATAAAATGGCGCAGCACCGGGCGGCGACCACCACCGCCGCGACACCAATGCCCACAGGGGGGAACGACCCACCGGCAGAGCGGCCCCAATGCCACTCGAACCAGTCTATGGGCCGCACCCCCCGCAGAGACGGCGCCACGGCAGCAACGGACGCCGCACGGCGCCACACCAGTGTGAACAAGGTGTAATGGCTCACTTACCATGCTCTCCCAGTCAGACTGGGAGGCTGCTAGGAAAGAAATGGCCCATGTGCAGCTAATTACTACTTATATAAGGTTGGGCTGAGGGGGTGGGGAAGAGTGCAGCACATGTTAAAACAACAAAAAAAAAAAGAAAAAAGGAGGGGATAGAAATCACAGTGTGAATTCGGGTAGAAAAACAGACATGGTGCACATCTACAATCTTGTATAATGATCTGATTGCTTCTCAGCATAATATCAAAAACTAACAGGTTGTTAGTATACATTTTTGATCAAAAAGTACAAGCCCACTCGCCACGTCAAGGCCACCTATCCAGAGTGGGTCCCTAGCATAAAATGGCGCAGCACCGGGCGACGACCACCACCGCCGCGACACCAATGCCCACAGGGGGGAACGACCCACCGGCAGAGCGGCTCAATTACATTGATCCATTAAATCTGTGCTAGATTGCTTAGGGCTGCCAAAGCAATCACAGATCCAGGGAAGATGCTGAGGACACGGTAAGGCCTCGGGCTTCATTAGCAACCCATGGGACCGCCAGACACGAGGGAATAGTGGCATTTAATGTTAAATGACGGACATCGGGAGACATATCCCGGTCATGACGCGGACCCGACCCGCAGACCCTAGTCATGTCTGCCCACCCGACCCATGAGGTACATGTATGTCATGAGTCTGGAAGGGGTTAAAGGGGCAGATAACATTGTCTTTATGAGCAGCATGTGATGTGATTTGGAGAAAAAAAAGCATGCAACTTATACCCAGAACGAACCTTATAAGAAGAAAGTATTAAACAGTAGAATCTCCCAATAGCAGACACTTAGAGGGAAAAAAAAGTGTCCGCTATTGGGGAAGAAGAAGGGTCAAAAATCTTTCTAAATAACTGAATACTGTACTCACTCCAGAGTGTAATTACTTATAAAACAGCGGGGGCAGGGGGAGTGTTGGGCTTATGGATATGGGGCATGGTTAACCTTTGTTTCTCTCCCTAACCCGATTGTTGGCATGGATACTACTGCAAACAAAGCACAGCGTTGGCACGCACACATCCCTTTGCTTTCCCCCCATCTTCCCTCTTTCCTATCATGCCATGCTTACTGCATCCGCTCTCCTCTCAAGGTAGTCCATTTCCACATGCGGGCCAGTCCATCTTAGTGTAGGCCGGCAGATAAGCCTGATTGTCCGCTATTGGGAAGTTAGCGCATCCGCACAGGTGTGTCCATGTTCGATGTTGGGAGTGTCCGCTATAAGGAGGGTGCAAATACATTAAGTCTTTTACTGTATCACCCTTTTATTTAATATGTATGCAGTAAATATTTAAAATTTATGTCTGTGCAACAGTGCATGACAAACATAAAAGTGACACTCTCACTCAAAATTACTCGGCACTGATATACTCCCTCTATATGGTCTGCTTAGTTCAGACAATCCTTCATGCGGGCTGACAGGCAATAAGAACAGCTGTGTAGGCTGAGATAGCGGTTATGTGTATATGCACATAAATATAAAACACACAAGAAGAAAGAATGTAACGGAGCACTCACTGGTTCAGGGGACTGACGAAGCGCATCACGCGCGATACGGACCGTTGCACACTGTCTGAATACCCCTGCATGTAACATCATTCCACACCATGTTCAATCTGCACGGCTGTGAATAAAGAAGTGAGAAGCAAAAAAAAAAACTGTATACAATGAGTGCTCCGTTACATTCTTTCTTCTTGTGTGATTTAAACATGAGTGAGCTGAAGAAAGCTTAAAAACAGGCAACTACATTAATAAAGGTTATTCTAAATATTAAGTTACAAAACAGGCTGTCAAATGTATGTGTCCTGCAGAAAAGATAGGTGAATGGCAACATGATATTTTGTATAAAATATTAATGGCAAAATTAATGCAATAACTTATCCTTTTTGCAAGCCGCACAGACAACAAGTGTGGACCGATTCAGTAAGTCTTAGGCATCAAATTGGAAAACACAATATACAGTTACTAGAATTAGTTTAGATTCTTAGAAATAATCTTATGACATATTGGTCTATGCTGGGCGGTTATTACCCTGGATGAGTTTAAAAAGTTATAATTGACTGACAAGTATTTTTTTTAGCCCACTATGTAACTGTTAGGCTATGTTCACACCTCGGAATTTCCGAATGGAATTCCGCATTGGAATTCTGCATGGAAATTTTGGAGCAACAGAGTTTTGTTGAATTCAATGGGATTCTGCTGCGCTTTGCAGACGGTGGAATCTCCGTGCCGAATATTTCAAGCACGGAAATTCCAAATTCCGTGTCATAGAAACATGGAATCTGTCGGCAGATAAGAACCATTCGGCCCATCTGATCTGCCCAATAATCTGGACCCCATCAATAGTCCCTGGCCCTAACTTATATGAAGGATAGCCTTATGCTTATCCCATGCATGTTTAAACTCCTTCACTGTATTTGCAGCGACCACTTCTGCAGGAAGGCTATTCCATGCATCCACTACTCTCTCAGTAAAAAAATACTTCCTGATATTAGCTTTAAATAAGAGGGACAAATGTTTAAAAGTATGTCCTCTTGTGGTAGTTTTTCTTCTTTTAAATACACTCACCTTCTTTACCGTGTTGATTCCCTTTATGTATTAAAAACTTTCTATTCTTCTGCGGACTCCACTCGGAATGCATAGCCAGCGCATTCCCATGCAGTCCTAGCACCGGCATATTATGCTGGATCCCACAGTCTCCAGAATTTCCGCACAGAGATTTTCCATGTGGACATTCCATAATGTGAACATAGCCTAAGGGTTCTACAGATGAACCTAAATCGTCAATGCAGATGTGAATAGAACCAAAGGGTACATTCACATGCACGGATTTACAGCGTATTTTACGCTGCAGATCCACTGGTGAAGGCCCGCTCTATGCTGGCTTTACATGTGCCTGCTCGTAGCGGCAAAACTCCGCTACCAGCAGACACACTGCAATGTGCGAGTCGCAGTATACTCGCACATCGCGGGAGCTCTCTGCCTAGTTCAGAGCAGGGAGAGCGGCCGCGATGTGCGAGTAAGCCGCGCACATCGCTGCACTGTGTCTGCTCGTAGCGGTGTATTGCCGCTACCAGCAGGCACATATAAAGCCAGCATACGGCGGAGCCTTCACCAGCGGATCCGCAGCTAAATACGCTGCGAAAATCTGCGCGTGTGAACGTACCCAAAGACTGGGTTTTCATGCAGTATTTCGGTCAGTACATTTAGATAAAACCCAAAAAAGGGTGTGAATTTTATAGTTTTTCTCTGTGTTAGTTCAACTTCTGGTTTTAGTTAAAAATACTGGCTTGTAAGGTTTTAATATTTTTCTTTTTTTTTTTACTAAATTACCCTTCCAGCTGCTCATATTCCTCTTTGTTTCAGAAAACACTAGTAGACATGACTCTGGAAAACTGCAACATTAAAGATGAAGTGAAGAATCTGAAACACTCATACAACGAGTCCATAGAAAAATTGAAAGAGAAGCAGCGTTTGTTGGAATCGGCACAAGCTGAAAACCAGTTGTTAAAAGTTAAGGTAAATACATTCTCTAAACAATGTCATGATGCGCATAGCTGCTAAGTTTGATTCAGGGTTTAGAAGTGCTAAACATAACATAGTCTGAATTCCTGTAATATTTTCCAGTTAGTTTGCTGACTGGAGTTCTCTGCATATGTAGTTTTATGTACTTTAGCTTGATACATCCTAGTAACTTTTGGGTCAGGTTTAAACAGTCTATGATGTAATCACTTTAGATGGTGCCATTCACTGACTGCAAGTGGGTAGCATTTAGTCAATCAGATATCATCAGCTCCTGCTCAAAGCCCTGTGTTGATTCAGTCAATAATTAAGTCCTCCTGTGCCAGTGTCTACTGAAAGAGGAAGTTACATGTAACAGTGGCTTACACTATCTTACTACTGAGAGCGTGGAAGGGTTTGTTGTGCTATGTTATGAGCACAGCACTATGGATAACTAAAGTACGTCATGACTTTTAGTGGATACAATGTGGTTGTCATTATGGGCAATGTTAAAAGGCTGACCTAATAAGCACACTGTTTTTGGGCTTGTGTAGAAGCAGTTTTTGAGGGTATGACTAAAATATTTGAAGATTTTATTTGGATCTTAAAGACCTTGTCAGTACACTCAGGGTACATGTGTTTTTTCCCCAAAATATTTTAGTGCCCATATATATATAACATAAAAGTTGTCTGAACTAGCTGACTTTGGTAGCATCAGCTGTTGATCTAAAGTGTAAGGCTGACTTTGGATTGTTCCTCAGTGGAAAATTTCGGGTGGGGAGGATGGGTCAAGATATTGGATTTTAATATACCTAAAACTTTCTTTCCTTTGGAACATCTCCCTATTTAAAAAAAAAATAAAATAATGCTAGGCCAAGCTATAGTTATAGAGGATGAGAAATAGTTGTTCAGCTGACTGCTACAGTTTCTCACATGAGTATCTCTCTCTCATTTTTGTAAATATTTTTTGATATTTTTTCATGTGGCAACACTGAAGAAATGCTACCATATAAACTAGTGAGTGCACAGACTGTATAACAGTGTTGAATGTTGAGTCCCCTCAAAAAAACTAGACACAAAGCCATTAAAGGAAAAAGAGTCACCCGTTCACCCGCACTATAACCCGATACACCGGGTTATAGTGCGGATGAACAGGAGACCGATGTGGGGTCTCGGACTGCTATACTTACCTCCAGTCGTGCCTACTGAGCACTCACGTGACCAATGCTTATGAATGTTTAAATCCAGCAGGCAGGCCCACCTCCAGAGCGCAAGTCAGCGCTGAAAGAGGGGGACCTTCGGAGGATTGGGGTTCCGGATTGCAGGTAGGTATAGCAGTCCAAGACCCCGCATCGGTCTCCTGTTCACCCGCACTATAACCCGGTGTATCAGGTTATAGTGTGGGTGAACAAGTGAACGTTATTCCTTTAACCCCTTAAGGACGCAGGAGGTAAATGTACGTCCTGGTGCGGTGGTACTTAACGCACCAGGACGTACATTTATGTCCTAAGCATAACCGCGGGCATCGGAGCGATGCCCGTGTCATGCGCGGCTGATCCCGGCTGCTGATCGCAGCCAGGGACCCGCCGGCAATGGCCGACGCCCGCGATCTCGCGGGCGTCCGCCATTAACCCCTCAGGTGCCGGGATCAATACAGATCCCGGCATCTGCGGCAGTGCACGATTTGAATGAATGATCGGATCGCCCGCATCGCTGCAGCGGGGATCCGGTCATTCATGACGCCGCACGGAGGTCCCCTCTCCTTCCTCCGTGTGGCTCCCGGCGTCTCCTGCTCTGGTCTGTGATCGAGCAGACCAGAACAGAAGATCGCCGATAACACTGATCTGTTCTATGTCCTATACATAGAACAGATCAGTATTAGCAATCATGGTATTGCTATGAATAGTCCCCTATGGGGACTATTGAAGTGTAAAAAAAAATGTAAAAAAATGTAAAAGTAAAAAAAAAGTGAAAAATCCCCTCTCCCAATAAAAAAGTAAAACGTCCGTTTTTTCCTATTTTACCCCCAAAAAGCGTAAACATTTTTTTTTATAGACATATTTGGTATCGCCGCGTGCGTAAATGTCCGAACTATTAAAATAAAATGTTAATGATCCCGTACGGTTAACGGCGTGAACGAAAAAAAAAAAGTCCAAAATTCCTACTTTTTGAATACATTTTATTTTAAAAAAATTATAAAAAATGTATTAAAAGTTTTTTATATGCAAATGTGGTATCAAAAAAAAGTACAGATCATGGCGCAAAAAATGAGCCCCCATACCGCCGCTTATACGGAAAAATAAAAAAGTTATAGGTCATCAAAATAAAGGGATTATAAACGTACTAATTTGGTTAAAAAGTTTGTGATTTTTTTTAAGCGCAACAATAATATAAAAGTACGTAATAATGGGTATCATTTTAATCGTATTGACCCTCAGAATAAAGAACACACATCATTTTTACCATAAATTGTACGGCGTGAAAACGAAACCTTCCAAAATCAGCAAAATTGCGTTTTTCGTTTTAATTTCCCCACAAAAATAGTGTTTTTTGGTTGCGCCATACATTTTATGATATAATGAGTTATGTCATTACAAAGGACAACTGGTCACGCAAAAAACAAGCCCTCATACTAGTCTGTGGATGAAAATATAAAAGAGTTATGATTTTTAGAAGGCGAGGAGGAAAAAATGAAAACTTAAAAATTAAATTGTCTGAGTCCTTAAGGCCAAAATGGGCTGAGTCCTTAAGGGGTTAAACCTAAACCTTGGCATCTAAAGTGGAAATGTCAAAATTTGGCCCATTTAACCATTTTACCTCCCCAATGTCATGTGATACTGGCCACTAAAAGTTTTAGATGGCACCTTATGGCAAAGTACTCTCTGAGGATCTGAAAAAATAATAGTTTTGCTCTACATGAAGATGACCTAGGCTATAAAAAGATTACTAATACTGAGCTGCAGCATGATGGGCAAGACCATACAATGGTTTCATAGGACAGGTTCCACTCAGAACAGGCCTTGCCATGGTCAACCAAAGAAGGTGAGTGCACATGCTTAGTGTCATATCCAGAGGTTGTCTTTGGAAAATAGATGTATGAGTGCTGACAGCATTGCTTCAGAGGTTGAAGAGGTGGGAATCAGCCTGTCAGTACTCATGCCGCACGAAGATGGGAGACCGATTCCAGGGGCACCAGAAAAGTGGCAGAAGATAAGTCAAAGTTCATTATTTTTATTCCGGCAGCAAGGCATATAGGAGAAATAAAATATTTAGCTGGATAACTCCTTTAATGTAAGGTAACTGACAACAATCCATTTATATCTATCATAAGCTTCCAATCCCATTTTGCACAGGTTTTACAAAGCAGTAACTATCCGATCCCATCCCTAAACATGAACATTTACTGGTGTCACATTATACAAACCCACAAAATACAATGCTGCCATGAAAAAATGCCTAAAGATAATAATTTCAGATTTTTTTTTTTTATCTGACCCTTCAACTGATGAAAAAAAGCACAACAAAAGCTTTTATTATGATGTCCACACAACCGGAGTTTCTTAGTGTAATATTACCTTCAATTATCTCTGTCTTATACTCCTTTCACAACTTCTGCCTCCCTCTCCAAGGTACTCTTTCCATATATATTATTCAGCATTTTGCCTATTCACAATGAGCACATTGCAACATATTGTACAAAGAGAAAATACTAGAATTAATCTTTAAAAAAATATATATGTTTGTCTTTTAAAGACATGAGATCAATGGTTCTTGTTCTTACCTTAAATATTTACTAAGGTGACTCAGGTATGTTTTTTTTTTTTAACCCTTTCTTACTTTCTTTTTAAAACAGATAGAATCCTCTCAGGAAGCTAATGCTAATGTCATCAGAGAGATGACACGAAAGCTATACAGCCAGTATGAGCAAAAACTACTGGAGGATGAGAAGATATATATCACAGAAAAAGAAACCATGATTGTACGTGTTTAAATTATTAATTTCTTGTATTCACATTTTTTTTGTGTAAGAAGAATTTAGAATGGATTTTCTTGCAGGTTATAGGAGACGCCATAGCCTGGTTTTAGTCAGTTATAGAAAATTAAGAATAATGCTCAAAAATGCTTTCTTATTGGTTTGTACAGAATTAGAAAAACAAGCTTCCTTTAAAAAAAACTTCACTATGGCTGTGGATGGGTTGTTTTAGGTATTGTAGCTCAGCACCATTGGATTGAATGAAGTTAAATTAAAATACTATACATAACATGTGGACAGATGGTGTTGTTTCTGGAAGAAAACTGCACATTTTTGGGCAAATCTCTGGTTTGTGGTGTGCTCGCCAACTGGGTGGGGCTTAGTGCAGTGGGGGCATGGTTTCATGAGGAGCGGGTATGCCGAACCCTTGCACCGAATTTACTACCAGTCATGGTAAATCCCCCATTGCTCTCAGGGGTGTGCCTCTTACGCCAGGATGCATTGTAGGTTCAGAGAACCTACATCTAAATAGAGGCAGCAAGTGGCCAGAGAAAAGGACAGAAAATTCTTAATTTTACCATTGCAAAAATGTGCAGTGTTTCCCAGGATGAAAAAAGAGTTGCGAGCAACCTTACAACAACTACAAAAAAATGTAAACAGTAGTCAATGTCTTGGCATCAATCTACCAACCAAAGTTAGTTTACCTTATGTGACTAAAAAATGAAAGTTTTAGCCATTGCAATATTTGTGTAATTATGGATGTATTCTCAATTTTGTGATTTTGTTGTTCTAATAATGATACATTTATTGCACAAATACTATTAGTGAAGTTGCTCAACAAGGTTCATCAGGCCACTCTGTTCCATTCAAGGGGTCTTTCCTAGATGATAACTTATTACCTTTCCGGAGCTTAAGTGATCAATTACTGAGCATTGTGGTCTGACCACTGGGCTCCTCGTAATCATGAGACCAATCACATTGTACATGAGTGGAGTAGAAGAGCACATACTCGACCACTGCTCAATTTAAACAGGCATTTTCCGTTCTTGTATTCCTACAGATAGTTGATAAGTTGTGTTGGCCAAAACCCCTGTAAACAACTGGAAACCCTAGTTCCCAAGCATCATATCATAACTCAATGTAGCCCTCCTTGCTTTCTTGTACATAACGTTAAGCAGGGATATAAAATATTTCAGCAAGACTACATAGGTAAACTATGTATGACATGCATGGAAGGGTGGAGCAGGAAAGAGATAGCAATGGGGTGTGCCTGTGTTTGCATACTTCTATGAATCTTCTGTAAACATGACCAAAGACAGGTTTTTATGCCTTCCAAAATAACTAACTATGAAAGGTAGAAAGAGCAGGTCAAAAAAAATCTATGCATTCACGAAAACACGTACATTTTTTTTAAAACTCAGTGTGCTTAGTGTCCTTGGTTTGCAACATAATGTTTTAAAATGGGTTGTCTTCTAGGGAAATAATAAATTCTAAGATATCCCCTTTGAAGTGCATATACAAAACATATGACATGATATACTATATAGATCCATATTTTGACTACTCTCCATAGACTGAGTGTTTTTCTTTAGCAAAATTGATAAAATAAAGGCATCACCTGCAGTATTTTTTTAAATATGTGTATATTTTCCATGCCCAAATGTATATCCTCATAGCCCCATTAGCTTACCTTAGTTTCATATATAGCACCTGATGTAACAACTGAAAACTGATGTAATACTGATGAAAATAGGCTTAATGAAAAGAGGACTTTTATATTTAAAGTGTACCTGTCATCAACAAAAACTTTTTATATAATGTAGATAATACCATTATATGTATATTTGTAATATACATTGGTTAAAAAATGTGCATATTTTTGTCCCTGCAGCTATTGCATGTGTGTCTCTATGAGGAGTCCAAATACAGGAAGTGAGGGTGAACAAGCAGGGCTCTGTGCCGTGAGGACAAGCAGGGCTCTGTACACTGAGGACAAGCAGGGCTCTGGGCACCAAGAAAAAGCAGGACAGTGTGCACTGAGGCTCTATAACATGCTCCTGGCTCATACATCAGGATGATTGACAAGCCAGGAGCCTGCACAGAGCCCTGCTTTTCCTACCCTAACTTCCTGTATTTGGACTCCTCATAGAGATACACAGGCAATAGCTGCAGGGACAGCATTTTTTCACCCAAAAATATACACAATTTTAACCAATGTATTTTACAAATATACATACACTGCTCAGAAAAAAAAAAAAATCAAAACACTAAGATAACACATCCTAGATCTGAATGAATGAACTAATCGTATGAAATACATTTGTCTTTACATAGTTGAATGTGCTGACAACAAAATCGCACAAAAATTACCAATGGAAATCAAATTTATCAATTCATGGAGGTCTCGATATGGAGTCACACTCAAACTCAAAGTGGAAAACCACACTACAGGCTGATCCAACTTAGATGTAATGTCCTTAAAACAAGTCAAAATGAGGCTCAGTAGTGTGTGTGGCCTCTACATACCCGTATGACCTCCGTACAATGCCTGGGCATGCTCTTGATAGTCTCCTGAGGGATGTCCTCCCAGACCTAGACTAAAGCATCCACCAACTCCTGGACAGTCTGTGGTGGAAAGTGGTGTTGGTGGATGGAGCGAGACATGATGTTCCAGATGTGCTCAATTGAATTCAGGTCTTGGGAACGGGCGGGCCAGTCCATAGCATCAATGCCTTCCTCTTGCAGAAACTGCTGACACACTCCGGCCACATGAGGTCTAGCATTGTCTTGCATTAGGAAGAACCCAGGGCCAACCGCACCAGCATATGGTCTCACAAGGGGTCTGAGGATCTCATCTCGGTTACCTCTGTCAAGCACATGTGCGGCCCCCCAAAGAAATGCCATCCCACACCATTACTGACCCACTGCCAAACCGGTCATGCTGGAGGCTGTTGCAGGCAGCAGAATGTTCTCCACATCATCTCCAGACTCTGTCACGTCTGTCACATGTGCTCAGTGTGAACCTGCTTTCATCTGTGAAGAGCACAGGGGGCCAGTGGTGAATTTGTCAATCTTGGTGTTCTCTGGCAAATGCCAAACATCAAGCACGGTGTTGGGCGTCGGGCCCTCATACCACCCTCATAGAGTCTGTTTCTGACCGTTTGAGTGGACACATGCACATTTGTGGCCTGCTGGAGGTCCTTTTGCAGGGCTCTGGCAGTGCTCCTCCTTGCACAAAGGCGGAGGTAGCAGTCTTGCTGCTGGGTTGTTGCCCTCCTACGACCTCCTCCACGTCTCCTGATGTACTGGCCTGTCTCCTGGTAGTGCCTCCATGCTCTGGACACTATATTGACAGACACAGCAAACCTTCTTGCCACAGCTATCATTGATGTGCCATCCTGGATGAGCTGCACTACCTGAGCCACTTGTGTGGGGTGTAGACTCTGTCTCAAGCTACCACTAGAGTGAAAGCACTGCCATCATTCAAAAGTGACCAAAACATCAGTTAGGAAGCATAGGAACTGAGAAGTGGTATGTGGTCACCACCTGCAGAACCACTCCTTTATTGGGGGTGTCTTGTTAATTGCATATAATTTCCACCTGTTGTCTGTTCCATTTGTACAACAGCATGTGAAATTGATTATCAATCAGTGTTGCTTCCTGAGAGGACAGTGTGATTTCACAAAAGTGTGATTGACTTGCAGTTACATTGTGTTGTTTAAGTGTTCCTTTTATTTTTTGAGCAGTGTATAATGGTATTATCTACATTATATAAAAAGTTTTTGTTGATGACAGGTACACTTTAAATAACACCATATAGAGACTTAAAGGTTATATTGGCCCTTTTGCAAGGATTTTTATTTTAACTGTTTGTTTTCTGAATGCAAAATGAAGGAACTTTCTAAATAGTCTTCAGAATTTACCTACCATTTAGCTACTCAGATTAGCCTGTCAGATAGACTTTCTGTTCTCGCAATGTTAGAGATAACAGCAGGAAGGGGGAGGGATTTACTTACCAGCTCAGAGTGGATGGGGAGAGAAATCTTCAAGGACAGCTCACACAGGCTAGAGAAAGGTAGAAGACCGGATACAAAACAGTCTGCAGAGAGGCTGTGTACATGAAAGATAAATTAGAGCTCTGCAAACTGCAGGTGCTATAGAAGCCAAAGAGAAACATTTTAATGAAGACCTATAGAGGAAATATTTTTATTTGGCATCCTATAAGGTACAAAGCAAGAATAAAAACAACTTTTCCAAAAGTGTTCATAGGCTTAGCCTGTATCTGAGTAAAAGTGCAAGAGTCAGGCTACATTCATATCTATTATTTTTTTTCCATTGTACCGCTCTGTCATATAGCAGAACAACACAAAGATGGATGTGCCAGATACCAATAACATCTCATGGATCCCACTGACTTTAATGGGGTCCAGAGCCAGAGGGTTTCCATTATGATGCCTGACATTTTACCACACAAAAAAAAACCACATCGAACTGCGCTATTTTGCCTGCCATCTTTAGCAGAATCTGCGACTGAAGCTCCTAAAGGAACCTCTGAAACAAATGTTAATCAATTGCTGATAAACATTCAGCTATCCCCTGCTCAGCTAGTTGTCCACTAAAATATTTTTCATATACTTTTTTTTTTTCAGCTTCAAACACAACAGTACTTCAAAGCCATTGAAGATGCCAGTGAGAAAGTTAGAATTGCAGAAGCAAAAATTGAAGAACGAGATGCAAAAATTGTAGAACTTGATAAACTAGTTCAAAGAATGCATCAGGTACCAGCATTGATATTCTTAAACCTATTATCTCATAAAACCTACAGTCTCATACATGACTGTATTGTTTGTTATTGTAAAATACCATGCCAATGTCTATATTGCCTGTAGGTTCATAAACAAAAAGTGTTTTTTGTAGGAACGAGAACAACTTCAGGTACAGCTAACAGGACATGAGGAACGAATTCAAAGACTTGATCAAAAGATGGAGATAACAGAGTCAGAACGGGCAAGGTAAGTACTTGTCATTCTGGATTATTTTGCATTGGCATAAAAATTGTAAAATGCCTATATTTAGCCTGTTTCATTCTGAGAAATACTGTATGCCTAGTTATCAGCCCTGTGCAAAAATAGTAGCACATGCCCCCTGTTAGTAGAAGAGAAAAAGTAATAAAACCCCAAATTATATAGAGAGATGGAGAGATAGAAGAACCTTTGACCTATATATCAATACAGATGAATCTTCCTCCTCATATTAGACTCCACTCCTCCTTCCCCGTACCTCTTGTACTGATCACTCACACCAAGTTCACTTGTATAATTCAGAGAGGCAGAAACAAAATCGATTACTAGATCACTGAGCATTGATTTACAGCTGCTGAAGATATATGGGAATCTAGTGTATTAACTGCTTCCCTCCAGTGCTGAATGTATAGCTTACACTGCTAATTATTTCTGTATATTGTCCTCCATGCTGCAGCTTGTGTGTGTTAAAGATAGAGACATTGGAGAAGGATGTCCTCTTCTCTCTGTTAGTTGTGTATGTGAGACATCATAATAGCTAGTCCCCATTCCCCAGAAGCAATGCTTAGAGGAAAATGACATTTAGAGGACAGAATATGCACAGGAGTAAAATGCTCAAAAATAAAGGATACAGGTCATAGGCTATAGCCAGACAGAATGCTGCAACACTGCTCTTTTCATTGTGTCCTCAAAGTATACATAACTCTTTGAAGCAATAATGTCCTTTTAGTGATAACATATTCAATATGATCTGCATATCTCTTAGGGCTGTCATATTTAGTGTAAGTTAGCCAGTGGGACATCTTATCAACAGTCTCTTTGTGCAATGAACATGGGAATCCCTTTATTTCACAGTACAAAATTTGGGTTGGAAAGCCTACTTGGTGAGGTATAAATTGTTTTCTATAACAGCTCATTGTCTTCCTTAATACTGCATTTCTGCACATGGCCAGGATTATACAAGTAACTTTTTTCATAGTAACAATATTCTTGTATTATCAAACCAGTGCCCATTGTTCTTTATTTTATTTAAAGGCCATTTATTAAATAATTTTGTTTCTTCAGGACACAAAATTTAGAAGAAGCTGCAACCAGTTTACGGGAGCGAATTAAGCACCTAGATGACATGGTTCACTGCCAACAGAAGAAAGTAAAGCATATGATTGAAGAGGTGAGGGGTGACGTATAAATGTGGCTTAGCACTTTTATGAGAAAATATTTTGCAGCTATGACATATATTTGTGGTTTCCAGTTGGCATAAGTGCACTGATATCAACTAAAAGGTGAACCTTTAAATTTCTAAACAAAATACAGTAAAGTCTGTATTTTCTACTTTTTCCGACATATTTTGCTCAACTATCATGACCTAGAAAAAACTATTGACCTGGCAAAGGAAGTAGAGACTAATAAAGTTTTTCCAGGGTTTAAAGGAAACCTGTCATCAGTTTTATGCTGCCCAAACTGCGTGCAGTAAAAAAAAAAAAAAAATGGTGCAGGCATAACGATACCAGCACACTATGAATTACGCTTTGCTGCAGTTTGGGCAGCATAAAAACTGATGACAGGTTCCCTTTAGGATTTAAGAGAACATCAGCTGCATATTTATACAGCTGATGTTCTCTTGAATCTTAAAGTGAACCTGTCATCAGTTTTATGCTGCGATACTCTGATCCACAGAGTATCACAGAACTGTGACACATTGCACAACTCCACTATATAAATAACATAGGCATCATCTTATTTTAGTTTTTTTCATTTCCACTTTGCTTGAATCCAGTGGAACTTTGTAGAACAAGCACCAGAAGTCTGATTCCCAGCCAGCCATGTACCATTCATTTTATCACCCATATTCTTCCCAAAAAAAGATACATACAGGGAAAAGCCATAACACTGAACCACTTACATGTTTAGTTAATAAGATTGATTATTAGGTGACATTGGTACCTGCTAAGTAGTGGAATATATTATGCAGCAAATGAACAGTCAGTTCATGAAGTTAAAGGGGTATTCTGGGCAAAAACACCGCTGGACCCCCCCCCCCCCCCCCCCCCCCACGATATCCCTGTAGCACCCGCATTCTATGTGGGAGCTGCATCTCCAGTTTCGGAAACCTCTGGGTTTCCAGGACTGGGGATGTGATGTCACGCTAAGCCCCCTCCATTCATGTCTATGGGATTGGGCGTGATGGCCGTCTCGCCCCCTTTCCATAGACATGAACGGAGGGTGCTTGTCGTGACATCACGTCCCCAGTCCTGGAAACCCGAAGGTTTCCAAAACTGGAGACGCAGCTCCCGCATAGAATGCGGGTGCTGCAGAGAGATCGTGGAGGGTCTCAGCAGCGGGCCCCCCGCGATCAGACATCTTTTCCCCTATCCTTTGGATAGGGGATAAAATGTTTTTGCCCAGAATACCCCTTTAATGTATTAGAACCAGGAATAAGAATCTGGGTAACTCTTGACAATGGCCAAATTGTGCAGACTTAACAACATCTAAGCATCTCCAAAACATGGGCCACTTATAAACAGTAGTCCATTTTTCAGAAACCAATGATTTGTCTATCAATAAGGAGTTAAATGTTAACTACCAGATGTTTACAAAATGTTTTCTCTCTTTTTTTCTTTTCATATATATTAGATTGAACTCTTAAGGAAAAAGGTCCACTACAAGGATTTACTTATTCAACAGCTTCTAGAAAGAATAGCCATATTGGAAGGAGAGGTAAGAAGAGAGCTGTTATTTATACATTGCATGACACATTAACTGGCTGTATAAAGACCTGGTCCAAACACATTTATTTGTGACATTAAACTATTTAGTTTATTCTGAACTCCACTCATGTTTCAGGAAGGATCACAGAATCAAAAATATATGGTATCATAAATCATGCTTTTTCCTGTATTCACTGTCTCCACCTGTTCAGTAATTCTCATTGAATGACCTGCCAAGAGAGGTGAGGTGAAAGGAAATGACTATTGCTATGAGCACATGCCTGGCTCAGAAAAGAGATTATCACATTTCAAGCATATTCAGCATTACAAACTAAATATGTATTGTATGTTTATTCTACTAACTACTGTAATATACCTTGCTTACAGGAGAGTAGCTAGAAACCACGGGGCCCCGGTGCAAAAAATTGCCCTGGGCCCCATACCACCTATTGACCCTCTTCCCCAATCCCGGACGATCCCTTACTTGGCTGCACAAAGATATCAGTGACTGCAGCACTGATGGGACACAGTCAGGGGAATACACAACAATATAAGTGACTAACAGGCAGGGCCAGACAGACAAAACAGGCATTTAAGGATAAGCAGCCTATTTTTCTGGAGGGGGTCCAACTGCTGGGACCCCACCAATCACCATCTGTTGTAAAGCTATAACTCCCATCATGTCTGGAGAGCCTCAGGCATTATAGGAGTTGTAGTTTTTCAATAGCTGGAGAGCCACAGATTAGGGTACAACATCACCCATCATCACTGCAGAATTTACAAGTGACTCCAGCTATGATGGGACAGTCAGGAGAAAACACAATGATATCAGTGACCTGAGTGACATCTTCTCTGTTGTCTTTTCTTTTCTTCTTCATCTGGTCCAGACGTCAGGACGTCTTCCAGCTCCATCTTCTCAACAGAGTTTGACACCCGGACCTCATAGGTTCCACTTTGTCAGTAGATTCTCATCCTCTATATGAAGACAATAATCATTATCATTCTGCTAAATACTGCACCCCCTCAATATAAAACTACCATCCACTGTACCTCTTGCATATAATACTGCCACCCACTGTACTCCCTGAATATAATATTGCCACCTACTGTACCCCCTGAATATAAAACTACCACCCACTCTACTCCTTGAATATAATACTGCCACCTACTTAATCCCCTGAATATAAAACTACCATCCACTGTACTCCTTGAATATAATACTGCCGCCTACTGTATCACTGAATATAAAACTACCATCCACTGTACTCCTTGAATATAATACTGCCACCTACTGTACCACCTGAATATAAAACTACCATCCACTGTACCTCCTGCATATAATACTGCCACCCACTGTACCCCCTGAATATAATACTGTCACCTACTGTTCACCCTGAATATAATACTGCCACACACTGTACCTCTTAAATATAAGGCTGCATTCACACCACGTTTTGTTCATACAGGTGCCGGATCCGGCGGGGGGAGGGGGGCGCTCCCGTACCCCAGCCGGATCAGCCCGTGACTCCATTTACTTTAATGAGCCTACCGGAGTCAAACGGTGACTCCGGTCGTCTCAGTTTTGACCCGTATGCGGTTTTGTGACCGGACCTTAAACCGTAGTATACTACCCGGTGTGCCCGATATCCAGCCCGGCCCTGGCTGCAGCATAGTATAGGGCCGGGTGACCCTTGCGACCTCTATAGCTACGCCACTGCTTGCTTATAAAGATATTGATAAACATTTAGTAATTTTTTCAGATAAGATTTTTATCCTTATTCCTAAAAGGGGTTTTCTAAATAATATGTAAAGTCCACAAATTCTGCTCTTTATCCCCACTGCCAGTCTCTATTGGTCCCCCAGCTATGAAGTTTATATCCATCTGTGTCATTATGACATGGCGTAATATTGTGACATACAGTAATCTTATATGGAAGGCATTGTACTATTTTATAAAAGCCTGTCATTGTGTCAGCATGTAAACACTAGAATGTGGTGAGAGTAAAAGAAATATATTATTATTTTACGTTTATTATTTTCCTATTTTGGGGAAGGTTTCTGAATGTTGTCATTGTTCCATCTACATGTAAAAATATTCTGAACTATAATGCTGTTGTAAAACTGAATTAATGGACAAGTTATCTGTGGCAGTGTCCTACAAATATGATCTGAGGACTGTAGTTATGCTAGGCTGGCTACAACAAATAACTATGTTAGCAAGAAAAGGCATTGTATTGTAATATATATATGAAATTACTGCTTTTCTAATTTAGTATTTGGATATTTTATGTTCTCTTAATTTCTGATGCAGCTAGATGTGCAAAGCTCTCACTGTACATTCCTCTTTCACTAGTTCACATAACAAAGGGACACACCCTAATGTTATTTGTTTAAAAAAAATAGTTTTCTATGTTATATTTGTATTTAAAAAAGCTGCCACTAGGTGTCTCCCTACTTGTCCAGAGCACATTTCTCCCCATCTCCTGCACAGACTTTGGACTCTTGCTGGCCTGGCAGAAGTCCAAACACAAAAAATGCAGTCTGGAGTGCTGAGGGAGGGGTGTGTCCATCATTATCCAATCATAGCTCTTCTCACACTTAACTGCCGTTTGCTGTTGGTTGAAGAGTAAGGGAGGAAGTTCTCCCCTGTATGGCTTCAGATGATGTCACACCTGCTGGGTAATGCTCCCAGTCTGTGAACCTGAACTTGAGGCTAAGCAGAAAATACAGAGCAATATCAAGGTAGAAAACCAACAAATAATAAAAATAAAGGCAGGGGGTGGTTAATCATGATGGGGGCAGTGAACTTTGAGGATTATAAAATGTATCAAGTTAATGAGAGGCACTCTAAGTCCCTCAGGTGACGGCCATAAACCTTAACAGTTAATAAACTTCTTTATTTTACATGCACAATTTTTTGATCAAATCTTGTAGTTGATACAGAGTAGGGATCGACCAATTATCGGTTTGGCGGATATTACCGTCCGATAATCACGATTTTGGACATTATCGGTATCGGCAATTACCTTGCCGATTTGCTGATAATGTCCCGCCCCACGGCCAGAGATGACTGTCGCCGCCGCTGCCCCATTGCCTCCCCCCATCTTCTGCCCACATACCGCCGCCGCTGCCCCATTGCCTCCCCCATCCTCTGGTCACATGCCGCTGCCCTATCGCCTCCCCCCCATCCTCTGCCCACATACCGCCGCCGCCCAATCGCCTCCCCCCATCCCCGGTGTTATAATTACCTGTTCCCGGGGTCCGCGATCCTTCTGGCTCCTGCGCTGTTGCTGTGCGCTGCGTAATGACGAGTGATGTCCCCAACGCGACGTCACCGTCAGTGCGCACAGTGAAAGTGCAGGACACCGACGGAGCTAGAAGGATCGCGGACCCCAGGAACAGGTAATTATAACACCGGGGATGGGGGGGGAGGTGATGGGGCGGCGGCGGTATGTGGGCAGAGGATGGGGGGGAGGCAATGGGGTGGCGGTGGTATGTGGGCAGAGGATGGGGGGGAGGCGATGGGGCAGCGGCATCTGGCCAGAGGATGGGGGGAGGCAATGGGGCAGCAGCGGCGGTGTGTGGGCAGAAGATGGGGGGGCGGCGGCGGTATGTGGGCAGAAGATGGGGGGGGGCGGCGGCGGTATGTGGGCAGAAGATGGGGGGGGCGGCGGCGGTTTGTGGGCAGAACATGGGGGGGGGGGGCGGTATGTGGGCAGAGGATGGGGGGGGGAGGCGATGGGGCAACTGTGGTGGTTAGACTCAGGACCCCAGGACAGGCAGGGGGAGAGAAGCGCGTGGCGGCGGCGGTCTCTGGCCCAGCAAAAGCTGCTGCAGTTCATTGATTTAAAGCGCCCACTTTAAATCACTGATCTGCGACGGCTTCTGCCCCACCGGGGGGGTTTGAAATAGCCGATAAGTTATACCGGAATATTGGTATAAGTTAATCGGCAGGAAAGGTGACAGATTATCGGTATCGGCCCTAAAAAATCGATATCGGTCGATCCCTAATACAGAGCACAATGGTTGTTCTTCTCTTCTATTTCACTAACATGCTTTCTGTCTTCTGGCTGTTCACCTGATTTACATAGTTAATGTAGATGTGCCTGCGCTGTAAACAAGCATATGCTGCAATAATTGAGTTTTTGTGAAACTTTTCTAGAATTCATTAACCTTGATTAGGGTTTGCACAGCAGGATATTAAATGACTCTGAAGAGTTATGTAATATTCAATACCTTGATTTTGTTCTGTCTTCAGTTAGATTCAGACGCTTAAGATAATCTTGCAAATATTTTTTGGGGGCTTCTGAATGTTTTTAATAGTGAATTCATAGAGTTTTACCCAATGTTCTTGAACTATTCTAAAATCCTATGTGCATCTCACAGCTCATCTGCAGACATTTGGTTGCATGCAGTGTTGCTGTCACAAAAGGATCATTCTAAAATGAGCTCAACAGCAATTTCTCTCCAGATAAAGTTATATTAACTCACATGTAAAGTTTTATGCAACACTGCAATGCAGGTGATTTTTATCTTTCAGAACGTAGGTTCAACTACTAAAACATTAAAACATTGCTTGTAAATGACATGTAGTTTGGTAGCACAGTGTCTAATGCACTGAATCTTAGCACTTTGCATGAGATAAAATACAAATGAGAACCAGCAATAGTTGCTCTTTATGTGACTGCATACTGGATAGAGTTACAATATAGGCTACAATGTCAAACAATTACATTTGACAGGTTAGGTAATTCAGTAACCCTAACAGACTTCTGTGTTTGTTGTGTTTGTAATTCTAAAGAGAGGATACTTTTAGAATGACTATGGCTCATGAGTTGCCACATGAATGTTTAACTTTTTCTTGTGATAGTAAATATGGCTTCAAACAGAGTAGCCAAAGTTTTTCAGCTGCATATTTTCAGATGTTCACTAAAAACTTGTCATGCCTACTGACTAAAACTTTCCAGTTGTATCAGAGGGTTAGGACAACCACAACTCAACAAATGAATAGCCCAGATTTACTAATACTGTCTAATTCTTAAAGTAAACGTAGACTAGACAGATCTATGACAGTGGCTTAGGATTTTGGAACATTCTTTTGGAGCATAGGGTCACTTCTTAAACGATTCCCCTTTTATCAAAGCCACATTCCTTTTATACCCTTAAGGACTTAGACTAATTTGGCCTTAAAGGGGTAATTATCCCCTATTCAAAGGACCCCCGAGATCCCCCTGCAGCACTGGGCATTCCTTTAGAACACCGGCTGCGGCACCGGAGGCTCGTGACATCACGGCCACGCCCCCTCAATGCAATTCTATGGAAGGGGGCGTGGCATCTATGACGTCAGCACCGCATCGCCAGTCATTGGGCACAGAGCAAAGTTTGCTCCGTTTAACTAATGACTGCTGTGTCGCAGCAGAGATCGTGGGGGTTCCCGGTGGTGGGACCCGGGCGATCAGACATCTTATCCCCTATCCTTTGGAGTTCCCCTTTAAGGAAATTTTCATTTTTGCGTTTTTGTTTTTTCCTCCTCTCCTTTTAAAATCCATTTCCCACTACAGATCCATATGAGGATTTTTCTTTTTTTGTGTGACCAATTTTACTTTGTAATGACACCTTTCATTTTACCATAAAATGTATAGCAAATTATTATTTGTGGACAGAAATGTCTGAGAAAACTGCAAATTTGCGACTTTTGAGGGGTTTGGTTTTTACACAGTGCACTTTATGGTAACAATAATACATTACCTTTATTCTGTAGACCAATGCGATTAAAATGATATCCAATTTATAGTTTTTGGATTATTGTATTACTAAAAAATTGCAAACTTAAAAAAAAATTGGTATCCATAAACTTGTCCTTTTCTGACCCCTATAACTTTTTTTTTATTTTTCTGTATACAGGGATATATGAGGGCTCATTTTTTGCACCATGATCTGTAGTTTGTATCAGTACTATTTTTGCTTTGATGTGACTTTTTGATCGCTTGTTATTTAATTTTTTTCTGATATATGATGCGAAAAAAAATCTGTATCTTTGATGTTTAGTATTTTTTACGTTTACCGAAAATAGGGAAAATTTATTTTATTAGGGAAGGGGGTTTTATATAATTCTAGTGTGAGAAAGAAATCCAGCCACTCACTTCGTCAGTTTTATGTGTTTATTGAAACACAGTGCAAGTACAAGTTGGCGCGTTTCGGCCAAAGCCTTTATCAGACTGACATACAAACTCTGAGTATAGTCACAGTACATATATATACACATGTAGAAGCCCCTCCCACTTCCGGCAATTAGGAGTCGGCATGGCTACCAAATGTTTACAAACAACTCATGTCACATGAAATCTATAGTGCCAAACAGAGAATATAAATGAATGAATATAAATGAATAAATGTACTGATCTCATAAGTCCTGCATGTTTCTGATACAATTCATCCCCTCACTGTCGAATCTAAGATATAACAAGAAAAATACAAAAAGTTAAAAACATATTGTAATTTACCATAAAACCTACCAAATATCACAAAAAGGAGGACAACTCATAATCCCTATCCAAACCTCTAGGTTCTAAGGTAGACAGGCGGTGGATCCAATATGCCTCTTTGTTCTTCAATAAGGTTTTAATATTACCTCCCCTCCTTGGGCATTGCACATGGTCAATGACCTGATATCGCAGTTGTGATACACTATGACCCATTTTCTCAAAATGTGATGGTATGGGGTATAGCAAATTCTTGCATCCAATAGACGACTTGTGTCTATTAATGCGGTCCCCTACACGCTGGGAGGTTTCCCCAACGTATAGGAGACCGCATGGACACTTGATGGTATAAATGACATTCCTTGAGTCGCATGTACTGAAGTGTTTAAGTTTAATACACTTTCCAGAGTGGGGATGTAACAGACTATCACTCTTAATTACGTTACTACGTGTAGGGGACCGCATTAATAGACACAAGTCGTCTATTAGATGCAAGAATTTGCTATACCCCATACCATCACATTTTGAGAAAATGGGTCATAGTGTATCACAACTGCGATATCAGGCCATTGACCATGTGCAATGCCCAAGGAGGGGAGGTAATATTAAAACCTTATTGAAGAACAAAGAGGCATATTGGATCCACCGCCTGTCTACCTTAGAACCTATAGGTTTGAATAGGGATTATGAGTTGTCCTCCTTTTTGTGATATTTGGTAGGTTTTATGGTAAATTACAATATGTTTTTAACGTTTTGTATTTTTCTTGTTCTATCTTAGATTCGACAGTGAGGGGATGAACTGTATCAGAAACATGCAGGACTTATGAGATCAGTACATTTATTCATTTATATTCATTCATTTATATTCTCTGTTTGGCACTATAGATTTCATGTGACATGAGTTGTTTGTAAACATTTGGTAGCCATGCCGACTCCTAATTGCCGGAAGTGGGAGGGGCTTCCACATGTATATATATGTACTGTGACTATACTCAGAGTTTGTATGTCAGTCTGATAAAGGCTTTGGCCGAAACGCATCAACTTGTACTTGCACTGTGTTTCAATAAACACATAATACTTAGCAGAAGACGAAGTGAGTGCCGGGATTTCTTTCTCACATTGCTATACTATTCCACGTGCACCACCGAGGGACCCAAGTGCCGCCTTTTTCTGTCTGCTTTTATATAATTCTAGAGCTTTTTTTTTTTCCTTTTTTCTTTTACACTTTTTAAGTCCCCATAGAGGACTTTTATATGCAATCATTAGATTGCATTCACTGTATAATGCTATGTCTATGGCATAGCATTACACAGTGTGATCGGCTATCCACTGATCTATTCTGGCTATGCTTGGCTACATCAGTGAGTTGGAGATCGGTGGTAGGAGGCCGGTAAGGAAACCCTCTTCCACCATTTTAGCTCACCCAACCCCCACGATCGCCCTACATAAGCAGTGAGTATCTGGCTACTGATGGTAGCCGACACTGCTCTGAAGCAAGCGCTGCTCCTGCGCTCGCTTTAAAGCCGCTTAAGGCATCGGGGCGTACAGGTACACCCTGTGTCCTTAAGTACCAGTGGACGAGGATGTATCTGTATGCCCTGCATCCTTAAATGGTTAATGAAAGCCATGCTTCCATTGGGTATGACAGAAAAGGATTGTCTAAAACTTATAGTGAGTATGGTGCAAGTCCCATAGGACAGTTTTTTGGTGCAAACTGTGCCAACAATCTGCCATATTTATAATAATAAGTCCAATGTATTACTAAATATTCTCTTACTTTTTGAAATTGTCACAGTACTACTAGATAGGTGAAGGATAGAGCAGTTTGTGCACACCTTGGTAGATGGTCATGCTACCTAAATGACTGAGAAAAGAAGTTTTAATTCTCCTCGCACTGCAATCACAAGAACCGTCTGGGTGGTCTCTTGTGTCTCAGGTTTTTTGCACAGAGGAAGTTGTATAGTTATTTTCAGTCTGAACACAGTGCTCTCTGCTGACCACTCTGTCTGTGTCAGGAACTGTCCAGAGCAGGAGAGGTTTGCTATGGGGATTTGCTTGTACTCTGGACAGTTCCTGACATGAACAGAGGTGTCAGCTCAGAGCACTGTGGTCAGACTGGAAAGAACTACACAACTTTCTCTGTAGTATACAGTAGCTGATAAGTACTTGAAGGATTAAGATTTTTAAATAGAAGTAATTTACAAATCTTCAATGAAGAAATAATCAGATGGCACTCACCACGGTCATAACTTCTTATCCTTTATTCAGACAGCGTGAGAACAAAGGTGCGGTGTCAGACAGGTATTCTGGCAAGGACGCCGGGAGCCTCCACACGGAGGCTCCCGGCGTCCTTGCCAGAATACCTGTCTGACACCGCACCTTTGTACTCCCTCTGTCTGAATAAAGGATAAGAAGTTATGACCGTAGCGAGTGTCATCTGATTATTTCTTCATTGAACATTTGGATTGTCTATTCACTCTTAAGATTGAGCTCCACTTCAAGTCAAATTTATTTACCTGTCAAGTGATTGCACCTTTCCGGACTATCAGCAGTGCCAGTCTCTTTCTCACTATACTTTGCCTTAATTTACAAATCTGTTTAACTTTCTTGCACCAGTTGATTTGAAAAAATGTGTGTTCTACCGGAGTACCCCTTTAATTTGATGACTTCTCGGTTCTATTTAATAGTTATATTTAGTTGTTTACACAATCATCTGGAAATGCTTCTACTGATAAGACCATTTTGCACTCATTTCACTAAACATTTCAATAAAATGATTCATGAGATGTAGTATAAGGATATCATTCTAAATAATTTGTATTCTATTTTAGAATAATGAATTACAAGACAAAATGGAATACCTGATGGCAAATCAACCAAAGGAAACCCCGGAAACCAAAGATGCTTCAACTTCCTGTGAGCCTCCACAAATGTGAGTAACATGCTTCTGGAAATAAGAAACCTCAGTCAGAAAATTATGATTTTTTTTTTATAGGAGACTGTTGTGAGAATGCTGTGTGACATGCGCAGCAGTTATTGGGCTGGGAGGGGGATGAAAGAGGAAAAGCCAAGCAGTCTTCATCATATTTTGTAAATTTTGTGATATTTCGTTTCCTGTCTTCAGCTTTATGATTGTTATCTCTGTATAGAAAAGGTGGGATCGGCCAGCTGGAGTTTGGAGAACATGGCTGGCGACTTTCCAGGCTTATATCTCATATTCGCAGCTGGTCTCAGGAGTGAGACCCAATGGGTTCTACAACTTTTAACACGTCAGAGCAGCATATGAAAAGTTGTTTTTAATTACAGCAACACTATGTCATTCTACATGTCTACATGTGTTTTTTTTTTTTTTTTTTTTTAATAAATCGGGCAGATGAATTGCTCTCACTTAGAACCACAATTGACCCCATTTATGTTTTAAAGCCTTTCCAAAACAATAACAAATAGGGACTACTGGGTAGTGACATTCACTCAAAGCAAAGGATATTAACACACCTTTAAAGCTACTGTGAAATTATACTGCCCAACACCTCTGTATGCTGGAGAGCTTGTAGTTATCAATCCAGTGATAGGACAATACTCATGGTTTGTAGAACTTCATAAATCCCAGTGCCGGATCATAACATTTACCTTTAGACATGCATTTTTTTGTTGTTGTATTTGAGTAAATAACATTTTTGCTCACAACATGATGTGTCATATTACAAGAAGAATAAGAAAAGCAAGATCATAAACCTGATGTACTGTCTTTTCATAGAGCTGTGAAATGTTTATTCTATTCTTTTTTTATTGCATTCCTTTCCTTAAACTTTTGTCTTGCTTATTACAATCAATATTATGCGTGTAAACAATTCTACATGCCACTCCACGTTGCAGTATATATTTATTTTATCGCAGTTTGGTGAACAGAACAAAATTGGAAAGGCATGCATAACTAAATTCTAGGTTTAAAGGGAACCTGTAAGCATTTTTTACCCCTTATAACTGCTGACAACCAGCTGTACAGCCCAAGATTAACTTCCCTTTCCTACCTTCATGTGTGGCCTTGATGCTGGCAAACTTGAGAAAATTTGTTTTATAAATCTCTCGTGCTGTATGGAAATGACTAGCAAGTAGTCCCCTGGGTGGTGCAGCGCCAGGCTGTACTTATGCCTTTTCGTTTTTTTATTACACCTACTGAATATCCGTGATTATGTGTGAGAGACAGCCCAGGCAACTTCTTATCTTCTCTTGAAGTCTTGGAAGTGACGTCGGACATCACAGATCGCCAAGGGACACTATGCACCCTTGCCCGGGCTATCAATAACACATAAACTTAAGAGGCATGAGTACAGCCTGGGGCAAAGGGACTAGTTATGAATGCTGCACCACCAGGGGACTACTTGCTCATAATTTTCATACAGTGCAAGAGATTTATAAAACATATTTTATCAACTCTGCCATAATCAGGCCAGCACATGAAGATATGATGGGGAAACTAATCTTGGGCTGTACAATGGGTTGTATAATCTTGGGCTGTACAATGGGTTGTATAATCTTGGGCTGTACAATGGGTTGTATAATCTTGGGCTGTACAATGGGTTGTATAATCTTGGGCTGTACAATGGGTTGTATGATCTTGGGCTGTACAATGGGTTGTATAATCTTGGGCTGTACAATGGGTTGTATGATCTTGGGCTGTACAATGGATTGTATAATCATGGGCTGTACAATGGGTTGTATGATCTTGGGCTGTACAATGGGTTGTATAATCTTGGGCTGTACAATGGGTTGTATAATCTTGGGCTGTACAATGGGTTGTATAATCTTGGGCTGTACAATGGGTTGTATAATCTTGGGCTGTACAATGGGTTGTATAATCTTGGGCTGTACAATGGGTTGTATAATCTTGGGCTGTACAATGGGTTGCTAGTGGTAACAAGGGGTAGAAAATGCTGACAGGTTTCCTTTAACAAACGGAAAGCTTGACTTGTATTAAGCAATAACAAATCAGAAATTATTAACAGAAACTTCCCTACTATATACTTTGGCTATATACACTAACTGAAACAGTACTGCTACTAATCTACTTGGTAATAAATAACTCTTCCTACAGGCATTCTGCACAATCTCAATACATTTACTTCTCTACCACTTAACCTGTCCCCTTTACCAGATGTAACCTTATTGCTGTTCATTTGACCCTCTTTCCCCTTGTTACTCAGGGAAACAGTGCAGCCCCAACAACCACGGATAGTACTGGCAATTACTCAGTCCAGTAAGAAACTATATAACTACAATCCAGAGGTAGGCAGGTAAGGACTGCTAACCTAAAGAATAGTATACTAGCTGCATAGGTAACACTAAGTGAACGTATGGTGTCATCTGATCTACAAATCGGTAAGGTTATGTATTTACTATGTTGTTTTAACTCAAGACCTGTTCAGTATTAGTACAGAACTAAAATGCTTTTTTTGTACGTATTAAAGGGCAATAATGCTCTGTAACCTTTAGGGTTCTTTATCACCATGTACACCATCTTTTCTGTAAATAGCAGTACTGTTTTAGTTAAAGTCAGATGCCATAGTATAATTCCACATGTCCGTAACACTGGTATTTTGTGCTGCCTTTGTGTGATTATGTTTAAACCATGCATTTGGTAACCTTTTGTTTTAAGGACCCCTGGGTATTGTATAGTAAGAACAACATCCTGTTCTCTTCCCTGTAGTAAGCAACATTAACAAAACTTAACATGGTTCCACCCAAAACTGCTTTACATGTGTTTCTTTACTCAGATTGTCTGAGTCCGTTGTTCCCATGTGTGGTAATGGAAAAACAGTTAATGTGTGGGAAAATCAGATTCATTTTAGTATTGTGTATTTTCTTTTCACAGTTTTCCATCGGATTCACCTGCAAGTAATAACACTACTGAGTAAGTTTTAAGGTATAATAAAGATTAGTAGAAAATTGTACCACAGGACGCAGGGCTGAAATGCAATATTATAAACATAATTCAGCATTAAATGGTACCTGTCTCCATCAATTAAATTTTATATATTATAGATTGGCCTATTTGAATTACTTTTCTAATATAATCCTTAATACAATTTTGTAACTTTAGGTGTTTAACTAACCCCTAAAAGTTTGGCCACTAGGGGTCCTCTTTCTGGTCCTGTCTGCATTCTTGCTAGCAGATTGTCTCCTGCAGCAGCCTGACAGAGACAAAAGTCAGGAAATGCAGGTAGGACCTCATCTTAGCACAGTGTATAGAGCTGAATATTACAGCTCCCTTTCCCTTTGATCTGAGCTAGACTGTAAAGCAGGGTTTCCCAAACAGGGTGCCTCCAGCTGTTCTGTTGAAAAACTGCAACTCCCAGCAAGCCTGGACAGCCAAAGGCTGGGAGTTGTAGTTTTGCAACAGCTGGAGGCACTAAGTTTGGGAAACACTGATGTAGAGCCATAATGACTTCAGTGCATGGTGCTAAATATTGTGCAAAACATTGTGCTGGATATTTCTGCTCACTTTTGCAGCTACTGGTCAGAGCTGAGCACTGCAGAGTTCAGAGCTGAGGAGGGGGTGCAGTCTCAGCCAATCACAGCACATCACACAATGAACTGCTTAAGCCTGTGTGTAGTAGAGATAGGGCAGAAGTTCTCCCCTACTGGGCTTCAGATGACATCATGCCTACTGGGTAACGCCCCTTCCTAGTCCATGGAGATGATTTAGACTGAGCTGAATATACAGCACAATATCAGGGAGGAAAACTAAAAAATTATATAAATAAAGGTAGATTGAGGTTATTACGATGGGGGGAGTAAACTGGGCGGATAAAAAAAATGTATCAAGATCACAGGTACTCTAAGATTAATCCAGGGGGCTCATTTTACTATTGAGGTTACAAATTCAAAGTAATTCAAAATGGTTCAGTATCTATGCATTTTCTATTGTCTATGACCTCTGTGGCAAAATGTGACTTGAGTCATATGTGGCTTGAAGGCTTCTTTCGTTCAGCTTATTAATACACAACTTCATGGGTGACAAGTGTCAGGCCTAGTTGTGGAGAAATAAGTATGAATTCTTATGTAGTTGCCACGTTTGTTTGGAAAATGTTGTGGCAGGAAAAACTAAGCAGTCATTGTTCAGCTGATCAGTGCTAATCCAACTTTACATTAATGGCTATCCATGTAATGTGTGGAACTACAGGCCCAGCAGAGTGAAAGCCATTCCTTGAAAGCCATTCCAGTCATAAAAAGGGTCCAATGTCCGCACGGAAAACATTCCGCACATTTGACTAACTGGCGGGCACTAGGACACTCGGAAATGCGCTGTCTCATAGGCGGCAATGCATTTCCCGGCGAACACAGCAGAAGGAACAGACTTGACCGTTCTTTCTGCGGATGGGGGAATCAGAAATTCTGCCATATGAACAGTGCAACAGAATGCCATTAAAACCAATGGGACTCTGTGGCAGTCCTAATAGGACTAAGTTTACATGGCTTGAAGGAAATCTGTTACCTGCAACTTATGTTCCAAACTGTTAGATGTGATTTGGAACAACCATCAGCACCACAGGGTTTTGGGAAAGCCTCTTTGACATTTGGTACCAGAGAATAAGAGCATTTTCTACATAATGGAAGTATCGACAGATATATGAAAGGTACCATGTGTCTCCTTGTCCTAACTGCTATCTAAGGCTTCATTCACACCACGTTTTTGCAATACAGTTCCCGTATCTGGTTTTTGATTAAAAACGGATTCCTCAAAACCGGACTAAACTGTATCAAAACGTGCGGATACGGTTTATAATACGATTCCCTACGGTTTTCACATTGAAAACGTACAGGGGAACTGTATTGCAAAAACGTGGTATGAATGCACCCTAACAGTGTCAGCAGTCTAAATGTAGTTTACAGATTCCCTTTAAGATCCCTAAAGTCAAAACTTTGCTTAATATGATGACTGAACAATGGGGGAGATTTATCAAAACCTGTGGAGAGGCAAAGTTGTCCAGTTGCCTATAGCAACCAATCAGATCGCTTCTCACATTCTTAACAAGGCCAATGAAAAATGAAAGAGGCAATCTGATTGGTTGCTATGCGCAACTTTGCCTCTGCACTGGTTTTGATAAATCTCCCCCACTGTATTTATGATGTTTACATTCATCAGTATGATGCAAATTATTAATTTATATTACTGATCACAATCAGAGCTCGGTCATTCTTTAAGGGTGTATTCACACATACAGTATCCTGCGCAAAATTGATGTTGCAGATTGATCTACGTGGGAATAGACCCTTACAGAGTTTCCCAGTGTAGTGGGAAATATTTTTATTTTGTAGCTATTATTATATAACAACAGTTATTCCCCTCTTTTAATAGGACTGATGGCTGTCAAGCACCTGCCGTAGAACCTGACTCTAGAGGACGTCCTCAAAGATCCTACACCCCATACATGAGAGTCCTAGAGTTAAGTACGAAAAATTAAGTCTCCTTAGTCCAGGATCACTTAACAGAAGAAACATTCCACAGAAAATCTTTTCACTTCTACATACAGACTTAAGTGTTGTTTTACCACAAACAACGCAGCACTATGGCACATGAAGACTTTTGCAGCAAGACAGATATACAGCATCGATAGCTGTAAGATTTTGCATCAGGTGTCAAAATGATCTGAAAAAAAAAAAAAAACATCATCATGGTATAAGAAAGCTGTCTGGCATTTCAGGCTCTTGTTGCACTCCACTTAGGGTCTAAATGATACCGCTATCACCATTATATTTATCTTATATGTAAATAAAATGCACTTCACTGTAAGATGACATTCATGTATACTGTACACTATCTATTTTTGCACTGAATGCGCTTATACCACACATACTGTATGTTATTCAAGCTTTACAATGTACGATCAAGAATGACTTACCATAGCTCAATCTTTAAAGCAATAGTGAGCTCTCAGCCTTCCTTTCCGTGCAATGTAAGCAGTAGAAACAATGCAGGGGGCATGGCTGAATCTCAATAATTTAAGAAGGTACAAATACAGTTAAGGTGTTGTTGTGTGAACACAATCCCTTTTATAAGTGGAGCTGACCTGTGAAAGAGCAGATTGCCATGGGTCCAGCTGCAGAAACCACTGCAGTCATTGAATCCAGTAGTATATGGCACCATTAAAATTCCAGGTCATCCACTGATATTTAGTGGTTGTCCTCTGGCTCCTAGAAGAATAACAACACCTATATTCCCAGAACAATTTCTTATAGAACATAAGTGAACACTGTATTTTCATGGAACTGATGTGCCTTATTAGCACTGTATTTTAGTTGTGTAACATTACAGTGCGGTAGACTATGCAGCTAAAGTGATTCTTTAAACTTTAGGTCAACTGTTTTACTTATCTGAGATATGTATTTTATGACTTACTGCCTGAAATTAAATAAACCAGCAAAACACAGCTGTATAGGAAAAGATATGCCTTAAAACACTAAAAGTGAGAAAATAATCCACTCCCTTATCTCACAGCACATAACATTCTCAATTAACATTATATAATATTATAGGATTGATGTCAAGATAATGTGGAATGGTGGTATTCTTTTTTCTATTTGAATGGTATTTGTATGTCCTTATTATGTCGGTTTGGCAGAGAGTAAAGTTGGTTAGATTGTGAGCTCCTCTGAGACAGGGACAAATGTCAGTGTATTCTTTGTAAAGACATTGTGAAATATGTTGTATAGTAATGAGTAATAATCAGCAGCATTGTAATAATATAAATGAAATTAAGAATTTACGCTGTATGATGTATTTGTTAATGAACAACTGTAAGAGAATCTCGGTCAAGTACTATAAAATGTACAGTAGCCATCGCTTTTTATCGGTGTTCTCTACACACCCCTGTCTTAAGAGTTATTGACTGCCATTTATTATGGTATTATAGACATATGGACGATGATAGTAACTTAAAGGGGTATTCCGGGCAAAAACATTTATCCCCTATCCAAAGGATAGGGGATAAGATGTCTGATCGCGGGAGTCCCGCTGCTGGGACCCCCCACGATCTCCCTGCAGCACCTGCATTCTATGCGGGAGCTGCGTCTCCAGTTTCGGAAACCTCCGGGTTTCCGGGACTGGGGACGTGACGTCATGCCACGCCCCCCCCTATCCATTCATGTCTATGGGAGGGGAAGTGATGGCCGCCACGCCCCCAGTCCCAGAAACCCGGAGGTTTCCGAAACTGGAGACGCATAAAATGGGGATAAAATGTTTTCGCCCGGAATACCCCTTTAATTGATATTCAGTGTTCTGTGTTCCTACAGGTCTATTTGTATACCGGAATAATTTAGGGAACAAAAGCTACAAGCTAGAGATTGCTATTTATTGTTGAATAGACATTACACTCCAGATAGTTGACAGTGATATTAAGTAGCAGGACAAGACCCTTGTATAATATTAAGTGTCTACAAATATATGATGTAAGAGCTTAAACATAAGCAGGTAGCTCGATAACACTGGTGGCAGCTTCAATATAATAACTCCATTGTTGGTAAAACTTATTAGAAAAGTTTCAGGGCATTTACATGCATTAGCATCTAGTTATGTTTGCCAGAGGTTGGGAGAGGAATTGGATAGGCTGCATTCTGTCATAATATCAGATGCAAACAAAATCATTAATAGTCTTGTCGGTCATGGATGACTGGTATACTGAGCAAATATTTGCATTATGGAGCCATTCATTCAGTGACCTGCACTAGATCAATGAGGGATGCTTTTTACGCAGGTGAGTTTAATCATTTAAACATGTTTAATGTATTCGAAGCACATAAAGATTTACCATAGTTTATTAAGGCGGTTAGAACTGTTTGCCAATATGCTGCCTACAATAAGGTCACTTTGTATTATAGCTATTATTACTTTTAATCTTTGTGGCATTGATCATTTAAAAAGGAGCTGAGTGAGGACATAAAGGGGTACTCCGCTGATCAGCGTTTGGAACAAACTGTTCCGAAGGCCGGAACCGGCGCTGGGAGCTCGTGACATCATAGCCCGCCCCTCAATGCAAGTCTATGGGAGGGGGTGTGACAGCTGCCACGCCCCCTCCCATAGACTTGCATTGAGGGGGCTATGACATCACAAGCTCCTGGCACCGACTCCAGCGTTCGTTACAGTTTGTTCCAAACGCTGAGCAGCAGGGTACACCTTTAAGGCCATATTCTGAGGTGGCGGATTTGTTGTGCACTAAAAATCTAAATCAAATTATAGTATAATACATGTGAATAGGCTTTTCAAAATGTGGCGGCTTTTCCACAACAAATCTGAATGCATGCTAAGGTGGATTTTACATTTTGTGACAGATCTGCAGTATAAGCCACAATAGACTTCTATCCTCGGCATCACAGCTCACCTTAAATATGTTTATATGTATCTTTACCCAAAACAGCAGATGTTCAGAGATGGAATACAGAATCATAAATACAGCAGACTTATAGCTGTATTCAGCGTAATGTGTTATTAAACAATATTTTGAGTTGATTATCTTAAAGGGGTTATCCAGGAAAAAAAAAGTTTCTTTTATATATCAACTGGCTCCAGAAAGTAATCCTTTCAGTACTTATGAGCTCCTGAACTTAAGGTTGTTCTTTTCTGTCTAAGTCCTCTCTGATGACACGTGTCACGGGAACCACCCAGTTTAGAAGCAAATCCCCATAGCAAACTGGGCGGTTCCCGAGACACATGTCATCAGAGAGCATTTAGTCAGAAAAGAACAACCTTAACTTCAGAAGCTCATAAGTACTGAAAGGAAAATATTTTTTTCCTGGATAACCCCTTTAATATGACAGGACATATTTTTTTTTATATATGCTGCCCTTTAAACTTTAGAAAAAGCTGCTTCATCCACTATAAATATATAATAAGAAATTATTTAGAACAGAATTTTTGGCCTAAAAAAAAAAAATAGTGTTAACAGGTGGGTCCATGAACACTTAATAAAGTATAAATTAACCTAAAAGCCATTGTTCATTGTATGGCTCTGTACTGTACTGCGGATTCATAGGCCATTGTATGGTGCCATCTAGTCCATTGTATGATGCTGTATTTCAGATTCTTCTACCCTAAAAGTATAGTGTGAGAATACCTCTATGATATGTAAGGTAAAAGACAGAGCAGTGAGGACCTGTATTATGGTTCTGTATGTGATTTTTGTTTTCCTTATTGAAAAAAAAGACTTTTGGCTGTAATAAATTAAGTATTAGCCCTAGTAAATACTTGAATTCTTTGTGTAGTCAAAATTTTGGAGCGTCTTTGCTTAGAACTCTTCATTGCGTTTTTCTTCTGTTTCTACTGAAAATGAATGAAAGAACAGACAACTGGATCTTGTAGGTGTGGGTGTGTGTCTCTACATACTAAGGCACTGTCAGCAATGATTAGATAGCGTCAGACTGTGTAAGGCTAAGTTCACATCAACGTTTTTCATTTCCTTTACTCATTTTGGTATGACCTTTGTTATGTGACAATAACTGATATTTCAGAACAGATTTGCCCAACGCTCATGTGAACAAAATTTATTCATAAATATTCAGGAGCAACAACAGAAAAATGGAACAATGCAGAGCTCTGAGAAAAGATGCTACACAATTGTTACTTTATAGACTGTACTTGTATCTAATAGAGCGGACGAAATAAAAGTGCTGACAGGTCCTCTAAAGCAGGTCCTCAAGTACCACCAACAGGTCATGTTTTCTGGATTTCCTGGTGATTTCACAGGGGATATAATTATGGTCAGTGAATCAGACATCACCAGTTATATCACCTGTGAAAGACTAAGAAAATCCAGAAAACATGACCTGTTGGGGGGTGACTTGAGGACCGCGCTTGAGAACACTGCTCTAAAGGATTACTCCAGTGGAAAACTTTTTTTTTAAACAACTGGTACCAGAAAGTTAAACCAATTTGTAAATTATTTCTTCTATTAATAATTCTCAATCCTTCCAGTACTTATTAGCCGTTGTATGCTACAGAGGAAATTCTTTTGGGATTTCTTTTCTATCACGACCACAGTGTTCTCTGCTGACACCTCTGTCCATTTTAGGAACAGTCCAGAGCAGCATGTGTTTGTGATGGGGATTTTCTCCTGCTCTGGACAGTTCTTGACATGGACAGAGGTGTCAGCAGAGAGCACTGTGGTCGTGACAGAAAAGAAATCCAAAAAGAAAAGAATATTCTCTGTAGTATACAGCCGCTAAATGGTACTGGAAGGATTAACCCCTTCACGACGAGCGGCGTACACTTTGCACGCGGCGACGTACATGTACGTCGCGGGTTTCCGGGAGCACCACGTCACCGGTAGCGGTGATCGGGACGGGATGACTGCTGTTATCTAACAGCAGGCATCCCGACACATCGCCGAGGGGGGTCCTGAGACCCCCCCATGACCACGATGGGCGCAAATCGCAGGTCAATTCAGACCTGCGATCTGCGCAATTCTGGGTCATACGGGTCACTGGTGACCCGGAAAATAAGAGGGATCGGGGGTGTCCGAGACACCCTCGATCCCCCTGAAGGGATAGGAGTATGGGGGCAGTATGGGTGCCACCCCTCCTATCCCTGCTATTGGTCGGCCGAGCAACCGACCGATAGCAGACCGGGGGAGGGGGGGTTAAAGTTCGGTTCCCTCGCTTTGCCCACCTATCAGTGTCCGGGCAAAATGGGGGAACTGTCCAGGTAAGGTCGGCGCCGAAGGTCCCTTACTTGGATCCCGAAGCGCGATGCTCCATGCGGGGATCCCCCACGTGCGGCGGCAGCAATACATCCGGGCCCCGCTAGGTGAGTTGTTGCCTAGCAACATCCGGAGGGCCACAGTTTACAGTGGTCTCTAACCCGTGGCCCTCCAGATATTGCAAAACTACAACTCTCAGCATGCCCAGACAGCAGTTTGCTGTCTGGGCATGCTGCGAGTTGTAGTTTTGCAACATCTGGAGGGCCACAGTTTTGAGACCACTGGACAGTGATTTACAACCTGAACCCCTCTAAATCTTGCAAAACTACAACTCCCAGCATTCAGGAACAGCATAAGGCTGTTTTGGCATGCTGGGAGTTGTACTTGCGTGCCTCCAGCCGTTGCATAACTACATCTCCCTGCATGCCCTAGTTGGAAAATACTGAGTTAGGTCATAGAACCTAACTCAAGGTTTTCCAACCAGTGTGCCTCCAGCTGTTGCAAAACTACAACTCCCAGCATGCATGGTCTGTCAGTGCATGCTGGGAGTTGTAGTTTTGACCCCCCTCCCATGTGAATGTACAGGCTACATTCACACTGGCGGCAGATTACAGTGAGTTCCCCGCTTCAAGCTTGAGCTGCGGCAAATTTTCCGCCGCAGCTCAAACTCCTAGCGGGAGACTCTGTGTAATCTGCCTCCAGTGTGAATGTAGCATAAAAACACTAGACTACACTACCATAAAATAAAGAGTAAAACACTACATATACACTCGTACACTGCCCCCCCTGCCACCCACCTTCCCCAATAAAAATGAAAAGCGTATTGTACGGCAGTGTTTCTAAGATGGAGCATCCAGCTGTTGCAAAACAAAAACTCCCAGCATTTCTGGACAGCAATTGACTGTCCAAGCATGCTGGGAGTTTTACAACAGCTGGAGGCACCCTGTTTGGGGATCACTGGCATAGAATACCCCTATGTCCACCCCTATGCAAGTCCCTAATTCAGGCCTCAAATGCGCATGGCGCTCTTACTTTGGAGCCCTGTCGTATTTCAAGGCAACAGAATAGGGTCACATATGGGGTATCGCCATACTCGGGAGAAATTGCCTAACAAATTTTGGGGGGCTTTTTCTCCTTTTACCCCTTATGAAAAGGAACAGTTGGGGTCTACACCAGCATGTTAGTGTAAAAAAATAAACATTTTTACACTAACATGCTGGTGTTGCCTTATACTTTTCATTTTCACAAGAGGTAAAAGGGAAAAACGCCCCCCAAAATTTGTAACGCAATTTCTCCCGAGTACGGAGATACCCCATATGTGGGCACAAAGTCCTCTGGGGGCGCACAACAAGGCCCAGAAGGGAGAGTGCGCCATGTACATTTGAGGTGATTTGCACAGGGGTGGCTGATTGTTACAGCGGTTCTGACAAACGCAAAAAAAAAAAAAAAACACACCCACATGTGACCCCATTTTGGAAACTATACCCCTCACGGAATGTAATAGGGGTGCAGTGAGTATTTACACCCCACAGGTGTCTGACGGATCTTTGGAACAGTGGTCTGTGAAAATGAAAAATTTTGCACAGCCCACTGTTCCAAAGATCTGTCAGACACCAGTGGGGGGTAAATGCTCACTGTACTCTCATTACATTCTGTGAGGAGTCTAGTTTCCAAAATAGTATGCCATGTGTTTTTTTTTTTTTTAAATGCGACATGCCCCCCGAGCAAAATTTGCTCTCAAAAAGCCAAATATGACGCCTTCTCTTCTGAGCATTGTAGTTCGCCCGCAGTGCACTTCAGGTCCACTTATTGGGTACCTCCATACTCAGAAGAGATGGGGTTACAAATTTTGGGGGAGTCTTTTCTGTTATTAACCCTTGCAAAAATTTGAAATTTGGGGGGGAAACCCACATTTTAGTGAAAAAAATAAAAAAATTTTTACATATGCAAAAGTCGTGAAACACCTGTGGGGTATTAAGGCTCACTTTATCCCTTGTTATGTTCCTCAAGGGGTCTAGTTTCCAAAATGGTATGCCATGTGTTTTTTTTTTTGCTGTCCTGGCACCATAGGGGCTTCCTAAATGCAGCATGCCCCCCGAGCAAAATTTGCTCTCAAAAAGCCAAATATGACTCCTTCTCTTCTGAGCATTGTAGTTTGCCCGTAGTGCACTTCAGGTCCACTTATGGGGTACCCCCATACTCAGAAGAGATGGGTTTACAAATTTTGGGGGGTCTTTTCTGCTATTAACCCTTTAAAAAATGTAAAATTTGGGGGCAAACCAACATTTTAGTGAATTTAGTTTCCAAAATGGTATGCCATGTGTTTTATTTTTGCTGTTCTGGCACCATAGGGGCTTCCTAAATGCGACATGCCCCCCAAAAACCATTTCAGAAAAACGTACTCTCTAAAATCCCCTTGTCGCTCCTTCGCTTCTGAGCCCTCTACTGCGCCCGCCCAACACTTTACATAGACATATGAGGTATGTGCTTACTCGAGAGAAATTGGGCTACAAATATAAGCATACATTTTCTCCTTTTACACCTTGTAAAAATTCAAAAATTGGGTCTACATGAACACGCGAGTGTAAAAAAATGAAGATTTTGAATTTTCTCCTTCACTTTGCTGCTTTTCCTGTGAAACACCTAAAGGGTTAAAACACTAACTGAATGTCATTTTGAATACTTTGGGGGGTGCAGTTTTTATAATGGGGTCATTCATGGGGTATTTCTAATATGAAGACCCTTCAAATCCACTTCAAACCTGAATTGGTCCCTGAAAAATTGTGAGTTTGAAAACTTTGTGAAAAATTGAAAAATTGCTGCTGAAATTTGAAGCCCTCTGGTGTCTTCCAAAAGTAAAAACTCGTCAATTTTATGATGCAATCATAAAGTAGACATATTGTATATGTGAATCAAAAAAAAAATTTTGGAATATCCATTTTCCTTACAAGCAGAGAGTTTAAAAGTTAGAAAAATATAACATTTTTAATTTTTTCATCAAATTTGGGGATTTTTTCACCAAGAAAGGATGCAAGTTACCACAAAAATTTACCACTATGTTAAAGTAGAATATGTCACGAACAAACAATCTCAAAATCAGAATGATAAGTAAAAACATTCCAGAGTTATTAATGTTTAAAGTGACAGTGGTCAGATTTGCAAAAAAGGGCTTAGTCCTAGAGGTGAAAATGAGCTCCGTCCTTAAGGGGTTAAAAGGGTTATCCAGGAAAAAACTTTTTTTTTTAAACATCAACTGGCTCCAGAAAGTTAAACAGATTTGTAAATTACTTCTATTAAAAAATCGTAATCCTTTCAGTACTTATGAGCTTCTAAAGTTAATGTTGTTCTTTTCTGTCTAAGTGCTCTCTGATGACACCTGTCTCGGGAAACACGCAGTTTAGAAGCAAATCCCCATAGCAAACCTCTTGTAAACTGGGCGTTTCCCGAGACAGGTGTCATCAGAGAGCACTTAGCAGAAAAGAACAACCTTAACTTCAGAAGCTCATAAGTACTGAAAGGATTAAGATTTTTTAATAGAAGTAATTTACAAATCTGTTTAACTTTCTGGAGCCAGTTGAATCTGTTTAACTTTCTGGAGCCAGTTGATATATATAAAAAAGTTTTTTCCTGGAATACCCCTTTAAGATTTTTTTTATAGAAGTAATTTGCAAATCTGTTTAACTTTCTGGCATCTGTTGATTTAAAAGAAAAAGTTTTCCACCGGAGTAGCCCTTTAACCCCTTAACGACGCAGGACGTATATTTACATCCTGCGCCGGCTCCCGCGATATGAAGCGGGATCGCGCCGCGATCCCGCATCATATCGCGTGGGTCCCGGCGCTAATCAACGGCCGGGACCCGCGGCTAATACCACACATCGCCGATCGCGGAGATGTGCGGTATTAACCCTTTAGAAGCGGCGGTCAAAGCTGACCGCCGCTTCTAAAGTGAAAGTGAAAGTGACCCGGCTGCTCAGTCGGGCTGTTCGGGACCGCCGCGGTGAAATCGAGGCGTCCCGAACAGCTGATCGGACACCGGGAGGGCTCTTACCTGCCTCCCCGGTGTCCGATCGACGAATGACTGCTCCGTGCCTGAGATCCAGGCAGGAGCAGTCAAGCGCCGATAATGCTGATCACAGGCGTGTTAATGCACGCCAGTGATCAGCATTAGAGATCAGTGTGTGCAGTGTTATAGGTCCCTATGGGACCTATAACACTGCAAAAAAAATGTAAAAAAAAAGTGTTAATAAAGGTCATTTAACCCCTTCCCTAATAAAAGTTTGAATCACCCCCCTTTTCCCATAAAAAAAATAAAACAGTGTAAAAAAAATAAAAAATAAACATATGTGGTATCGCCGCGTGCGTAAATGTCCGAACTATAAAAATATATCATTAATTAAGCCGTACGGTCAATGGCGTACGCGCAAAAAAATTCCAAAGTCCAAAAAAGCGTATTTTGGTCACTTTTTATATCATTAAAAAATGAATAAAAAGTGATCAAAAAGTCCGATCAAAACAAAAATCATACCGATAAAAACTTCAGATCACGGCGCAAAAAATGAGTCCTCATACCACCCCATACATGGAAAAATAAAAAAGTTATAGGGGTCAGAAGATGACATTTTTAAACGTATAAATTTTCCTTCATGTAGTTATGATTTTTTCCAGAAGTGCGACAAAATCAAACCTATATAAGTAGGGTATCATTTTAACCGTATGGACCTACAGAATAATGATAAGGTGTAATTTTTACCGAAATATGCACTGCGTAGAAACGAAAGCCCCCAAAAGTTACAAAATGGCGTTTTTTTTTCGATTTTGTCGCACAATGATTTTTTTTTCCGTTTCGTCGTGAATTTTTGGGCAAAATGACTGATGTCACTGTAAAGTAGAATTGGCGACGCAAAAAATAAGCCATAATATGGATTTTTAGGTGGAAAATTGAAAGGGTTATGATTTTTAAAAGGTAAGGAGGAAAAAACGAAAGTGCAAAAACGGAAAAACCCTGAGTCCTTAAGGGGTTAAGGAGTTTTCTTGTAAAAACATATAGGATAGACCACACCACCCACACTACATACTGTAGTGAACAGAACTGAAAGCAGAAAGCCCCATTTATTTGTGGTCGCCATGCCTGCTTACTGCAGCACAGCTCCCATTCAATTAAAAAACAGCTGAGGTGTTGGGTATCAGCATCACACTGGCCAGATATTGATGGCCTATCCTGACAACAGGATGTCCATATGTTTTCACTTGAAAACCCTTTAAGAAAGCCTCTTTTGCAGATAATAAATACAACACTCACTATATTGGATTTAAAGAGTTATTCTGGATTACTTAAACATAGCTGCTTTTTTCCCAAAACAGCACCACAGTAATCCTCAGGTTGAATGTGGTAGTGCAACTCGACTTTATTTACTTTAATGGAACTGAGCTGCAATCCCACACCCATAAAGTTAGGACAAGAGTGGCACTGTTTCTAAAAAAAAAAAAAAGAAGCTATGTTATTTCAAATCCTGGATAACCCCTTTAATAAGGCCGGCCCTCTGTGTACAAAATGTTTCATAATCATATAAAAAAAAGTGTGTCTCCTGTTAGAAATAGATCACCTACATGTAACTACTGCCTTGTGTGCCTTAAAGGATACCTCCGGTATGTACAACTTATCCCCTATCCTAAGGAAAGAGGTCCAACCTCTGGTGCCTCCCGCGATCTCCAGAACGGAGCCCCACCTTCTGCATGGAACGAGCATTTTCGACTACCGCTGGAAGCGGCGGGCAACACGCCTCCTCCATACAGTTCTATGGCACAGCTGGAGTGCTGCTTTCCGTAATCTCCGGCTCTGCCATAGAACTGCATGGAGGAAGCGTGTCGGCTGCAGCTTTGTGCTGTGGTCCAAAACGCTCCCCAGAAATTTTTCAAGAAAATGAAGTATTTCTCACAGAAAAGGATTGCAGTAACACATGTTTTGTTATACACATGTTTATTCCCTTTGCGTGTATTGGAACTAAACCAAAAAAGGGAGGAAAAAAAAGCTAATTGGACATAATATCACACCAAACTCCAAAAATGAACTGGACAAAATGATTGGCACCCTTTCAAAACTGTGGAAAAATAAGATTGTTTCAATTTACAGGGAGCCAGGGCTCCTTAGGATAAGGGATTAGCTGTACATCCCGGAGTTATCCTTTAACTGTAACTTTATTAAAAATGTTGATGTTTTTATGTAAGTCTAATTATATAAATTGATATCTTGCAGTGTTATATTGGATTATACATATTCTATACCATAAATGTAACCTTAGTTGTAACATTTATTTGTTAAAATTCATGCTTATTTTAATTTGGATTACAAACCTATTGAAGGAAATATTCAAATAATGTGTACAAGTAAATGGGGATTTTTTAATAAATAACAATACGTGCCAATACAATACATAAGAGAAAACCAATATTTCCACAATACGATGCTGGACTAGTCCCACATGACTACCTGCATCCCACAACTACTGCTGTGGACCAGAAGTCACATTCCCTATGCATGTCTATCAATCTTCTTATAGCTTTAGCTCTGCAATGCACACATTCACCATGCTGTTACATTTTGCACCTTTGAAGAATTTCATATTTTCTTGAAGCCTGGTGAGAAGTTTATATTTTATTGAAGCCTGGTGAGTGCCTCCCCGCTTATCTCTTCTATGCAATTTTAAAACAGAAGGTACTTGCTCTTCAAAGGGAAACTGACAGCCTGGTTACCTGCACTAAACCCAAAAGATTGGGTTATAGTTTGGCTAAACAGCAATAAAACGATGTTTCACATAAATCACTCCAGCGCAGTGGTCCTTTTTTGTGACTTTACCCCCAAAGGGTGAAAGTATGTCCACAGGTACCACTCTCGCGAGGGGTACCCATGGACAAAATAAGTCAAAAGTAATACATTTCATAATGGTGTGTGCTTACCTTTCTAATGCGATATTAGTGCAATACTTAATACCCTTGTGCCATTATTCCCCCTCCATCTGATCCCCTTTTGCCATTATCCCACCCCCCCTTCCATCTTAATCCCCTTGTGCCATTATTCCCCCATCCGATCCCCCTGGGCCAATATATGAGATACAGTCATAGCCGTAATTGTTGGCACCCCTTAAATTTTTCAAGAAAACGAAGAATTTCTCACAGAAAAGGATTGGAGTAACACATGTTTTGTTATACACATATTTATTCCCTTTGTGTGTACTGGAACTAAACCTAAAAAGGGAGGAAAAAAAGAAGCTAATTGGACACCCTTTCAAAATTGTGGAAAAATAAGATTGGTTCAAGCATGTGATGCTCATTTAAACTCAGATGGGGCAAGTAAAAGGAGTGGGCAATATAAAAATCACACCTGAAAGCAGATAAAAAGGAGAGAAGTTCACTTAGTGTTTGCAATGTGTGTCTGTGTGTGCCACACTAAGCATGGACAACAGAAAGAGGAGAAGAGAACTGAGTCTGATGACTTGGGAAACAAAGTTGTAGAAAAATGTCAACAATTTCAAGGTCCAATTTCAAGTCCATCTCCAGAGATCTAGATTTGCCTTTGTCCACAGTGCGCAACATTATGAAGAAGTTTGCAACCCATGGCACTGTAGCTAATCTCCCTGGGCATGGACAGAAGAGAAAAATTGATGAAAGGTGTCAATGCATGATAGTCCGGATGGTGGATAAGCAGCCCCAAACAAGTTCCAAAGATATTCAAGCTGTCCTGCAGGCTCAGGGAGCATCAGTGTCAGCGCAAACTATCCGTCGACATTTAAATGAAATGAAACACTATGGCAGGAGACCCAGGAGGACCCCACTGCTGACACAGAGACATAAAAAAGCAAGACTACATTTTGCCAAAATGAACTTGAGTAAGCCAAAACCCTTCTGGGGAAAACGTCTTGTGGACAGATGAGACCAAGATAGAGCTTTTTGGTAGCACATTATTCTACTGAAAATGGAATGAGGCCTACAAAGAAAAGAACACAGTACCTGCAGTGAAATATGGTGGAGGTTCAATGATGTTTTGCGGTTGTTTTGCTGCCTCTGGCACTGGGTGCCGTGAATGTGTACAAGGCATCATGAAATCTGAGGATTACCAACGGATTTTGAGTTGCACTGTACAGCCCAGTGTCAGAAAGCTGGGTTTGCGTCTGAGATCTTGGGTCTTCCAGCAGGACAATGACCCCAAACATACGTCAAAAAGCACCCAGAAATGGATGGCAACAAAGCACTGGAGAGTTATGAAGTGGCCAGCAATGAGTCCAGATCTAAATCCCATTGAATTCCTGTGGAGAGAACTTAAAATTGCTGTTGGGAAAAGGCGCCTTCCAATAAGAGAGACCTGGAGCAGTTTGCAAAGGAGGAGCGGTCCAACATTCCGGCTGAGAGGTGTAAGAAGCTTATTGATGTTTATAGGAAGCGACGACTGATTTCAGTTATTTTTTCCAAAGGGTGTGCAACCAAATATTGAGTTATGGGTGTCAATAATTTTGTCCAGCCCATTTTTGGAGTTTGGTGTGACATTATGTCCAATTTGTTTTGTTTCCTCCCTTTTTTGGTTTAGTACTAATACACCCAAACGGAATAAACATAAGTATAGCAAAACATGTGTTACTGCAATCCTTTTCTGTGAGAAATACTTCATTTTCGTGAAAAATTTCAGGGGTGCAAACATTTACGGCCATGACTGTACATACAATTACACCCTCCCATACTGCAGTGTTACACCTAGTTCACCATGGGAGTCGGAGGGGAGGGGGGGGTGCACTGATGGGTGACGTCCTTTTGTGCTGTATCGGCACCTCCACACAACATCAGGGACGTCACACGTGAGGCCCAGCAGCCGCTGCAGGTGGCCTCATCTCCAGCCGCGGTACAATATAGTGAGCTGCCACGGCGTCTGCGGCATCAAATGCCCACTCTGCGCTGACAAATACTGGCCACTGCCGTACCCCCGCATAACCCTTGGCGTACCCCTGGTTGAGAACCCCTGCTCCAGCGGATTAAAAGTCCTGCCTTGCTTTAGCGCTGCTGTGCGCAATGGAGGCAGGGAGCGGCAGCTGCTCTTTCTTGTAGCAGATCACAAGCTCTGCTCCCATTTAGGCTCTCGCGTCATTCGGACATGAGCATGAAGAAATGCATAGTGCTGCATATAGAGGAGGCAGTCGGAGCTACCCACCTCCATTGCACATAGAAGCGATGTAGCAATGCAGATAACGGGAGGCGGAGCTTTTAATCCACTGGACCGATTTAAGTAAGAGAACCCTCGTTTTAATGATGTTGACTCACACTATAATCCAGTGTATTTGGTAACAGTTTAGTGCAGGTGAACAGTCTGTCAGTTTCCCTTTTAAAAGTAATGAGGGAGAAATCGTGCAGTGTCCGGCAGATCAAGTGAATATATTATGGGTTGGCCACCTTTCTACAGATTTTTGATAAATTATCCTCCTGAGTATAGTATACTTCATATACTTCTTCTTATACTCAGATTTTCCTGCGGCCCCATTCTTTTTAGAGAGGCAGCTCTTTCCCCTGTTAGTCCCCCATTCCTGTATGCAGCCAGATGGCTAATAGTCCACACATGGTTGCCTATGGAGTAGTATGTACTTGTCACTGTATCTACTCCGCTGAGCCTGCACTCTATGGTCGCATGAAATGTACATGATGGAAAATCATGGGTTGCATACCGCGTACTAATCTGTAGTGTCAGGAAGCTGCTGTCAAAGCATATAAAATAATGTGTACAGTTGTAGGCACCATCACACAAAGGAATGTAGACTAGGGCTTTAGCAGTAATACAATTTGTTTAAGTCAAGTCTGCCTTAAAAACTGCATAAAATAATTGTGAAAAACGACTTACATTTGCTTGAGTTTGCATAAAAGAAACTAATGGGTTATATAAAAGGTCAATACAGAGATCTCTCCCACAATCCATTAGTACCCCGTACTGTAACTAACTATAACAAGGATGCATCCTGTACATCAAGAGGAAAAAGGGTTTCGAAACTAACAAAGGAAGGGCTTATTTTTTTTTTTACTGTAAGTAAGACTATGGAAATCTCTGCCAGATAAATTTGTTATGGTAAAGTCACGAGAGTTCACAAGGGGTCTGGATGCCTTTCCTATGTATAATATAACAAGCTATGGCTACTAGATTTCTGGATATGGGTTGTTGATCCAGGGATTAATTCTGGAGTTGGGAAGGAACTTTTTCCCTCGGATATAAAAAAAAACTGGCTTTTACCTCATGGAGATTTCTATCTACCTCTGGATCAACACTGCAGAAAACAGACACATGATGGTCTTTAAGACAAATAAGACAAAAAAGGACCTTGTGACCTGACAAACCATATGCATTTATATAAAATTTTGTCAAATACCGATTATATTAAGAAAGCTCCAGGAGCTATTTTTCAATAAAAGTTTTCAAAATACACAACTGCAATCATAGTAAAGTAACATAGTTTGTCAGGTCACAAGGTCCTTTTTTGTCTTATTTTCAGTAGGACCACTTGATCTCATGTCTGATAGGGTGGGTGGGATTTATTAAACTTCTATACCTCTGTTGTGGCATAGAAAAGTCCCATATGTCATAAAAAAATAAATTAAGTGCAAAACACCTGGCTTCTTTTCAAGAGTAAGAATCTTTGAAACATCCAAACTCTATAAATGTACAAATCTAGATATTAGAAGCAGTACATCTCTGTGCAACAATCTGTCCCTAAGGCTTAGTTACTGACAAAGTGTGTTGAGCCACTAGGGAGATAAACATCTTTAAGGGTCCATTGAATATTCTATGAAGCTTGTCTACCATGCAAGAAGCCCTCAGGGGTATTCTTACTAGTGGTGTTCACAGCATTCCCCAAGACGGAGAATTAAGTTTTATTGTATCTATGAAAATGGGAAACTGCTTCACAGCACTTGACGCTGAGGCCAGATTAAGTGACTCCCCAAGTGCCAATACTGTGAATACTACAGTGACCTAGCATTAGCTGCCATTCACTTGAATGAGTGCTAACAAAGTATAACCAGCTTATACTTCTGTCAGCATCTGAAGAATAAACTGTACAGCATTAGCTTGATAATCCTTGCATTGAATATTAATAACATAAATGTGTACAAAGCAACTTTGTGTGAAAATAAAGAGAATAAAAACTACCAAAATGAAACTACACAGTAGTATCTTGTCTTTTTGTGCATTTTCACTGTAAATGACACCAGCCCAGGGACAATTCTGGGAAGACAATTGCCTGGTGCAAGATGATTTCCCCAGTGGGTGTGGCTATCTTATTAACTACTTTATATATGTTTTATATCTTTACTAACTCCTACAGTCATGGCCGTAAATGTTGGCACCCCTGACATTTTTCTAGAAAATGAAGTATTTCTCACAGAAAAGGATTGCAGTAACACGTGTTTTGCTATACAAGGGAGGAAACAAAGCAAATTGAACATAATGTCACACCAAACTCCAAAAATGGTCTAGACAAAATTATTAGCAGCCTTAAAGGGGTACTCCGCCCCTAGACATCTTATCCCCTATCCAAAGGATAGGGGATAAGATGTCAGATCGCTGGGGTCCCGCTGCTGGGGACCCCCGGGATTGCCGCTGCGGCACCCCGTTATCATTACTGCACAGAGCGGGTTCGCTCTGTGCGTAATGACGGGCGATACAGGGGACGGAGCAGCGTGACGTCATGGCTCCTCCCCTCGCGACATCATGGCCCGCCCCCTTAATACAAGTCTATGGCAGGGGCGTGACAATGCCACACCCCCTCCCATAGACTCGTATTGAGGGGGGCGGGCCGTGATGTCACGGGGGGGGGGGGGGAGCCGTGACATAACGATGCTCCGGCCCTTGTACTGCCCGTCATTACGTGCAGAGCGAACCCCTTTAACTCAATATTTGGTTGCACACCCTTTGGAAAGAATAACTGACATCAGTCGCTTCCTATAACCATCAATAAGCTTCTTACACCTCTCAGCCGGAATGTTGAACCACTCTTCCTTTGCAAACTGCTCCAGGCCTCTCTTATTGGAAGGGTGCCTTTTCCCAACAGCAATTTTAAGATCTCTCCACAATGGGATTTCGATTTGGACTCATTGCTGGCCACTTCAGAACTCTCCAGCACTTTGTTGCCATCCATTTCTGGGTGCTTTTTGACGTATGTTTGGGGCCATTGTCTTGCTGGAAGACCCTAGATCTCAGACGCAAACCCAGCTTTCTGACACTGGGCTCTACAGTGCGACCTAAAATCCGTTGGAAATTCTCAGATTTCATGATGTCTTGCACACATTCAAGGCACCCAAACCCCAAAAACATCATTAAACCTCCACCATATTTCACTGTAGGTACTGTGTTCTTTTCTTTGTAGGCCTCCTTCCATTTTCGGTAAACAGTATAATGATGTGCTTTACCAAAAAGATCTATCTTGGTCTCAACTGTCCACAAGACATTTTCCCAGAAGGATTTTGGCTTACTCAAGTTAATTTTGGCAAAATGTTGACTTGCTTTTTTTATATCTGTGTCAGCAGTGGGGTCCTCCTGGGTCTCCTGCCATAGCGTTTCATTTCATTTAAATGTCGACAGATATTTTGCGCTGACACTGATGCTCCCTGGGCCTGCAGGACAGCTTGAATATCTTTGGAACTTGTTTGGGGCTGCTTATCCACCATCCGGACTATCCTGCATTGACACCTTTCTTCAATTTTTCTCTTCCGTCCACGCCCAGGGAGGATTAGCTAAAGTGCCAAACTTCTTGATAATGTTGTGCACTGTGAACAAAGGCAAATCTAGATCTCTGGAGATGGACTTGTAACCTTGAGATTGTTGATATCACAATTTTGATCATCAAGTCCTCAGACAGTTCTCTTCTCCTCTTTCTGTTGTCCATGCTTAGTGTGGCTCACACAGACATGCAATGCAAACACTAAGTGAACTTCTCTCCTTTTTATCTGCTTTCAGTGTGATTTTTTATATTGCCCACATGTGTTACTTGCCCCAGGTAAGTTTAAAGGAGCATCACATGCTTGAAACAATCTTATTTTTCCACAATTTTGAAAGGGTGCCAATAATTTTGTCCAGACCATTTTTTGAGTTTGGTGTGACAGTATGTCCAATTTGCTTTTTTTCCTCCCTTTTTTGGTGTAGTTCCAATACACACAAAGGGAATAAACATGTGTATAGCGAAACATGTGTTACTTCAATCCTTTTCTGTGAGAAATACTTCTTTTTCTAGAAAATTTTCAGGGGTGCCAACATTTGCGGCCATGACTATATATGCATATATAAATATCAAAATGAATTGTTACAACCCAATAAAATAACAGACAGCATAACAAGTAAAATGCGAGGGTCTTCTTTGAACCCCCCCTTGGCATGGCAACAAGAATTTGAATATATTTTCATTTAATTTACCTCTGTTTAGATGGAATATGCCTACAAAGGTGACCCTGTTATGAGCTGATCTGTGAGTGACATACTGTTTATATATAGATGACGCACTATTATAGGTAATCTGTGGATGACGCACTGTTATGGGGATCTGTGGACGACACTGTGAGGCTGTGCAGGCATTCCCCGACAGCGTAGCGCCAGTGGGAAATGCCGGGGCTAGGACTGCTCAGAAATATGTCGTCGCATAGACGGCAGTGCATTTCCGTGCAGACTCTGTAGAAAGATTAGACATGTCTTTGAATTTCCTTGGCAGAAAGATCTGGCGAGGAAATTCTGCTGTTTGAACAGTGCAGCAGAATCATATTGACATCAATGGGACTCTATTGCTGCAGAATCTCTGTGCAGAATTCTAATGTGGAATTCCACATGGAAATTCCATCATGTGAACATACCCTTAAGGGAGATCTGTGGATGACACACCGTTATAAAGTAGCTTAGTGAGTGGCACACTGTTATGGGGACATGTGCAGTTAACACACTACAACAGGGGGATCTATGGCCAACCCACCAATAAAGGGGTATATGCTGCTGACACACTTGTGGAGTTATCTGTGGCTGAAGAAATTATGACAATAATGGCTGCATTCTATTGTTACTTAGACAAGCAGGCCAAGGATTGAGACTGACAGAGACCAGACCCCATGCATAGCAGAGTGACCCCCCTCAGAACACAAAGCAATCCCCCTTCCTTAGCCACCATGCTGCTGACAGAAAGCAGAGCACGGCAGCTGAATTATAGGGACAGGAGAGGAAAATACAGATGAACTGTCTAGGAAGATTTTCCAAGAACGGCACAGAAACAGCCCCTTGCCACATAAATGGAAAGAGAAAAAATATTGTTTTAAATGTACCTTCACATTACAAGATGCACTGATATTTTATCCCCATTTGGTGCCCCTTTCTTCTTCTTTAGCACCCTGTCCACCCACCTAGGATCGACCCTACACTAGTCTAATGTTTAACAATGATGCAGTAATACTGACTAAAAGTAAACACAACATTAACCACTTAAAGGGGTTCTCCGGTGCTTAAACATCTTATCCCCTATCCAAAGGATAGGGGATAAGATGCCTGATAAGATGCCTGATCGCGGGAGGCTCCGGGGACGGATTACAAACGGGGTGCCGCGTGCATGATCCCGGGGGTCCCCAGCGGCGGGACTCCCGCGATCAGGCATCTTATCCCCTATCCTTTGGATAGGGGATAAGATGTTTAAGCACCGGAGAATCCCTTTAAGGACTCAGGGTTTTTCCATTTTTGCACTTTAGTTTTTTCCTCCTTACCTTTAAAAAATCATAATTATTTAAATTTTGCACCTAAAAATCTATATGATGGCTTATTTTTTGCGCAACCAACTCTAATTTGTAATGGCATCAGACATTTTACCCAAAAATCTATGGCGAAACGGAAAAAAAAATCACTGTGTGACAAAATTGAAGAAAAAACGCCATTTTGCAACATTTGGGGGGCTTCCGTTTCTACACAGTAAATTTTTCGGTAAAAATTACACCTTATCTTTATTCTGTAGGTCCATACGATTAAAATGATACCCTACTTATGTAGGTTTCATTTTGTCCTACTTCTGAAAGGACGGTGATACCCAGACATTGGGAAGAGACCTGCCCTCCCTCACTTTCCGAATGGTATAAGGAGATCCACTTCATTAGTCGCATGGAGAAGCTCATGGCTAATTCCTCTGGTGCCTCTGCCAGGCACATCGCGGTATGGCGACCATGGTTCGCTTTTACCGAAACTCGTCTCTGTCATTCTAATTAGGCATACTCATATATATTGGACCTCTTCTCTTACCTTGCGGACTTCACTCCTATGTAGCTGTACGGGGGCCATAGCGCGGGGCGAGCGGACAGATGGTGTTCAGGTTTGTGGTTTATGTTGTTCCCTCTTTGTTATCTTCCCCCACTCATCCCCTCTTTTCCCCCTGCCCACGTTGGGCCCCTTATACCTCCTTGATCCCCCCCCCCTTTTTTGCTCTTTCCGCCACCCCGCATCCCCCCTCCCTGAGTCCCTCGCTTCTCCACCCTCCCCCCTTTTTTCCCCTTCCCTCTCCTTACCCCTTCTGCCTCTACCCCTATGATCCATTCCCTGTTTTCCTCGTTTTCTCTCTCTCTCTGGTCCACTGGATCTCCACAAGTACAGATATGTTGTGATGCCCTGCCCAGTGGGACTTAACGACACCACGTCGATGCTACCGTCATTGTTCCTTTGTTACCATGCCTCTCTCCTTTTGGGTATTACATTTAATGTATCGTACTACTTCTAGTCAATTACCGCTCCATTGCGTTGGAGACAATGTGGTCCAACTTTGTTTGTTTTCCCTGTTTTCTTATAATAAAACTATTTTTTGAATTAAAAAATGGTCAACTTCTGACCCCTATAACTTTTTTATTTTTCCGCACATGTGGCGGTATGAAGGCGCATTTTTTGCGCCGTGATCTCAAGTTTTTAGTGGTGCCATTTTTGTATTGATCGGACTTATTGATCGCTTTTTGTTAATTTTTTCATTATATAAACAGTGACCAAAAATACGCTACTTTGTACTTTGGAATTTACTTTGTAAAATGTGTACTTTTGGAAAAGGGGGTGATTCAAACTTTTATTAGGGAAGGGATTAAATGATCTTTATTCACTTTTTTTTTTGCAGTGTTATAGCTCCCATAGGGGACTATAACACTGCACACACTGATCTTTTACATTGATCAATGGTTTCTCATAGGAAACCATTGCTCAATGATTCTGCCGCTTGACTGCTCATGCCGGGATCTCAGGTACTGAGCAGTCATTCGGCGATCGGACACCAGGAGGCAAGGTAAGGGACCCTCCTGCTGTCCTACAGCTGTTTGGGATGCCACGATTTAGCCGCGGTGATCCCTAACAGCCCCCTGAGCTAACCGGCAATGTTTTACTTTCACTTTAGATGCGGCATTCAACTTTGAATGCCGCGTCTAAAGGGTTAATAGCACGCGGCACCGCGATCAGTGCTGCGCGCTATTAGCCACGGCCCGACACGCTGTGGCCCCGCATTATCGAATGCCCTGAGTCCTTAAGGGGTTAAAACAAAATATGTAGTAGGCAGAGTTTTACATGAGCAGACAGCTATTAAGTCAGCCTACCAGATAAAGAAATATGGTAGATTAGCTATCGGTCAGTCTGATTTTTAGCCTTATTCACACAACCATATGAAACATCCATCAGTTATGATCTCATCATAAAATACTTAAAAAAATAAAAAGCCCTGATCAAATTTCCCCACTCTTTTAGAAATTATGACTTTTCTCATCACACGTGCGCCTAAGCACTTTTTTGTGCAACTTTTGTGAGTAAGCTAAAAGTTACAAACAGCCTTACCTAAGCAAATTTCAGTTTGTGCGAAAGTTGCACGTAAGCAAAAAAAAAAAAAAAAAGAGAAGGTCGCAAAACCCTTACAAAAAGTTGCAAGTCTGCTCCAGGTCCGACCTGGAGTACAAAACTCCCATACGTTAGCAAATTTAAGAAGTCACAAAAAAGGCTCACAAAAAGTCTTGGCTGAGACTATTTTGTTTTGCTTATGTGCTCCAAATTTATCAACCCCCTGTGATAGTATGATAAATATGTAGCACACAAGCAAAACCAAAGCAAAAAAAAAAAAAAAAATGACTTCAGAACTTGCTTACCAAAGATAACAATGATAAATGTACCCATATTTTCTAAAAAATATTATCTCATTGCCATTCTAGTCACAATTATAGACAATTACAACCTAATAACACACAATTGTACTGTTCATGTATCCTGAGCACATTGTGTCACCATCCACAGTGCAGGTGGAAAAGTATGTGAACTTTCCAACTTAATAACCTATAGATCACAATGACAATATTTATAGGCTATCCTTAGAATAGTTTACTATAGGTAGGCACCTCAGTAGAAAAACTAAAGCAGGAAAATATAAATATAAATATGCCGATGATTAGATAGGGCTAGTCATCCTTCTCTATTTCAATATGCTTCTCCAATGCTGTGATATATTCCTTTCAGTTAATGTGCAAATAAGGGTCAGGTGCCCGGCGGGTAGTCTCCAGCACAACAAGAGCCCAGTTAAAGGAAAATGGTCATCCGTGTCACCGCACTAACCTGTTAGTACAGGCTGATAGTTCGGGTGACACTGATGATAACCATACTTATCTGTTCCCGATCCATAATCCTGTTCTCTTCTTCCTTTCGGGCAGCAGGCTTGGGGCACGGGCTTCCTGATGTCACCGCTGCCATTTCATCAAGCCTGCTCGCAATGGGGCCCAGCAGAGAAGCAGTAGCGATGACATCAGGAAGCTTTACCCCTGCCCCAAGCCTGCCGTCTGAATGGAAGAAACGGAGGAAGATAACAGGAAAACAGGACCAAGGATCGGGGACATGTAAGTATGGTTGTCATGGTGTATGGTGGGCTGGACTTAAGAAAATCAGTCATCAGTGTCACCACTCTAAACCTGTTGGTGCAGGCAGTGCAGGTGACACTGATGACTGATTTTCTTAAGTCCAGCCCATGTAAGCAACTGAAATATTAAAGTTAAGGATAAGCTTATTGAGGAAACTGTACAATTGAAAGCACACTTTAGCATCCTGTTGGGCTTATACTACATACAAGAAACCTGCAGCACATTTCCCCACAAATAGTGCAGTTGAGCCTGTAGGTCCTGCACACTCATAAGCTGCCGAATAAATGCACTATTTACTTATCTGCCTGCATGTCAGGTTTTACAGAAATCTGACATTTCTATTTGGGCATGTTAAGAATGTGTGTACTTATTTTTGGAAAAACTGGTATTTTGCATTGATTATAAATAAAACAAAACTTTTAATTTTATTAACAGTATACTTCTGAGACAATCAGGGAGCAAAAGTGGAGAACCGAGGAGATCTAGGACCTTTTTCAACCCCTTTAACCCCTTAAGGACCAGGCCATTTTACACCTTAAGGACCAGAGCGTTTTTTGCAAATCTGACCACTGTCACTTTAAACATTAATAACTCTGGAATGCTTTTAGTTATCATTCTGATTCCGAGATTGTTTTTTCATGACATATTCTACTTTAACTTAGAGGTAAAATTTTATGGTAACTTGCATCCTTTCTTGGTGAAAAATCCCCAAATTTTATGAAAAAAATGAAAATTTTGCATTTTTCTAACATTGAAGCTCTCTGCTTGTAAGGAAAATGGATATTCCAAATAATTTTTTATTCACATATACAATATGTCTACTTTATGTTTGCATCATAACATTTTTTAGTTTTTACTTTTGGAAGACATCAGAGGGCTTCAAAGTTCAGCAGCAATTTAGAAATTTTTCAAAAACATTTCAAACTCACTATTTTTCAGGGACCAGTTCAGTTTTGAAGTGGATTTGAAGGGTCTTCATATTAGAAATACCCCATAAAAGACCCCATTATAAAAACAAAACCCCCCAAAGTATTCAAAATGACATTAAGTAAGTGTATTAACCCTTTAGGTGTTTCACAGGAATAGCAGCAAAGTGAAGGAGAAAATTGAAAATCTTCATTTTTTACACTCGCATGTTCTTGTAGACCCAATTTTTGAATAGTTGCAAGGGTTAAAAAGGAGAAAATTTTTACTTGTATTTGAAACCCAATTTCTCTCGAGTAAGCACATACCTCATATGTCTATGTTAAATGTTCGGCGGGCGCAGTAGAGGGCTCAGAAGGGAAGGAGCAACAAATGGTTTTTGGGGGGCAGTTCCCCTTTAGGAAGCCCCTATGGTGCCAGGACAGCAAAAAAAAAAAAAAAACACATGGCATACCATTTTGGAAACTAGACCCCTCGGGGAACGTAACAAGGGGTAAAGTGAACCTTAATACCCCACAGGTGATTCACGACTTTTGCACATGTAAAAAAAAAAAATAATTTTTTACCTAAAATGCTTGGTTTCCCAAAATTTTTACATTTAAAAGAAGGGTAATAGCAGAAAATACCCCCCAAAATTTGAAGCCCAATTCCTCCCGATTCAGAAAACACCCCATATGGGTGTGAAAAGTGCTCTGCTAGCGCACTACAGGTCTCAGAAGAGAAGGAGTCACATTTGGCTTTTTGAAAGTAAATTTTGCTCTGCGGGCATGCCGCATTTAGGAAGCCCCTATGGTGCCAGGACAGCAAAAAAAAAATAACACATGGCATACCATTTTGGAAACTAGACCCCTCGGGGAACGTAACAAGGGGTAATGTGAACCTTTATACACCACAGGTGTTTCACGACTTTTGTATATGTAAAAAAATGTTTTTATTATTTACCTAAAATGCTTGTTTTCCCAAAAATTTTACATTTTTAAAAAGGGGTAATAGCAGAAAATACCCCCCAAAATTTGTAACACAATTTCTCCCGAGTACGGCGATACCCCATATGTGACCCTAAACTGTTGCCTTGAAATACGACAGGGCTCCAAAGTGAGAGCGCCATGCGCATTTGAGGCATAAATTAGGGACTTGCATAGGGGTGGACATAGGGGTATTCTACGCCAGTGATTCCCAAACAGGGTGCCTCCAGCTGTTGTAAAACTCCAAGTATGCCTAGACAGTCAGTGGCTATCTGGCAATACTGGGAGTAGTTGTTTTGCAACCGCTGGAGGCTCCGTTTTGGAAACAGTGGCGTACCAGACGTTTTTCATTTTTATTGGGGAGGGGAGCTGTGTATATGTAGTGTTTTTTTACTTTTTATTTTGTGTTAGTGTAGTGTAGTGTTTTTAGGGTACAGTCACACTGGCGGGGGTTCACAGTAGTTTCTCGCTGACAGTTTGAGCTGCAGCAGAAAATTTGCCGCAGCTCAAAATTGCAGCCGGATACTTACTGTAATCCTCCGCCCATGTGAGTGTACCCTGTACATTCACATTGGGGGGGGGGGGGGAGAAACATCCAGCTGTTGCAAAACTACACCTCCCAGCATGTACGGTCTATCAGTGCATACTGGGACTTGTAGTTTTGCAACCGCTGGAGGCTCTGTTTTGGAAACAGTGGCGTACCAGGCGTTTTTCATTTTTATTGGGGAGGGGGCTGTGTAGGGGTATGTGTATATGTAGTGTTTTTTACTTTTTATTTTATTTTGTGTTAGTGTAGTGTTTTTAGGAAGTCGCACGGGCGGGGGTTCACAGCAGTTTCTCGCTGGCAGTTTGAGCTGCGGCAGAAAATTTGCCGCAGCTCAAACTTGCAGCCGGATACTTACTGTAAACCTCCGCCCATGTGAGTGTACCCTGTACATTCACATTGAGGCGGGGGGGAAATCCAGCTGTTGCAAAACTACAACTCCCAGCATGTACGGTCTATCAGTGCATGCTGGGAGTTGTAGTTTTGCAACAGCTGGAGGCACACTGGTTGTGAAACACCGAGTTTGGTAACAAACTCAGTGTTTTGCAACCAGTGTGCCTTCAGCTGTTGCAAAAGCTACAACCCTTAGCATGTACGGACAGCGGAAGGGCATGCTGGGTCTTGTAGTTATGCAACAGCTGGAGGCATACTACTTTGGCTGGGGATGCTGGGGATTGTAGTTATGCAACAGCTGGAGACACACTGGTTTGCTACTTAACTCAGTGTGCCTTCAGCTGTTGCAAAACTACAACTCTCAGCAGTCACCGACAGCCAACGGGCATGCTGGGAGTTGTAGTTATACAACCAGCAGATGCACCACTACAACTCCCAGCATGCACTTTAGCTGTTTGTGCAAGCTGGGAGTTGTAGTTATACAACAGCTGAAGGTACACTTTTCCATAGAAAAAATGTGCCTCCAGCTGTTGCAAAACTATAAGTCCCAGCATGCCCATAAGGGAATGCTGGGAGTTGTGATGGTCTGCCTCCTGCTGTTGCATAACTACAGCCCCCAGCATGCCCTTTTTGCATGCTGGGAGCTGTTGCTAAGCAACAGCAGGAGGCTGTCACTCACCTCCTACTGCTGCTGCTCCACGCCGCCGCGCAGGTCAGTCCCTCGCCGCCGCCGTTGCTCCTGGGGCCCCCGAATACTACAGGTACGCCGGGGATCGGGGTCCCCAGCACCCGGGGTCTTCTTCCCGCACCCGCTCACGTCCTCCGGAAGAGGGGCGGAACGGGTTGCGGGAGTGACACCCGCAGCAGGCGCCCTGATTGGTCGGACGGGAAACCGACCGACGAATCAGGGCGATCGTGAGGTGGCACCAGTGCCACCTCACCCCTGCTGGCAATGCCTGTAATTCCGGGTCACTGGAGACCCGATTGACCTGGTATCCGCCGCAGATCGCTGGACTGAATTGTCATAATGACCCCCCTGGGCGATATGCCGGGATGCCTGCTGAACGATTTCAGCAGGCATCCCGGCTCCGGCTCCCCTCCGGTTAGCGGCTGGGGCCGGAAATGCGCAGGGCGTATCCATATGCCCTGTGTCCTTAAGGACTTGGAAACGGGGGCGTATGGATACGCCCTGTGTCCTTAAGGGGTTAAGGAGACTGCTCAATTCAAATGTTTGTATATTTGACCCTATTATCCAATTGACTTCATTCGTAACTAGTTCCAAAAGTATAGATTGAGACTTCCAGCTCCTAGAAATTGCCAAGTTGCCGGCCCCAAAAAAATGGGCACCTGTAGAATCGGAGCATTTAATAGTGCCTGTTCTGGTTTCTATTGGAGATTAACCCCTGTGACACAGTAGATGAGATAGTGGATTCGACTTCTAAATCTGCAGTGTGGACATTCCCTATAGACATAGAACAGTACCTCGATTATTACTTTTTCTAAAGCTAAGCAATATTTGTGTTTTAATTTTCCTTTTTAGATTTCATCATAAAGCCTAGTAAAGAAGCAATTTTTAAGGTTAAAATACTAAAACAGTATCCATTTCTGATATCAGCTTGATGTAAAACACCCTTATCCTTTTCATAATGAAGATCTGCACCAGCTATAATTTTATGTTTTGTAGCAGATAGGGCACTGTATTTTATAAACATTTTGGAGCTGCTGAAAACCCTCTACCTAAAGAGGGGGGCACTACATGTCAGTAAATTGCTGGAGCAGCAGGAGAAACTTCCTTGCTTCTGCAGGAAGAGATAAGAAATGCCTGTGAAGTGCCACATATCTTTGTATCATTGTCAAGGCCTGACATGAGAATGCAATGTTTATAGAAATATTATTTACAAATAAGTCAATGAAAAATTTCCATTGATGTGTTTTATATAGTTATATAAATACACACATACTTAAAATACATACTTGGACCCTACATGCAGTTTGTATTAAATTATGAAGCAACAGCTTGTGAATTAGTTTTATAATACATACTGTCTACTCATTGTAACAGTACACAAGATACAAGCTGACTGATGCTTTTTTATAGGAGATCCTCTCTCCTATGGCATCAGATATTGCCAGAGGTTTTCAACAGCAGCTTATTCTCCTCTCCAACTTGATATAAATATGTATGTCAGCAAAGCGAACATGTGTTGGTGGCAGCCTGGGAAGATTTCTAACAGCTGAATATGAGCTTGGCCAACAAAATGGACTGTATATAGCAGGCCTCAATAATATAGACAACATAAATGTTGTCCTTCTATAGACTAAGAACCTACAGAGCTACCTGAAAAGTATAAGGCTGACAGTATAGGCAACATACAATACGTGATCCTGCCACAGATGTGGAGATGTGGGATGTTGTGCTTATTTTGTCTCTGTTCCTGGTATGATTCCAGCAATCTGCACTTTATAGAGACATGAGCAGCTGTATAATCACAACTGCATAATTCTCTGTATCCCTTACAACCCTAATCTATGTGATCACTAAAAGGAGTCATAAATGCTGAAATAGGTCATCAGTCTGACATCTAGTGGACAATATATAAACTGCCACTTTTGCAGAAAATGGAAGACTATTCGTGCTTTAGCCATCAATGCAGCCGAAATAAGGACATTTTGGGGCCTCGCGCTGCATATGGGTCTTGCAAAAAATAAAAATAAACAAGTGTCAGGCAGTACTGGAGCGGGGACATCGACTACCAGACCCCACTCTACGGTATGGTCATGACACGGAGGCAGTCCGAGGCCATTCGGAAATGCCTGCATTACACTAAGAATGTGGCATGTGCCCCCCTCCCCCCGAAGTGATCCTGCCTATTACTGGCTTTACAAAGTGAGGCTGGTTATAGATTACTTTGGGGCCAAATTTTGGGAGGCCTAGGTACCCCAAAGGGAGCTCTCGCTAGATGAGTGTATTATCAGTTTTAAGGGGAGACTCATCTTCCGCCAGTATATTCCCTCGAAGCGGACACAGTATGGCATGAAACTGCAAACTTTGTGAGAGTACCTCCGGGTATACCTGCAAGTTTAGAGTATATGAGGGACGGGATTCTCGTATTGAACCCCAGCTTGTCCCCCCACTCTGTGTGTTAGCAGGAAACTCATTTGGGACCTTGTGCACCCATTGCTGGATAAGGGTTACCACATGTATGTGGACAACTTTTATACCAGCATCCCTCTGTTCACATCCCTTGCCGCCAGATCCACGTCCACTTGTGGGACGTGCAGAAGAACCAGAGAAGCCTCCCTCTAAATTTTTATCAGACACCTATGCCCAAGGGTGAGTCCCGTGCCCTTACCCATGAAAACCTGTTGCTGGTCAGGTATAAGAGGAATGTCCATATGCTGTCCACAATTCATGGTAACAGCAGATCACCTGTCCCCTGTGCAAGGTACCACAACAACGGTCCTAAAGCCTGATTGTATTCGGACTACAATCGGTATATGGGGGGAGTTGATCTGTCTGATCCAGTCCTCAAGCCATACATGGCCATGCGGAAAACACAGGTAGGGTACAAAAAAGTTGCGGTCTACTTGGTACAGATTGCCATGTACAACTCTGTACAACTCTGGCAACACAGGGACATTCCTCCAGTTCCCAGAAGAAGTCCTAAAGGTCCTGATCTTTGGCGACCGGGAAAGAGCAGGCCGGAGTTCTCAAGGAACTGAAGATATAGGTGCCAGGATCGTCCCAGGCCAACACTTTCCAGGTAAAGTCCCCCACACTGGAAAGGGACGATCCCAGAAAAAATGCAGAGTGTGTCACAAGGGGGAGATACGGAAGGACACCACCATGATCATCCGGGGACTAGCATTATAAACTGCTTCAGGGAGTATCACACTTCAACGGATTACTACATTTTCCCTTTTCATTTTGATTTCCCATAATATGACCCCAATGTACCAAGTCCAGAGCACATTCCAAATTTTAACACGATAAACCACTAAATTGCCCAAAAAACTATTTTTCCCCCCAACAAAATTATCATTTAGGGGATATTTCTAATATGAAGGCCCTTCAAATCCACTTCAAAACTGAACTGGTCCTTGAAAAATTCTGATTTTCAAAATTTTCGTGAAAAAATGGAAAATTACTGCTGAACTTTCAAGCCCTCTGATGTCTTCCAAAAGTAAAAAATATGTCAACTTTATGATGAAAATATAAAGTAGACATATTGTATATGTGAATCAATATATAATTTATTTGGTATTATATGGTATGTCTATTTTCCTAACAAGCAGAGAGATTCAAAGTAAAATAAAATGCTAAATTTTCAAATTTTGGAATTTTTCACGAAGAAATTATATAAGTATCGACAAAAACATACCACTATATTAAAGTAGAATATGTCACGAAAAAACTATCTCGGAATCAAATTCATAAGTAAAAGCATCCCAGAGTTATTAATGCTTAAAGTGACAGTGGTCAGATGTGCAAAAAATGCTCTGGTCATTAAGGTGAAAATGGGCTTGGTCCTTGAATTTTTTTTTGAAAAAAATAATCCGATATCACACCAGTGATCCTTTGCTTTTAGTTACTGGTATGAACCCTGTCTTGAATCTTTTATGCTTTTCTTTTGAGCCAGCAAAGCTGTAATATGTCAAACCATATGTAATTTTAACCCCTTAAGAACCCAGCCATTTTACACCTTAGGACCCGGCCATTTTTTGCACATCTGACCACTGTCACTTTAAACATTAATAACTCTGGAATGCTTTTAGTTATCATTCAGATTCCGAGATAGTTTTTTCGTGACATATTGTACTTTAACATAGTGGTAAAATTTTGTGGTAACTTGCATCCTTTCTTGGTGAAAAATCCCAAAATTTTATGAAAAATTTGTAAATTTAGCATTTTTCTAACTTTGAAGCTCTCTGCTTGTAAGGAAAATGGATATTCCCCCCCCAAAAAAATTTATTCACATATACAATATGTCTACTTTATGTTTGCATCATAAAATTGACGTGTTTTTACTTTTGGAAGACACAAGAGGGCTTCAAATTTCAGCAGCAATTTTCAATTTTTTCACAAAATTTCCAAAATCACAATTTTTCAGGGACCAGTTCAGGTTTGAAGTGGATTTGAAGGGTCTTCATCTTAGAAAACCCCCACAAATGACCCCATTATAAAAACTGCACCCCCCCCCCCAAAGTATTCAAAATTACATTCAGTCAGCATTTTAACCCTTTAGGTGTTTCTCAGGAATAGCAGCAAAGTGAAGAAGAAAATTCACAATCTTCATTTTTTACACTCTCATGTTCTTTTAGACCAAATTTTTGAATTTTTACAAGGGGTAAAAGGAGAAAATGTATAGTTATATTTGTAGCCCAATTTCTCTCGAGTAAGCACATACCTCATATGTCTATGTAAAGTGTTCAGCGGGCGCAGTAGAGGGCTCAGAAGCGAAGGAGCGACAAGGGAATTTTGGAGGGTACGTTTTTCTGAAATGGTTTTTGGGGGGCATGTTGCATTTAGGAAGCCCCTATGGTGCCAGAACAGCAAAAAAAAAAAAACACATGGTATACCATTTTGGAAACTAGACCCCTTGAGGAACGTAAAAAGGAATAAAGTGAGCCTTAATACCCCACAGGTGTTTCACTAAATAAAATAAAAATGTCACTAAAATGTGTGTTTCCCCTCAAATTTCACATTTTTGCAAAGGTTAATAGCAGAAAATACCCCCCAAAATTTGAAACCCCATCTCTTCTGAGTATGGAGGTACCCCATAAGTTGACCTGAAGTGCACTACGGGCGAACTACAATGCTCAGAAGAGAAGGAGTCATATGTGGCTTTTTGAGAGCAAATTTTGCTCGCATTTAGGAAGCCCCTATGGTGCCAGGACCGCAAAATAACCCCAACATGGCATACCATTTTGGAAACTAGACCCCTGGAGGAACGTAACAAGGGGTACAGTGAGCATTTACCCCCCCCCCCCCTGGTGTCTGTCAGATCTTTGGAACAGTGGGCTGTACAACATTTTTAATGTGCACAGCCCACTGTTCCAAAGCTCTGTCAAACACCAGTGGGGTGTAAATTCTCACTGCACCCCTCATTACATTCCGTGAGGGGTGTAGTTTCCGAAATGGGGTCACGTGTTTTTTTTTTTTTTTTTTGCTTTTGTCAAAACCGCTGTAACAATCAGCCACCCCTGTGCAAATCACCTCAAATGTACATGATGCACTCTCCCTTCTGGGCCTTGTCGTGCGCCCCCAGAGCACTTAGCGCCCACATATGGGGTATCTCCGTAGTCGGGAGAAATTGCATTACAAATTTTGGGGGGCTTTTTTTCCTTTTTACCTTTTGTCAAAATGAAAAGTATAGGGCAACACCAGCATGTTAGTGTAAAAAATTTATTTTTTTACACTAACATGCTGGTGTAGACCCCAACTTCACCTTTTCATAAGGGGTGAAAGGAGAAAAAGCCCCCCAAAATTTGTTAGGCAATTTCTCCCGAGTACGGCGATACCCCATATGTGGCCCTAAACTGTTGCCTTTAAATACGAAAGGCTCCGAAGTGAGAGCGCTATGTGCATTTGAGGCCTGAATTAGGGATTTGCATAGGGGTGGACATTGGGGTATTCTACACCAGTGATTCCCAAACAGGGTGCCTCCAGCTGTTGCAAAACTCCCAGCATGCTTGGACAGTCAACGGCTGTCCGGCAATACTGGGAGTTGTTGTTTTGCAACAGCTGGAGGCTCCATTTTGGAAACAGTGGCGTACCAGACGATTTTCATTTTTATTGGAGAGGGGAGGGGGGCTGTGTAGGGGTATGTGTATATGTAGTGTTTTTTACTTTTTATTTTATTGTGTGTTAGTGTAGTGTAATGTAGTGTTTTTAGGGTACAGTCACACGGGCGGGGGATTACAGTGAGTTTCCCGCTGCGAGTTTGAGCTGCCGCGCAAAATTTGCTGCATCGCAAACCTGCAGCCTGATACTCACTGTAAGCCCCCTGCCCATGTGAATGTACCCTGTACAGGGGGGGGGGGGGGGTAACCTCCAGCTGTTGCAAAACTACAACTCCCAGCATGTACAGTCATGCTGGTAGTTATAGTTTTGGAACAGCTGGAGGCACATGGGTTTGGAAACACTGAGTTAGGAAACAAACAATGTTTCCCAACCAGTGTGCCTCCAGTTGTTGCAAAACCACTACTCCCAAACATTCTCAGGCATGCTGGAAGTAGTAGTTCGGCAACATCTTTAGAGCCAGATGTTGCCGAACTACAACTCCCAGCATGCTTGGAGTTGTAGTTTGCAACATCTGGAGGACTACAGTTTGCAGACCACTAATACAGTGGTTCCCAACCTGTGCCCTTCCAGATGTTGCAAAACTACAACTCCCTGTATGCCAAAACTGTCCAGGCATGCTGGGAGTTGTAGTTCTGCAACATCTTAAGGGCTAGATGTTACAGAACTACAACTCCCAGCATGCCTGGACAGTAAGGGCATGCTGAGGATGTGTAGTTTTGCAACATCTGGAAGGGCACAGTGGTCTCCAAACTGTGGACCTCCAGATGTTGAAAAACTGCAACTCCCTGCATGCCCAGACGCCAAGGGCTGTCTGGGCATGCTGGGAGTTGTAGTATACAGGGTCCCATTACAGCAATGCATGTCGCTTTACGACGACGTGCATTGCTGTAAAGGGCCCGACCGCGGCTGAAGAGGAACTCACCTGTCGCCGCCTTCATCGCCGGGATCCGGGTCTTCAGGGACAAGGTAAGTACCGGGGCCGGGCCCCAGCACTCCCCCATCACCCGCCGCGTCCTCTGGTCTTCCTCCCATCCTCTCCGGACATCCAGGGGCCGGGCAGGGCGGGAGGAAGTAACCCCCCCCCCCCTGCGATTGGTCGGTTAGCTAACCGACGGATCGCAGGGGATAGGAGGAGGTGGCAGGCTTGCCACCTTGCTCCTATACTTCAGCATGGTCCTGGCTGTCTGTGACAACCGGGATCATGCAAAATTACCGGGCGGTCGGGTCCCAGAGACCCGATCAACCCGGTATCGCCGCAGATCGCAGGGGCGATTTCCCTCGCGATTTGCGGCGAATGGCCCCCCTCGGCGTTTGCCCTGGATGCCTGCTGAAGCATTTCAGCTGGCATCCGCTTCCGATCTCTGCCCGGCGCGTGGCAGGGACCGGAAAATGTCAGGGCGTAAGTTTACGCCCTGGGTCCTGAACAGGTTAAACGGCACAATACAAACAAGGATTTAATTGGTTAAAAAGTGTACTAGAGTTGCTGAATATTTTCTTATGGATACCTAACCAGCCAAGAAGGCTTAGATGATAAAGGAGTATTCCAGGATTTTTCTTTATTTAACTATGCTACAGGGGCTTCATAGTTAGTGCAGTTCATAATATGATGTCTGTACCTATGTTTCATGGTGGTGTCACAATTCTTCTGTGATTTTTGCCCCAGGGTTTAATTTTAACAGCATACAAAATGAAGGTTGTCCCAGGTTGCAGAGTGGCTTTAGAAATTACATCACTTGTCAGATGATCAGAGGGAGCCTCTGTCTTTGCTTCAATAGGGGGAAGTGACTACTGGGTGGGAGAAAGATTTTTCAGTTTTTGCAACAGCTGGAGGCACCCTGGATAGAAAACAGTGGTCTAATGCATAGAAGGGATCACAGGTGTGTTTCAATAGGTGGGGTGTCTGGTGTGTGGGAGGGAGAAAAGTGACCTCAGACTGGAATTTGTAGTTTAAGGAAACAAACTTCAACAAGAAATACCAGTTCACAAAAAGATTTTGGCCTCAGTGTTATGGTAATCTCACAACATAGCCATTTAGCCCCAAGACAAGCGCAGATTCTTTCTAAGCATGTCCATTACTGCCTGCCAGGTATGTACTAAAATCACCTTATGGTGGATAACACCACATACTACCTATGTTTTGGATGATCAAATAGCCTTCTGGCTTGTCTAGTTGATCCTTAGAAAATTGTAGAATGAGTCTAATCCACGCTGTTTTTTTCCATGTGATTTCGGCCGAAGGCCTGCTCCCACTCTCTGACATCTGCCCTGATAGTAACCCCCGTCCTCATGGTCCCTTTGAATACATTCAGTTGGGGCATTTCTATTCCTCTGTGGCTCACTCGAGCCGTTTACACCGAGAGTTGACTCCTTTTGAACAACTCTGTCTTACCCCTCCTTTGCCTTTTCATACTTTTGGCTTTCTGTATAGACTATGGCTTTCTCGCTACAATTCTTCCTTACCCTCGTTCTGCACCGCTTGGGATGCGGAGCTTCACGCTCAGTTTACTCAGTCTCAGTAGCAGAAATGTTTCCTTCTCTCCCATAAGTCTGTCATAGCTATCAGATCACAAGACACAAGATAAGATCCTTTCTCATTGGTACCGAACTCCAGAGCAGTTACATTGCTGGTACCTGTCAGTATCTGAAAGCTTCATTCTTTGCTGCTGAAGAAAGGACTGAGACAGTCCTGAAATGCGTCCAGCGTCCCCTCAATACCTATTGAGACCACCAGTATATTTGCCCTGCTTAAGTCAATAGCAGTCCGATACCGGACAATAAACTGTCAATCACCCAACACCCGTTGAAGGAGACATCCGCACCTCGCTGCCACGAGGACGCCACCGGCACATGTACGTGCGCATCCGCAGAACCGCTGCGACAACACCACCCGCAACCCACCATCTACCAACATCACCACTGTGGGAGACTGCCGAGTCTCCGGTGATGCTGCCGCTTACCAAGACAGCTACTCAGTGCTAACACACTGCGGGATTACACAGCGCATCAGGAGGAGATCGCAGCATCCCCGTGAAGTTCAGCGCATCAGTGTCCGGGAGCGGTGAGATACAAAGTATCATACAAATATGCATGCATATTAACAGTGACTGCACACTAGCTGTTCATGTTGAATATTGTCTACAAATAGCAAGTTTATCTTCTACTTAAACGTTGAAGTGCTTAAATAGCCGGACTCATCTGAACGGTTGCTACGGGTTACTAACCTTATGGTTGCCATTGGTTACCACAATACCAGAATCGGTCTATATGAGCAGGACTTTTTTTTTTATGAGAGGAGATTATTTACCATAGAGGATGGACTGAGACTCTCCCACCCAGATCCCTCTCTGTATATATGTTTATGGTGGTCTCTATATTCTTATTTTATATCTTTTATAATTTTTTACAAGTATATTTTTATACTGTACTATACATATGCTATAGTTCTTAATAGTTGGTGCTGCACCTACACAGGGGCCCTGTGAGACGGATTTGTAAATTACTTCTATTAAAAAATCTTAATCCTTTCAGTACTTATGAGCTTCTGAAGTTAAGGCTGTACTTTTCTGTCAAAGTGCTATCTGATGACACCTGTCTCGGAAAACGCCAAGTTTAGAAGAGGTTTGCTATGGGGATTTGCTTCTAAACTGGGCGTTTCCCGAGACAGGTGTCATCAGAGAGGGCTTAGACAGAAAAGAACAACCTTAACTTCAGAAGCTCATAAGTACTGAAAGGATTAAGATTTTTTAATAGAAGTAATTTACAAATCTGTTTAAAGGGGTTCTCTGGTGCTTACACATCTTTTCCCCTATCCAAAGGATAGGGGATAAGATGCCTGATCGCGGGAGTCCCGCCGCTGGGGACCACCGGGATCATGCACGCGGCACCCCGTTTGTAATCAGTCCGGAGCGTGTTCGCTCCGGGACCGATTACAGGCGACCACCGGGCCGGCTGCGTGTGACGTCACGCCTCCGCCCCCCTTGTGATGTCACGCTCCGCCCCTCAATGCAAGCATACGGGGAGGGGGCGTGACAGCTATCACGCCCCCTCCCATAGGCTTGCATTGAGGGGCGGAGCGTGATGTCACACGGGGGCGGAGGCGTGACATCACACGGCGCCGGCCCGGTGGTCACCTGTAATCAGTCCCGGAGCGAACACGCTCCGGGGACTGAATACAAACGGGGTGCCGCGTGCATGATCCCGGTGGTCCCCAGCGGCGGGACTCCCGCGATCAGGCATCTTATCCCCTATCCTTTGGATAGGGGAAAAGATGTGTAAGCACCGGAGAACCCCTTTAACTTTCTGGAGCCAGTTGATATGTATAAAAAAGTTTTTTCCCGGATAACCCCTTTAAGGACCCAGAGCGTACCTGTAAGCCCGTGGGAATTTCGGTCCAAACCGCGCGGGGACCGGACCGGGATGACTGCTGATATCTATCAGCAGGCATCCCGTGCAAATCCCCAGGGGGGTCCTGAGACCCCCCATGTCAGCGATCACCGCAAATCGCCAGTCAATTCAGACCGGCGATCTGCAGCGATTCCGGGTCATACGAGTCTCCTGTGACCCGGAAAATAAGGGGGATGGGGAGTGTGCAAAACACCCACGATCCCCCTGAAGGCATAGGAGTGAGGTGGCAGGGGTGCCACCCCTCCTATCCCTGCTATTGGTCGGTCAGAAGCGACCGACCAATAGCAGATCGGGGGCGGGGGGGATGTTAGAATTCGGCTCCCTCGTTCTGCCCACCCACAGTATTGCGGGCAGAACGGGGCAACTGTCCTGTGACCGGCACCAGAGGTCCTCTTACCATCGGAGGAGACGATCGGCAGCCTGTGAGTTGCCTAGCAACATCTGGAGGGCTACAGTTTGGAGACCACTCTAGAGTGGTCTCTACACCGTAGCCCTCCAGCTGTTGCAAAATTACAACTCTCAGCATGCCCAGACTGCTGTTTGGGCATGCTGGGATTTGTAGTTTTGCAACATCTGGAGGGTCACAGTTTGGAGATCACTGTGTCTCTAAATCTTGCAAAACTACAACTCCCAGCATGCCCAAACAGCTGTATCACCATGCTTGGAGTTGTAGTTGCGTACCTGCAACTGTTGAATAACTACATCTCCCAGCATGCCCTTAACCCCTTAAGGACTCAGGGTTTTTCAGTTTTTGCACTTTCATTTTTTCCTCCTTACCTTTTAAAAATCATAACCCTTTCAATTTTCCACCTAAAATCCATATTATGGATTATTTTTTGCGTCACCAATTCTACTTTGCAGTGACAGTCATTTTACCCAAAAATTCACGGCGAAACGGAAAAAAAAATCATTGTGCGCCAAAATCGAAGAAAAAACGCCATTTTGTAACTTTTGGTGGCTTCCGTTTCTACACAGTGCATATTTCGGTAAAAATTACACATTATCATTATTCTGTAGGTCCATACGGTTAAAATGATACCCTACTTATATAGGTTTGATTTTGTCGTACTTCTGGAAAAAATCATAACTACATGCAGGAAAATTTATACGTTTAAAAATGTCATCTTCTGACCCCTAAAACTTTTTTATTTTTCCACGTACAGGGCGGTATGACGACTCATTTTTTGCGCCGTGATCTATTTTTGTTTTGATCAGACTTTTTGATCACTTTTTATTCATTTTTTAATGGTATAAAAAGTGACCAAAAATACGCTTTTTTGGACTTTGGATTTTTTTTCACGTACGCCATTGATCGTGCGGTTTAATTAATGATATATTTTTATAGTTCGGACATTTACGCACGCGGCGATAGCACATATGTTTTTTTTATTTTATTTACACTGTTTTATTTTTTTATGGGAAAAGGGGGGTGATTCAAACTTTTATTAGGGAAGGGGTTAAATGACCTTTATTAACACTTTTTTTTTTGCAGTGTGATAGGTCCCATAGGGACCTATAACACTGCACACACTGATCTCTCATGCTGATCACTGGCGTGTATTAACACGCCTGTGATCAGTGTTATCGGCATTTGACTGCTCCTGCCTGGATCTCAGGAACGGAGCAGTCATTCGTCGATCGGACACCTAGGAGGCAGGTAAGGGCCCTCCCGGTGTCCTGTAAGCTGTTCGGGATGCTGCGATTTCACCACGGCGGTCCCGAACAGCCCGACTGACTAGCCAGGATAGTTTCACTTTCACTTTTGAAGCGGCGGCTTTGACCGCCGCTTCTAAAGGGTTAATACCGCACATTGCCGCGATCGGCGATGTGTGGTATTAGCCGCGGGTCCCCGCCGTTGATGAGCGCCGGGACCGACGCGATGTGATGCGGGGTCGCGCTGCGACCCCGCTTCATATCGTGGGAGCCGGCGTAGGACGTAAATATACGTCCTGCGTCGTTAAGGGGTTAAGCAATCAGTACATGCTGGGAGTTGTAGTTTTGCAACAGCTGGAGGCACACTGGTTAGAAAATACGGAGTCAGATAACAGAACTTAACTTAACCAGTGTGCCTCCAGCTGTTGCAAAAGTACAACTCCCAGCATGTATGATCTGTCAGTGCATGTTGGGAGTTGTAGTTTTGCAACAACTGGAGCCCCCCCCCCCCCCCAATGTGAATGTACAGGGTACAGTGAGGTTCCTGCTTCAAGTTTGAGCTGCAGCAAATTTTCTGCCGCAGCGCAAACTCCTAGCGGGAAACTCACCATAAACCACCGCCCGTGTGAATGTACCCTAAAAACAATACACGAACACATAATAAAGGGTAAAACACTACATATAAACCCCCTTACATTGCCCCCCCCCCCCCAATAAAAATGAAAGACGTATGGTACGGCAGTCTCCAGCTGTTGCAAAAGACCAACTCCCAGCATTTCCAGACAGCTACTGACTGTCCAGGCATGCTGGGAGTTTAGCAACAGCTGAAGGCACCCTGTATGGGAATCACTGGTGTAGAATACCCCTATGTCCACCCCTATGCAAACCCTAATTTATTCCTCAAATGCGCCTGGCGCTCTCGCACTTCAGAGCCCTGTTGTATTTCAAGGAAACAGTTTAGGGCCACATATAGGGTATTTCCGTACTCGGGAGAAATTGCACTACAAATTTTGGGGGTCTTTTTCTCCTTTTACCCCTTATGAAAAGGAAAAGTTGGGGTCTACACCAGCCTGTTAGTGCAAACAAAATGTACACTAACATGCTGATGTTATCCCATACTTTTTATTTTCACAAGAAGTAGAAGGAAAAAAGACCCCCAAAATTTGAAGTGCAATTCCTTCCGAGTACGGAAATACCCCATATGTGGGCGTAAACTGTTTCCTGGAAAATCGACAGGGCTCCAAAGTGAGAGAGCACCATGCACATTTGAGGACTAAATTAGGGATTGCTTAGGGGTGGACATAAGGGTATTCTACACCAGTGATTCCCATACAGGGTGCCTCCAGCTGTTGCTAAACTCCCAGCATGCCTGGACAGTCAGTGGCTGGAAATGCTAGGAGTTGTTCTTTTGCAACAGCTGGAGGATCCGTTTTGGAAACCCTGCCGTACGATACGTTTTTCATTTTTATTGGGGGGGGGGGGGGGGGACACAGTGTAACGGGGTGTATATGTAGTATTTTACCCTTTATTATATGTTCGTGTAGTGTATTGTAGTGTTTTTAGGGTACATTCACACGGGCGGTGGTTTATGGTGAGTTTCCCGCAGAAAATTTGCGGCAGCTCAAACTTGAAGCAGGAACCTCACTGTAAACCCGCCCATGTGAATGTACCCTGTACATTCACATTGGGGGAGAGGGGAGGCAAACCTCCAGTTGTTGCAAAACTACAACTCCCAACATGCACTTACAGACCATACATGCTGGGAGTTGTACTTTTGCAACAGCTGGAGGTACACTGGTTGTTGTGCTGGGCACACAACAAGGCTCAGGAGTGAGAGCGCACTATGTACATTTGAGGCCTTAATTGGTGATTTGCACAGGGGTCTGACAGAAACGCAAAAAAATGAATATCCACATGTGACCTCATTTTGGAAACTACACCCTCTTGGAACGTAATAAGGGGTATAGTGAGCATTAACACTATGGTGTTTGACGAATTTTCCTTAAAGGAGTAGTCCAGTGGTGAACCCAGTGGTGAACAACTTATCCCCTATCCTAAGGATAGGGGATAAGTTTGAGATCACGGGGGGTCCGACCGCTGGGGCCCCCTGCGATCTCCTGTACGGAGCCCCGACAGCCCGCGAGAAGGGGGCGTGTCGACCCACGCACGAAGCGGCGTCCGACACGCCCCCTCAATACAACTCTATGGCAGAGCCGAAGCGCTGCCTTCGGCAATCTCCGGCTCTGCCATAAAGATGTATTGAGGGGGCGTGTCGGCCGCCGCTTCGTGCGGAGGTCGACACCCGCTATCTGGCCGGAGAGCCTGGCCCCCGTACAGAGAGATCGCAGGGGGCCCCAGCAGTCGGACCCCCCGCGATCTCAAAGTTATCCCCTATCCTTAGGATAGGGGATAAGTTTTTCACCACTGGACTACCCCTTTAAAGTTGGATGGGAAAACGAAAATAATAAAAAAAAAATTTTTGACTAAAATGCTGGGAAAAAAGCCCCCCAAAATTTGTAACCCCATTAAGAACAAACCCCATATGTGGATGAAAAGTGCTCTGCGGGCTAACTACAATGCTCAGAAGAGAGGGAGCGCCATTGGGCTTTTGGCGAGAAAATGTTTCCGGAATTGAAGGCCACGTGTGTTTACAAAGCCCCTATAGTGCCAGAACAATGAACCTCCCCCTAGGGCTGGGCAGTATACCAGTTCATACCGGATACCGTTTTTTTCCCCCTCACACGATATCAATTTTTGCCCATACTGGCATATCGGTCGGGCCCCACCCCCAAATGAATTACTTGTGACGGAGCCGCGGGATGTGCAGAAGCGGGAGCCGCTGAGCTCACGTGGGGTGCACATCCCCGCTCCCCCTGCAGCTGCTGCTTGTTCTCAGTGATCAGAGGCAGGGGAAAGCACAGAAACTTCATCCCCTGGCTCTGATGTTTCCCTCAGCCCCGAGCCTGCTCCCTGCTCAGCCCCCCTCTCCCCTTCCTGAAGGCTATTTGTTTATCATACCAGTCCCCAGGCGCGGGTTCTGCAGGACCTCCTTCCCCCTGCAAGCACTAAATGTGACAGGCAGGCACAGGACATCTTATCTTCATCCCCGCTCTGTTCTCTGAGCCCCGAGCAGGGACGGGGATCAGAAGCTCTGCCGCGCCCGTACATTCAGCATTTGCAGGGGGAGAAGGCTCTGCTGATTCTTACATTTCCGTCCCTGCTCGGGGATCAGAGAACGGAGCGGGGACGAAGATCAGAAGCGCTGAGTCTGCACATTCAGCGCTTGCAGGGGGAGAAAGCTCTGCAGCGGCCGCAGCTGGGGACCGGGATTATAAACTGTGCAGCGGCGAAAATGTAAGTGAATAGCCGTTAGTGCGCCCATGGGGGAAATCATGATAGCGCTGCGGCTGACAGTTAACCCCTTCCCTGCCATGGGGGCCGTGTGCACGGTCCCCATGGCGGGGAAGGGGTTAACTGTCAGCCGCTGCACTTATACACTGTTTCCTCCATGGTATCACGGTAATACCGCCATAACTTGAAAAAATACCGTGATATACATATTAGGTCATACTGCCCAGCACTACCTCCCCCACATGTGACCCCATTTTGGAAACTACACCCCTCATGGAATGTTATAAGGGGTACAGTGAGCATTTATGCCCCACGGGTGTCTGACAGATTTTTGGAACAGCGGTCCGTGAAAATGAAAAATACAATTTCTCATTTGCTCAGCCCACTGTTCCAAAGACCTGTCAAATGCCAGTGGGGTGTAAATGCTCACTGCGCCCCTTATTACATTCTGTGAGGTGTGTAGTTTCCAAAATGGGGTCACATGTGGGGGGGGTCCACTGTTCTGGCACCACGGGGGCTTTGTAAACGCACAAGACCCCCAAATTCTATTCCAACCAAATTCTCTCTCCAAAAGCTCAATAACGCTCCTTCTCTTCTGAGCATTGTAGTGTCCCAGCAGAGCACTTGACGTCTACACATGGGGTACTTCCATACTCAGAAGAGATGGGGTTATACATTTTGGGGGGCATTTTCTCCTATTACCCCTTTTAAAAATGTACACTTTGGGGGGAAAAATGCATTTTAGTGGGGGAAAAAAAGGAGATTTTTTAACACTTACCGTAAAATCTCTTTCTCGAAGGATCCATTGGGGGACACAGACCGTGGGTGTATCTTGCTGTCTCTAGGAGGTGTGACACTATGGTAATAAAAAAAGTCAGCTCCTCCCAGCAGGATATACCCGCCTCCAGGCTCTGAGCTAGTCAGTTTAAGTTCCAGAGCAATAGGAGGAGACCAAAAGGGCAAAGAAAAACCCAAAACTGTCCGAGAACCAGAAGAAAAAACACAACAGAACATACCCTCGGACAGAGAACCAAAGGAAAAAACCCAAAAAAGGAGGGAGCTGTGTCCCCCAATGGATCCTTCGAGAAAGAGATTTTACGGTAAGTGTTAAAAAATCTCCTTTTCTCTATCGGCTCCATTGGGGGACACAGACCGTGGGACGTACCAAAGCCGTCCCTTGGGTGGGCAGATAAATAATCAGGTAGACGGCCGATCCACTGCCGCATGCAACACTTTACGACCCAGACTAGCATCAGCCGATGCGAAAGTATGAACTCGGAAAACCTCGAGAGAGTGTGCAAAGACGACCAGGTAGCCGCCTTGCAATCTGCGAGGCCGAGGCTCTATTCAGGAGAGCCCAGGAAGCCCAACAGAATGTGTGGAATGAGCCACAACCCTGAAAGGAGGAATCTTCCCCTTACAGCGATAGGCTTCCGCAATGGCGGACCGAATCCACCGAGAAACGGTGGCCTTGGAAGCAGGTTGTCCTTTGCGAAGACCTTCCGTAAGGATGACAAAGGAATCACACGAAGAAGTGATGGAGAGATCACACGAAACGAAGAAGTGATGGAGAGATAACACCGAAAAGCCCAAAACTACATCCAGATTGTGTAGTAAGCGCTCCTTAGGATGAGAAGGAGCCGGACAAAAGGACGGGAGGACAATGTCCTCATTGAGATGAAAGGGCGAGACCACCTTAGGCAAAAAGGAAGGAAGTGGCCGGAAAACGATCTGTCCCGGTGGATCACCAGAAACTGAGAACGGCAGGAAAGAACTGCCAGTTCAGACACCCTCCGGATGGAGGTGATAGCAATAAAAAACGCCACTTTCCAAGAAAGGAGGCGGAGAGACACCTCTCTAAGGGGCTCAATGGGTTCACCCTGGAGGGCACTCAGAACCAAGTTCAAGTCCCAAGGGGGAGAAGGTGACTGATAGGGAGGAACAGCGTGCGCCACTCCTTGCATGAAGGTCCGGACATGAGAAATAGAAACCAGGGGCCGAAACCTGACCTTTAAGGGAACTGAGAGACAACCCCAGATCCAACCCCGACTGCAAAAAAAGGAGAGAAGACAGGGAACCGAGAAGGTCACCGGGGAGAAGTCCTGAGCTTCACACCAACGAAAATAAAACCGCCAAGTACGGTGGTAAATTCGTGCGGAGGAGGGCTTACGAGCCTAGAGCATGGTGTGAATGACTTGGAAAGAGAACCTGCGGGCCCTCAAAACCACGGTCTCAACCGCCACGACAACAAATGCAGCGACTGTAAATTGGGGTGGCAAGAGGACCCCGAGAGAGTAGGACCGGGCGGAGCGGAAGGCGCAGAGGAGAGTCGTCCAGGAGCCTGACTACGTCGGCGTACCACAACCTTCGGGGCCAACCTGGAGCTACCAGAAAGGCGAGGACGTCCTCTGCCTTGAGCTTCCTCAGGGTCCCGGAACTTGGACACAAACAAAAGGATCTTCTGATTGTGCCGGAACGCGAAGAGGTCCACGTCCAGAAGCCCCAGAGACCTCCGGATGAGGAGACCACTTGCCGGGGTCGGGTGAGGACCGACTGAGGAAGTCCGCTTCCCAGTTGAACACTCCCGGAATGTGAAACGCTGAAATGGCCGGAACCTTACTCTCCGCCCAGGTGCGAATCTTGGTCACCTCGGCCATGGCTGCCGCCCTGTAGATTATGTACGACACGGCCGTGGCGTTGTCCGACTGAACGCAGACAGGACGAGACTGAAGACGGGACTCCCAATGAAGAAGACGAGGAAGAATCGCCCGTAATTCCAATATGTTTATCGGAAAAGGGGTCTCCAGGGGAGACCAGAGTCCCTGGACCGTCCAATTCCTGAACACGCCACCCCAGCCCGACAGGCTGGCAACCGTTGTAACAACCTGACAGAGAATGGGAAGAAATGACCGCCCTTGGAGAAGAAGGGGGGAGCGGAGCCAGGAGCCACCAGAGCAGAGACTGACGGACCCTGCGAGGGAGAACAATCTGACGATCGAGGGACAGAGGAGACCTGTTCCATCGAGAGAGAATCGCCAGTTGAAGGGGGCGGTAATGAAACTGGACAAAGGGTACGGCCTCCATAGTTGCCACCACCCGACCCAGGACGTCCATACTGTGCAGATGGAGACTGATACATGGGTCCGAAGGGAGCGGACCCCCGACCCGAGCGCCAGACGTTTGTCAGGCGGAAGACAAATGCGGCAGAGGCCGTCAAATTGAAGTCCCAGGAAGGATAGAGACTGGGTAGGACAGAAAACTGACTTGTCCCGGTTGACAATCCACCCGAAGCGAGTCAGAGAGTGGAGAGTGACGTCCAGATTCTCCAGAATCTGGGCTCTGGTCGGAGCCTTGATGAGAGGGTCGTCCAGATAGGATATCAGCGAGATTCCCCTCGACCAAACAGGCCCAAAACTGGCGCAAGGATCTTTGTGAGGACCCGAGGAGTCGTGACCAAACCAAAGGGGAGGGCTACAAATTAAAAGTGCCCCTCCGGAACCGCAAGCGTAGGTACCGATGATGGCCCAGAAATATTGGCACATGGAGGTAGGCATCCTTGATGTCCACCGATGAAGGGAACTCCCCTTGTTCCAGGGACGCCACCATCGAACGAAGCGATTCCATTCTGAAGTAGTGGATGAGAAGGTGACGGTTGGATTGGTCGCACAGAACCGTCCATCTTGGGGACCACAAAAAAATTTGAATAGAAACCCCAAAAAACGTTCCCCTGGAGGAACGGGGACGATAACCCTCTGGAGAAGCAGAGACTGGAGAGCCGCTCGAAATTGCTTCGCCAGAGGAGGAGAGCGGGGGGCCCGCGATCGAAAAACGCGATCACTCGGAAGGGAGGCGAATTCGATCCAGAAACCGTTGGACACCACATCTCTGACCCCCAGAGTCCTGAATGTGTGAAGTCCAGATGTCTCGGAAAACAGGAGACGACCTCCCACCCGAAAGAAACCGCGGGTGGCGGCCTCACTTCATGCAGAAGTGGGCTTGCGGTTGCCCGATTTGGGCCCAAAACGGCCGGACCGGTTTGAGTCCGACTTCCAAGCCGGGCGTGCCCGGGACGAGGGAGCCTTCTTGTCCCGCGAGGGCGCTTGCCCAGACCCTTAGCTGGAACCAGAGGTCCGAAATGACCGAAAGGAAAAAGGACTTCCATTGGGAAAAAGGTATTTTGAGGTAAGAAGGAACTCTTACCTCCCGTTGCCGCGGAGATAATCTCATCGAGGCGTTCGGCAAAAGGACGGCCACCCGTAAAGGGAAGCTCAGTGAGAGACCTTTTGGAAGCGGCATCCGCATTCCAAGCTTTAAGCCACATTAAGCGGAGGAGAGCCTCTAGGTGACCCACCGCAAAGGCAGAACAATGGGCTGACTATGTGGAAGCTGTGCACAGAAAGTCCCCAGCTTTAGAGCATTGGAGAGCCAGAGCAGATAGATCCTCTGGGGGGGGGGGGGGGGGGGGGGGGAGAGGGATCCTGCTAAGATATCCTGATGGAGCTTTTGGCACCACTCTGAAAGGGCCTTGGACACCCATGTCAAGGCGAAGATGGGAAGAAGAGAAGAGCCAGCAGATTCAGAAGCAAACTTCGCTAAGGATTCTACCTTCTCGTCCGTGGGATCCTTGAAGGCAGCGGCAACTGCCAGAGGCAGTGTAGTCGCCCTAGAGATCCGGGAGATTGGTGGATCCACTGAGGGAGGGGAAACCACCTTAGCGACAAAGTCCTTGACAAATGGATAACGTTCTTGGATTGTCTTGATTCCCAGGAACCTCTTGTCTGGATGTTTCCATGCAGATTCCAGAATGTCGTCAAAGTCAGCGTGAGAGCTGAACATTTGAGGTGCTGGCTTAGCACGATGAAAGGATACTTCTGGATAGACATCCGAAGATCCTGGGTCCTCTAGGTGAAAGGTGTCTCTTATGGCTGTCACCAATGAGTTCACCATTGCAATTGAGTCCGAGCGGTCCTCTGAGTCAGATGCCGGCTCGGAAGCCTCGTCCACCAGGGGAAGTGAATGAGTAGAGGCAGTCCTGGAGGGGGGCGACCCTGACCGGGTACACAGCTCTGGCATGGCAGAGCGGCAATTCCGAGAACGTCCTCTGGAGGAGCGACGTTCGTGCCCAGATGACAGGGGGGCGGGACCCACGAGGGGAACGCCCACATCTATCTGAAGACTCAAATGGAAGAGTCAGACGAGGCACCCCTAGTACGCTTGTGAGAGCATGAAGCATGAGGAGATGAGGAGCGGGCCCTCTCAGAGGTCCTGCGCAGGGGAGACCCCTTCAGGGCGGACACCACTACCACCGAACGGGAGACTTGGGTCAAGTCAGCCATATACTGGGTCAGGGAGAAACCCAGGGTCGTGGAGCGGCTGAACCAACCGGAACCGAAAGGGCATCAGGGGGTACCAGGGTGTCTGGGGGAGAAGTGGAGCAGGCAGGGCAAGTGGGCTCAGCAGAGCAAGACATCTTGGTATTACAGTGCGTACAAAAATAATAAGTCACTGAAGTTCCAGGTTTCTGACTAGAGGGAGGAACAGCTCTGGGAACGGACATAATGGTGAAAAAAGAGATAGAGAGAGACTAGCCTTCTCCCCCTGGTCTGTGTTCCCTGTCAGCTGCAGTGAGGAGAACCCACTCCGTGCAGCTAAGGAGACTAAAAAAGACCAGCCAATAGAAAAGGAGGGGCGTGCCCGAAGTAAGGCACCCAGTAACAGGCCCCAACATTGTGAAAATCGCGCCCACGGCGCTGATTGGAGGCTGCTTCGCGCCCCTGGAAGCTCCCAGCCCTGGGGGTGGAGCTAAGACCGTCCGAGACGGACCCATAAAACTGAAGATGGGCCAAAAACAGGTGGTCTCCAGAGGTTGCGAGTCCGTACCTATGGAGAAAAAAGGGGGGAAAGTACTTACCTCAGTCAGAAGAACTTACCTAATGGAGTCTTCAGTGAAGTCTTCAGCCAGCTTATGGTCCCTGCATCACGCCTAGCTGCTATGCTAGAGACATAGGGGGACCCGGACCCATGAGGTACCACCCAGGCGCTGACCGTTGGCGAGGGGGGGGGGGGCTTAACAGCGCATATACGCAATGTCTGTGCCCCCTTACTCGCAATGGGGAAACAGTGAACTGCAGTTCCTGAGTCCCCACCTGAAAAAGGAAAGGAAAGGGAATAATAAACTAACACATCCCTATACTAGGAAAATAAAAAACAGAAGACCTGGACTGGAGAATCCAGCCCATGTCAGGGATGTGGAATTTCTATCGCCCGACGCCCGGGACTAGCAGTTTTGGGCGCCGGGCAGGTGAAATTGTGCGGCCCTTAGCCCGGCTTCGGGCAAGCAGGGCCGGACCTGACAAGTGCGGCGATCTGCAGTCTGTATGGAGCGGGCTGCCGACTCCTGCCCGCTCCATACTCTGCAGCCTATGTCCTCGGAAGCAGAGCAGGGGAGATGAGAAGCTGTGTATTGGTCTTCTCTCCCCTGCTCTGCAGACGTGCGGGGGGGAGGTGAGGGGGCGTGGCTTCTTGCTCCCCGTGCAGACCTGCGTCCTCTGCCTTCACTCCCCCAGCTGTAGCTTCGGAGAGCTGAGGGGAGGAGACGCATCTGCACGGGGAGACTGTATGCGGTGCTCTGCAGTATGTATGGAGCGGGCTCCGGACTCCTGCCCGCTCCATACTCTGCAGCCCCCGGCTGTTCTCAGTAGCCGGGGGCCGCCGCTAATAGCCAGCATGCGGCGATCGCCGCGGCTGGCTATTAACCCTTTAGATCGCCGCTGTCAAAGCTGACAGCGCCATCTAAAGGGAGATGAGAATGCTCCCTGGTGGGCTAGTGGGGTGGATCGCCCCCCCGCAGCGCGATCGCAGGGGGGGCGATCCACTGTGGGGGTAGACGGAGGACTTACCTCTGCTTCCTCCTGTCCCGGCTCTGTCATTGATAGATCCTGGCTGGACCAGGCTCTATCAATGGATCACAGAGCACACAGATTTATAGAGTTCAATAGAACTCTATTAATCTATATGAGGAATCTAATGATTCCTCCTATAAGTGTAATAAAATGTAAAAAAAAAAAAATAAATAAAATAAAGTTTTAATAAAAATTTGAAAGACACACATTAACCTAGTGGTCTTCAAACTGTGCCCCTCCAGATGTTACAAAACTACAATTCCCAGCATGCCAGGACAGCCGTTGGCTGTCCGGGCATGCTGGGAGTTGTAGTTTTGCAACATCTGGAGGGCCACAGTTTGAAGACCGCTGCATTAACCCCTTCCATGTTAAAAGTTCAAATCACCCCCTTTTCCTATATAAAAACATGTAAACATAATAAAAATAAACATATTTGGTATCGCTTCGTGCGTAATTGTACAACCTATTAAAATATAACATTATGTATCCCTTACGGTAAATGTAAAAAAAATACCAAACCACAGATTTGCAATTTTTATAATATCCCAGAAAAAAAAGTTAAAAAGCGATTAAAAAGTCAGATCAATACCAAGATGGTACCGATACAAAAAACTGATTATGGCGCAAAAAATTAGCCCTCATACAGCCTGGTATGCGGGAAAAAAAATAAAGCTACAGGGGGTTAAAAAATGGCAATTAAATTTTTTTTAAAAAGTCCAGAATTAGTAAAACATGACGTAAACAATACAAATCTGGTATCTCTGTAATCAGGCGGCCTAAAGTATAAAACTAACATGTTACCTCAACCACAAGGTAAATGGCGTAGAAAAGAAAACCACCAAATCTGCTAAATTATCTTTTACTATTTCAATTTCACTTCCCCAAATATATATATATATATATATATATATATATATTTGGTTCGGAGAATATGTTCTTGAAAAATTAAAAGGTATCATTATAGTAGGTAGTTATGCTATTATAGGGCGAGGAGGAAAAAAACGAGAGCGTAAAAGCGAAAATTGGCCCGGACAAGTGGATCGTCATGAGGGACAAGTAGATTTTGCTCCATTTTAGTCCCGTGGACAAGTAGTTTTTTATAAATTTCCACAAGGCGGGTATATCCTGCTGGGAGGAGCTGACTTTTTTTATTACCATAGTGTCACACCTCCTAGAGACAGCAAGATACACCCACGGTCTGTGTCTCCCAATGGAGCCGATAGAGAAAAATAATTTACACATCCATCTTTAACGAAAAGTCGTCAAACACCTGTGGGGTGTTAAGGCTCACTGTACGCCTTGTTACGTTCTTTGAGGGGTGTAGTTTCCAAAATAGTATGCCATGTGGGCTTCCTAAATGTGACATGCCCCCCAAAAACCATTTCAGAAAAACTCACTCTTCAAAATCCCATTGTCGCTCCTTCCCTTCTGAGCCCTCTAGTGCACCCACAGAGCACTTGACATACACATGAGATATTTCCTTACTCGAGAGAAATTGAGTTACAAATTTTAGGGTGATTTCTCTCCTTTTACCCCTTGTAAAAATTCAAAAACTGGGTCTACAAGAACATGAAGATTTAGAATTTTTTCCTTCACTTTGCTGCTATTCCTGTGAAACACTTGAAGGGTTAACACACTTACTGAATGTCATTTTGAATACTTTGAGGGGTGCAGTTTTGATAATGTGGTCATTTAGGGGGTATTTCCAATATGAAGGCCCCTCAAATCCACTTTTGTGAAAAATTGGAAAATTGCTGCTGAACTTTGAAGCTCTCTTATGTCTTCCAAAAGTAAAAACATGTCAACTTTATGATGCATACATAAAGTAGACATCATGTATATGTGAATCAATATGTAGTATATTTGATATGCCCATTTTCCTTATAAGCAAAGAGTTTCAAAGTAAAAAAAATTTTCATCAAATTTTGGAACTTTTCACCAGGAAATGATGCAAGTATCGCCAAACTTTTACCGCTAACATAAAGTAGAATAGGTCACGAAAAAACAATCTCGGAATCAGAATGAAAAGTAAAAGCATCTAAGAGTTGTTAATGCTTAAAATGACAGTGGTGAGATGTGCCAAAAAAATGGCTGGGTCCTTAACGTGAAAAAGGGCTGGGTCTTTAAGGGGTTAATCTCTGATTGTATCTAGTCTGATCCAGCTCTTTCTGTTTGCATTGCTATGCCATATTAAGTCCCGCTACCAGGGGAGATATACTCTCTCTTGCGTTCAGATGATCTATGCCCTTTTGGGTATCTGGCTAATTTTGTTGACACCTATGATTGTATCCTTGGGTATGCACTTGTGCGGTTTTCATTCCTACTTGTATGTTATTTGTATTGGAAAATTAATAAAACTTTTCTTGCAATTTATTGTTGTTCAGTGCCCAAATTATTGTTGTTTATGAACTATTTAGCCAATATAAGAAAGGCCTTTAGTTGCTTAGAGGTTACCAATGGTTCTTTTGTGACCTCTTGGACTATTATGTATTAGGCCATGCAATATTCTTTGTTCGATGGCCACTCCTGGGAGGGAAATAATGTGCTTGAATTTCTCCATTTGTGCATCTGTCTGTCCATCTGTATGACAGATGATTGGTGGAGTCCAAACTCTTTAGAAATGGTTTTGTAATCTTTACCGTTCTACTGAGAATCAACAACTTCTGAGGTCCTTGGAATCTCATTTGTTCATGCCATTACACAAACATGTGTTGTGAAGATCAGTCACAAACTCACACCTGACACTTTCATCTTCAAATTATCTGCTAATCCCAGAAGTTCACATACTTTTACCTCTCATAGATATGTGATATTGGATCATTTTCCTTATTTGTTTGAAATGGTTTTCTTTTAGGACTGACAATCTGATGTAGTTTTAGATCAAATGTATGCAGAAATATAAAAAAAATTCAAAAGGGTTCACAAACTTTCAAGCACCATCATATTTTATCAGTGCTGAGAAAAGAAGTGACAATAATCAAAATCAACATGAGAGACCTAATGCTAACTATTGGACAGTCGTGTGTAATGCTTATAACCCTATTGGCCAATAGGCAAAAAAAAGTCACCTCAGTTACCAATCGTTGCAAAATTTCTGAAAATTTACATTTATTAATGACATAATGGAAAAAAAAGTAACAAATGGCAAATCTGACTTAATGGGGGTCATTTACTAAAGTGATCTCGACAGTTTTTTCTCAGGTATTGTGTCCAAATTGTACCGCTTGCTTTGTGGGCCAGAATTTGCAACCAACAAATCCAAACAACCCCACCAACTCTCCATTTCACTCAGAAAACCCAAAAAGGGGCTTGTCCCTCACCTTTTCAAAAAATCCAGACATATTGTAACACCCCACAAGCGTGGACCCACTATGCCACAAGTAGCAGCCGGCCAGGAAGGCTGAGTGGAGCAAACTGACACTATAAATAGCCTCACAGAAGAGCTGATCAGGTATTTATAGCAGAAGATGTGGGAACAGCTAGCCAAGAAGGCTACAGGTGCAGGCTGGTTGGAACAGACAGTCCAAGTTCATTAACAGGACAGACAGGTCGGATTCCAAGGGATAAGGCAAAGTCCAGTATACAGACAGGGATCAGGAACACAGGATCAGCAAATAGGCTTCAGGTCAGGTAACAGAGACCTGAGCGGTGCAGGATGCAATCCAAAATGCAACCTTGCAGAGGCCGAGAACAGAAGGTGTTTGGTGGACTGAAGTAGGATCCAATAGTGAGAGCATATAAGTTTTAGCCAGTGCTCACGCACGGACCCTAGGGGAAAGATCAGGAACTATACAGGAAACACACCAGAGCAGCAAGACCAGGAAGTCTGACAGATACCTGGCACAGAGGATGTCCCCTGATGCTGGTAAAAACCAGGACACATGGTACGTTGGTGGTTGCCAACCAGCAAAACGTAGGGAAAAAAATTGTAGGGAAAAATTTGTAAATACCATGGAAAAATACTTGTCAGGAAAAAACCCCACAAAGAATACGACACTCCATTCTTAGTAAATCAGAGCCAATGTGTCCTTATTGTCTACTGTATAATGAAAATTGCCAAGTGACTTGTCAAGGCACTTACTTGGGCACCTGAGCTTATACAGGGTATAAGAACTTCTCTTTCCACTCCACACATAAAATGCCACAGTATGCCAAAGCACCTCTAAGCAGCAACAGCAGTAACACCCTTCTGTAATGACAAAATGTTTTTTATTTATTATGTTTTGCATCAATCATCCCAATGAAAAAAAGTCCACCATGTTCACACATGTTTCCCTGCCCTCAGTGACATATTACACCTGGAAAAATCCTTGTGAACAAACAACACAAAAAAATTTGAATCAATAAATGAACACCTTGGGGACACAGGGCGTACGTCCCCGTCCCCAAATCCTTAAGGACTCAGGGCCGGGACCGGAGTCCCGTGATTCATGCGCCTAGTGCGCACAGCTTGTTTTGCCGTGCGGAGCAGCGCTGGACGCATTATCGGCAGGTTAGATGCCGATACCAATAACTTTCAAAATCGTGAATATCGGCCAATCCGATAATCGGTCGATCCCTACCCCTCACAGTCCAAAAAGTGCCATCTGGCATTGTTCTGTGCCCCATTGGCACAGCAGTGTTTAGGGACAGTTTTAGATTAGGCAGGGAAAGTTTGGGAGGTAAAAAAAAGATTTTTTTTTTCAGTGCACATCTGTAGGTGTCCACGGGTCCGCAGCACCTTCAGCTGCGTGACCCGGGCCCTACAGGGTCACTGCGGTCTGCGGCAGTGTTTTCTTTTTTTTTTGGGGGGGGGGGGGGGGCGGAGACCTTTTTTTTTTTGCTAAACATGTGGCCGGGCCCTCTTAGCATTAAAAGAGCGGTCCGCCACCGTTAGCTAAAGCCCACCCACCGCTGATCAGCGTTTTCTTTTTGTGGTGAAGGCTTTTTCTGGGTTATAGCGCCTTTTTTTATTTTATTTTTTTGCACCAATAGGCAGTCCGTGCCACCAGTAGCAGGCCTGTACTGTGTACTGTGCGGACGGACTGTACCTCTATGTGCGGCCTGCCCCACCGCTGTCAGTGACTTATCACTGATCAGCATTTTTTTTGGGTTCAGGCGGGTGCATTTTTTCGGGGTTAAGCATTTTTTTTTTTTTTCGGGTATTTTGTGTGAGGGTCTGTACGTGCCACCAGCCACTGTTCTGGGCTGAGTGGCCGGAACCCACACTGACTTCTGCGCTCCCTCCCTGCTGCGATAATCAGTGTGCACACCATTAGAGTAGGGAAATCGCCCGCAGGGCGTTTTCAGCGGAGGAGGCATATGCCATACTTGCCTCCGAAACTGAAAGCGCCCGAGAGAACGATGAAGACCCCACCTTCCTAATTTCCTCGTCCTCCTCCTCATCTAGTTCTGATGATGAGCCACCAAGGCGGCAGAAATGCCGCCAAGCGAGGCCGCAAACCTCCTCTGCTCCTGACTCTGTGCCTCATGCTAGTATGAGTCCCCCTGGCGCTCATACTAGTCAAGCCCCCCCCAGCCAAGTTTACTGGTTCCCGGTACCGACAAACTTGTCTGGACCACGAGCCCGTGATTTCTGAGTTTGTTGGCGACTCAGGAATCAAGATTGACATCGCCGGGTTCACTGAAATGGACTATTTCAGGTTTTTTTTCAGTGACTACTTTGTCAATCTAAAGGTTGACCAGACGAATCTGTACGCCCAACAGTTTGTCACCGCAAATCTGGGCTCCTTTTTAGCTAGGCCCGGTAGCTGGTTCCCAGTCAGTGCAGCCGAAATGAGGACCTTTTGGGGCCTCGTGCTGCATATGGGCCTAGTTGAAAAGCCAAAGGTCAGGTAATACTGAAGTGGGGACATCCTCTACCAGACCCCGCTCTACAGTATGGCCATGACCCTTCCCCGGTTCGAGGTCATTTGGAAATGTTTGCTGATAATGCATGCCCCCCCGAAATGATCCCGCATATGACCGCCTGTATAAAATCAGGCCGGTCATCAATCACTTCAGGGCCAAATTTTGGGAGGCCTATGTGCCTGAAAGGGAGGTCGCTATTGATGAGTGTCTCATCAGCTTTAACCCCTTAAGGACCAGGCCCATTTTGACCTTAAGGAACAGAGCGTTTTCTGCACATCTGACCATTGTCATTTAAAGCATTAATAACTATGGGATGCTTTTACCTTTCATTCTGATACCGAGAAAGTTTTTTCGTGACAAATTCTACTTTATGTTAGTGGTAAAATTTCATCGATACTTGAATCATTTCTTGGTGAAAAATTCCAAAATTTTATGAAAAAAATTGAAAATTTTGCATTTTTATAACTTTGAAGCTCTCTGCTTATCAGGAAAATAGACATTCCAAATAAATTATATATTGATTCACATATACAATATGTCTACTTTATGATTACATCATAAAGTTGACATGTTTTTACTTTTGGAAGACATCAGAGGGCTTCAAAGTATAGCAGTAATTTTCCAATTTTTCACAAAATTTTCAAAATCAGAATTTTTCAGGGACCAGTTCAGTTTTGAAGTGGATTTGAAGGGCTTCATATTAGAAATACCACATAAATTACCCCATTATAAAAACTGCACCCCTCAAAGTATTCAAAATGACATTCAGTAAGTGTGTTAACCCTTTAGGTGTTTCACAGGAATAGCAGCAAGTGAAGGAGAAAATTCAAAATCTTCATTTTTTTACACTCGCTTGTTCTTGTAAACCCAGTTTTTGAATTTTTACAAGGGGTAAAAGGAGAGAAATCTTCCAAAAATTTGTAACCCAATTTCTCTCGAGTAAGGAATACCTCATATGTGTATGTAAAGTGTTCGGCGGATGCATTAGAGGGCTCAGAAGGGAAGGAGCGACACTGGGATTTTGGAGAATTTGTTTTTCTGAAATGGTTTTTGGGGGGCATGTCACATTTAGGAAGCCCCTATGGTGCCAGGAGAGAACCGCCCCCCACACACATGGCTACTATTTTGGAAACGACACCCCTCAAGGAACGTAACAAGGGGTACAGTGAGCCTTAAGACCCCACAGGTGTTTGATGATTTTTCGTTAAAGTTGGATGTGTAAATAAAAAATTAAAAAATTCACAAAAATGCTGCTTTTCCCCCAAATTTTACATTTTTAAAAGGGGTAATAGTAGAAAATGACCCCCAAAATGTGTAATCATCTCTTCTGAGTATGGAAATACCCCATGTGTGGACGTCAAGTGCACTGCAGGCGCACTACAATGCTCAGAAGAGAAGGAGTCACATTTGGCTTTTGGAAAGAAAATTTTGCTGAAATGGTTTTTGGGGGGCATGTCCCATTTAGGAAGCCCCTATGGTGCCAGCAAAGCAAAAAAAAAAATAACCCACATGGCATACTATTTTGGAAACTACACCCCTCAAGAAACGTAACAAGGGGTACAGTGAGCATTGACACCCCACAGATGTTTGATGACTTTTCGTTAAAGTAGGATGTGTAAATAAAAAAACATTTCACTAAAATGCTGCTTTTCCCCCAAAGTTTCGATTTTTAAAAGGGGTAATAGGAGAAAATGACCCCCAAAATTTGTAACCCCATTTCTTCTGAGTATGGAAATACCCCATGTGCGGACATCAAGTGCTCTGCTGGCGCACTACAATGCTCAGTAGAGAAGGAGCGCCATTGAGTTTTAGGAGAGTGAATTTGTTTCGAATGGAAGTCAGGGGCCATGTGCATCTACAAATCCCCCCGTGGTGCCAGAACAGTGGACCCCCCCCACATGTGACCCCATTTTGGAAACAACACCCCTCACAGAATTTAATAAGGGGTGCAGTGAGTATTTACACCCCACTGGCGTTTGACAGATCTTTGAAATAGTGGGCTGTGCAAATGAAAAATAAAATTTTTCATTTTCACGGACGACTGTTCCAAAAATCTGTCAGACACCTGTGGGGCGTAAATGCCCACTGTACCCCTTATTACATTCCGTGAGGGGTGCAGTTTCCAAAATGGGGTCGCTTGTGGGGGGTCCATTGTTCTGGCACTATAGGGGCTTTGTATACACACATGGCATTCAATTTCAGACACATTCTCTCCAAAATCCCAATGGCGCTCCCTCTCTTCTGAGCATTGTAGTTTGCCCGCAGAGCACTTTACATCCACATATGGGGTATTTTCTTACTCAGAAGAAATGGGGTTAGAAATTTTGGAGGGCTTTTTTACTATTTTCCCTTGTGAAAATGAAAAATTTAGGGTAACAACAGCATTTTAGTGAAAACGTTTTTTTTTCTCATTTTCCCATCCAACTTTAATGAAAATTCTTCAAACACCTGTGGGGTGTGAAGGCTCACTATACCCCTTGTTACGTTCCGTGAGGGGTGTAGTTTACAAAATGGGGTCACATGTGGGTATTTTTTTTTTTGCGTTTGTCAGAACCGCTGTAAAATCAGCCACCCCTGTGCAAATCACCTATTTAGGCCTCAAATGTACATAGTGCGCTCTCACTCCTGAGCCTTGTTGTGCGTCCGCAGAGCATTTTACGCCCACATATGGGGTATTTCCGTACTCAGCAGAAACTGCGTTACAAATTTTGGGGGTCTTTTTTGATTTTACTGCTTGTGAAAATAAAAAGTATGGGGCAACATCAGCATGTTATTGTAAAAATGTAAATTTTTTTACACTAACAGGCTGGTGTAGACCCCAACATTTCCTTTTCATAAGGGGTAAAAGGAGAAAGAGCCCCTCAACATTTGTAGTGCAATTTCTCCCGAGTACGGAAATACCCCATATGTGGCCCTAAACTGTTTCCTTGAAATGCGACAGGGCTATGAACTGAGAGAGCGCCAGGCGCATTTGAGGACTAAATTAGGGATTGCATAGGGGTGGACATAGGGGTATTCTACACCAGTGATTCCCAAACAGGGTGCCTCCAGCTGTTGCTGAACTCCCAGCATGCCTGGACAGTCAGTGGCTGTCCGGAAATGCTGGGAGTTGTTGTTTTGCAACAGCTGGAGGCTCCGTTTTGGAAACACTGCTGTACAATACGTTTTTCATTTTTATTGGGGGGGGGGGGGGGACAGTGTAAGGGGTGTATATGTTGTGTTTTACCCTTTATTTTGTGTTAGTGTAGTGTAGTGTTTTTAGGGTACATTTGCACTGGCAGGTTACGGTGAGTATCCCGCTAGGAGTTTGCGCTGCGGCAAAAAACTTGCCCAAACCTGAAGCAGGAAACATACTGTAAACCCACCCGTGTGAATGTACCCTGTACATTAACATGGGGGGGGGGGGGGTAAACCTCCAGCTGTCTAAAAACTACAACTCCCAGCATGTACTGACAGACCATGCAGGCTGGGAGTTGTACTATTGCAACAGCTGGAGGCACACTGGTTGGAAAACCTTCAGTTAGGTTCTGTTACCTAACTCAGTATTTTCCAACCCGTGTGTCTCCAACTGTTGCAAAACTACAACTCCCAGCATGTACTGATCGCCGAAGGGCATGCTGGGAGATGTAGTTATGGAACAGCTGGAGGTACGCAACTACAGCTCCCAGCATGCCGAGACAGCTGTTTGCTGTGTAGGCATGCTGGGATTTGCAGTTTTGCAACATCCGGAGGGCTATAGTATAGAGACCACTGCACAATGATCTCCAAACTGTGGCCCTCCAGATGTTGTAAAACTACAAATCCCAGCATGCACAGACAGCAAACAGCTGTGTGGGCATGCTAGGAGTTGTAGTTTTGCAAAGTGCAAAGTGATCTCCAAACTGTAGCCCTCCAACTGTTGTAAAACTACAACTCCCAGCATGCCCAAACAGCTGTCTGGGCATGCTGGGAGTTGTAGTTTTGCAACATCTGGAGGGCTACAGTATAGAGACCACTGTATAGTGGTCTCAGACTGTAGCCCTCCAGATGTTGCTAGGCAACTCACCAGCTTCCGTAGGATCCAGGAAGCTGCATAGCCGTCCCTTCTGCCGCCTGCTGCCATCGCCGATGGGTACGTGGACTTAGTCCCCGGTCCCCTTCGGTTTCCCCGTTCTGCCCCGCCTATTGTGGATGGGCAGGACGGGGCAAGCGAAAGTTAACCCCCCCGCCCCCAATCTGCTATTGGTCGTCGCGTCTTGACGACCAATAGCAGGCATAGGAGGGGTGGCACCCCTGCCATCTCACTCCTATCCCTTCCCTTCAGGGGGATCGTGGGTGTTTTAGACAACCGCGAACCCCCTTATGTTCCGGGTCACAATAGACCCGTATGACCCGGATTCGGCGCAAATCGCAAGTGTAAATTCACCTGCAATTTGCCGACATGGGGGGGGGGGGGGGGGGGCTGATGACCCCCCTGGGCATTTGCACGGGGTGCCTGCTGTTCGATATCAGCAGTCACCCCGGACCAAAATTCCCACAGACGTACGCGTACGTCCTTGGTCCTTAAGTACCAGGGAGCTAGGACGTACGTGTACGTCCTTGGTCCTCAAGAGGTTAAGGGGAGACTCAGCTTCCGGCAATACATCCCTACCAAGTGAGCATGGTATGATGTGAAGATGTATAAACTTTGCGAAAGTACCTCAGGGTACACTTGCAAGTTTATGGTGTATGAGGGAGGAGATTCCCGTATTGAACCCCCAGAATGTCCCCCCACTCTGGGTGTTAGCGGGAAAATTGTTTGGGGCCTTTTACACCTATTGCTAGATAAAGGTTACCACCTTTACGTGGATAACTTTTATACTAGTATCCCTCTCTTCACATCTCTCGCCGACAGATCCAAGGTCGCTTGTGGGACATTACGGAAGAATCAAAGAGGCCTTCCTTCCTATCCCCTTCAAATTCCTATCCCCTGGGGTGAGTCCCGTGCCTTTTCCCATGAAAACCTGTTGCGGGTCAGGTATAAGAGGGATGTCCTTATGCTGTCCACAACTAATGGGAATGGCAGCACCCCTGTCTCTGTGTGAGGTACCGCGTGACCGGTCCTCAAGCCCGATTGTTTTCTGGACTACAATCGGTATATGGCGGGAGTTGATCTTTCTGAGCAAGTCCTCAAGCCATATAATGCCATGTGGAAAACACGGGCATGGTACAAAAAGGTTGCAGTCTACATGGTACAGGTTGCCATGTACAACTCTTTTGTACTGTCCCAGTAAGCTGGCAACAAGGAGACATTCCTGGAGTTCCAAGAGGTAGTTCTAAAGGCTCTCATCTTTGAAGACCGCCAAGGAGCGGGTCAGAGCACCTCTGGAACTTCAGTGTCCCGGGTCGTCCCCCACATTGGAAAGAAAGGGCGACCCCAGAAAAAATGCAGAGTGTGTCGCAAGAGGGGGATTCGGAAGGACACCCCCACTCAATGCGACACTTGCCCCGATCATCTGGGCCTCTGCATTAAGGATTGCTTTAGGGAGTATCACACTTCCACAGAGCACTAAATTTTAATCCTTTTCCCTGATTTTAATTCCCCAGAATTTGACTCCAATGTACCAGTCCATTTAAAGCCAAACAACCCCCCCCCCAAAAAAAAAATACAAAAACACTATTTTCTAATTCCCCTTATAATTCCCCCCCCCCCAAAAAAAAAATGGGTCACAGGACAGAAAGTCAACAGCACTGGGGGTCTGCAGTTGCCTCAAATGCGCGTCGCTCTCTCCCCACCTGAGCGGGGTGAACATTTGAGGTAACAGAATAGGGACAGCGACATACATCACATTCCCAGAATGATGATTCAGAGCATAGGGTTTGGGGCAGGCATCATTTTTACTTTCGGCTATACTCTGGGTAATAATTCTGAGAATTGGCATATCAGTACTAAAATTGCAATTTTCATTCCCCAATAGTACACTTTATCCATTCCTGGAAAATAAATTTAGGGAACACCCGTCTGTTCCAAATCTCCACTTCACCTCTATACACCTTCCCTAGGGGGTGTACTGTTTGTAATAGGCTCACATGTGGGTATTCCTTTCTTGTATTTTCCTCTGAATGTACGTAACTGTTAGGTCCGTAAGAAACATCGGCCTCAAATGCGAAGAGTTCTCGCTCATGAGCTCTGTCGTATTTCCAGGCGACAATTCGGAGTCACATATTAGTTGTTCCCAGAAAGATGAAGCAGAGCATAGGTTGAAAATTGCAATTTTCAAAATATACCCTTCATCCATTCCTGGAAAATAAATTTAGGAAACATCCGTGCATTCAAATGTCCTCTTTACCCCGATACCCATTCCGCAGGGTGGGTACTTTCTGTAATGGTGTCACATGTGGGTGTTTCATTTTTTGATTTTCCTCTGAATGTATGTAACCGTCAGCTACTGATATGCCATAGGCCTCAAATGCAAACAAACCTCTATGACTTCTGAGCCTTGTTGTGCGCCCCATAAGTGGATGTATTTCCATAGTCTGGAGAAATACCCCTCCAAAATTTGTAACCCAATTCCTCCCTTTACCCCTTATGAAAATGTTAAAAATTGGGTAACCCCAGCATTTTAGTGTAAAAATAATTAAATTTTTAAATTTACGTCCCACTGTTTAAAAAACCTGTGAGGTGTAAGTACTCACTGTAACCCTTGTTAACTTGCTTGAGAAGTGTAGTTTCAAAAATGTGGTCACTTCCCGTTTTTTTTTTTTTTAGATTTTATGTCAGAACCTCAACCATTGAAGGGCAAATCACCACTTTAGGCCTCAAATCTCATTGGTGCTGTCTTACTCCTAAGCCCTGTTTTGCACCCGCAGAGTGCTTTTCCAGCTTATATGTTTTTTTTTCTTATTCTGGAGAAATTGGGCTACAAATTTTGTGGAGATTTTTTTCATCTTACTACATGTAAAACTAAAAAAATGTTGGTTAATACCAACAATTCAGTCTTAAAAATCAATTCTTTCTTTTACGGCCCACTGTTTAAAAAACATGTGAGGTGTAAGTACTCACTATAACCCTTGTTACGTTCCTTGAGGGGTGTAGTTTCCAAAAATGTGTCACATGTGTGGAGTTACTGCTGTTCTTGCACAATGGTGGCTTTGTAAACGCACATGGTCCCCGACTTTAATTCCAACAAACTTTTCACTCCAAAAGCCCAATGGCGCTCCTTCTATTCTGAGCATTGCAGTGCACCCGCAGAGCACTTCACATCCACATATGGGGTATCTTCTTTCTCAGGAGAAATTGCACTACAAATTTTGGGGGCCTTTTGCCCTATTACCCCATGTGGAAATGAAACATTTGGGGTAACACTATCAATATAGTGCAAAAAAATCAAATTTTTCACTTTTACGGCCCACTGTTCAAAAAATCTGTGAGTACTCACTGTAACCCCGTTACGTTCCTGGAGGGTCTAATTTCCAAAATGTTGTCACGTGTGGGGGGTTTCTGCTGTTCTGGCAACATGGGAGGTTTGTAAATGCACATAGCCCCCGACTTCAATTTCTGCAAAATTCTCTTTCCAAAAGTCCAATGGCGCCCCTTATGTTCTGAGACCTGTAGTGCGCCAGCAGAGCACTTAACGTCCACATATGGGGCATGTTCTTAATTGCGAGAAATTGGGCTTTAAATTTTGGGGTCCATTTTCTCCTATTACCCCTTGCGTACCCCACAGTGCTCTCTGCTGACCTCTGCTGTCCATTTTTAGAACTGTCCAGAGAAGGAGAAAATCCCCATAGCAAACATATGCTGCTCTGGACAGTTCCTAAAATGGACAGCAGAGGTCAGCAGAGAGCACTGTGGTCATGACATCAGAGAAATCCAAAAAGAAAATCATTTCCTCTGTAGTATACAGTCCATAAAATGTATTGGAAGGATTAAGATTTTTTCATAGAATTAATTTACAAATCTGTTTAACTTTCTGGCACCAGTTGATTTAAAAAAAAAAAAAAAAAAAAGTACCCCTTTAAGGACCAAGGGTGTAACTGTTTGCCCTTGATGCCTTAAAGGGGTACTCTGGCCCTGAGACATCTTATCCCCTATCCAAAGGAGGGTCACGATACTCCGGTCCCGTGGCCGCCACCTGGCTGTTTGCGAGCTGGCACCGCGGCGTGCAGCTCAAACAGGTGGGTGGTGAATACAAGATTGCCAGGGTCCCCAGCGACTGGACCCCCGCGGTGAGACATCTTATCCCCTATCCAAAGATGTCTCAGGGCGGGAGTACCCCTTTAAAGGGGTTATCCAGGAATAGAAAAACACAGCTAATTTCTTTCCAAAACAGCTCCAGATCTGTCTCCAGGTTGGGTGTGGTTTTAAAACTTGGCTCAATTCAATTCAATGGAACTGAGCTCCAGAACCACACCCAACCTGGAGAGAGGGGGAGCGGATTTTGAAAGAAAGCAGCTGTTTTTCTATTCCTGGATAACCCCTTTAATCGGCTTTGAAGTGAGCGCAGGAGCTATCAGTAGCCAGACACTTACTGCTAATGATTCTGCCACTGTCTAGCATTTAACGCTTTAGATGTCATGATCAATGCTAATCACTATACAACAAAACCACAGAGGGTGCCAGGGTAACAATAAAAGTTAAAAAAAAACTTTAGGGGAGACCCCACAAAGGTACCCTAAACTAACAACCCTCTAAATGTAACTTTTATTATATACTTTAAAAATATGGAAAATCAAATAAATTGTAATACAAAATAACACCACTAGGTGTCAATACCACACCAATGTTAAAATTACAACTCTAATCTAGCTCAGTATTACTACCCTGAGAGTATTAGTAATTCATAAAAGATGTGCACTTGATGGCCACTCATAGGGCTAAAGTAGTTATTGATAACAGGGAGCTAGCTGGTAAGGCTGCAATTAAAAAGTCACTCTGGCCACCATGACGGATAAGAGTGAGGTGGCAATGCTGCCACCTCCTCCTATGCCCGGGTCACAGTTGGTGAGTTATCTTTAACTGTAGCTTCCTAAAAGTTGCAAAACTACAACTCCGAGCATACCCAGACAGCTAGCATGCTGGGAGTTGCAATTTAGCAACATCTGGAGGGCCAGAGTTTGGAGACTACTGCGCAGTGGTCTGCAAACTGTGAGCCTACAGATGTTGCAAAACTACAACTCTCAGCATGCCCATACAGTCTGGGCATGCTGGGAGTTATAGTTTTGCAACATCTGAAAGGACACAGTTTGGATACCACTATACAATGGTCTCCAAACTGTGGCCCTCCAGATGCTACAATACTACACTTCACAGCATGCCCAGACAGTCAGGCATGCTGGGTATTGTAGTTCTGCAACATCTGGCCCTTCAGATGTTGCCAAACTACAACTCGCAGCATGTCTGGACATGCTGGGATTTGTAGTTTTGAAACATCTGGAGGGCCACAGTTTGGAGACCACTACACAGTGGTCTCCAAACTGTGCCCCTCCAGCTTTTGTATAACTACAACTCCCAGCATGCCATTCGACTGTCTGGGCATGCTGGGAGTTGTAGTTTTGCCACAGCTGGAAGCACACTGGTGGGGAAACACTGAATTAGGGTCTGTTACCTAACTCAGTGTTTACCAACCCATGTGCCTCCAGCTACTCCAAAACTACTACTCCCAGCATGTATTCACAGACCGTGCATGCTGGGAGTTGTAGTTTTGCAACAGCTGGATGTTTGCAACTGCCACATATAGGAAAGTTCCGTACTCAGGAGAAATTGCATTACAAAATTTGGGGGTCTTATTTTCCTTTTACTCCTTTTCATAAGGAGTAAAAGTAAAATAAGACCCCCAAAATTTGTGTTAGTGTAAAAAAAATATATATATTTTTACACTAACATGCTGGTGTTGCCCCATACTTTTCATTTTCACAAGAGGTGAAAGGAGAAAAAGACAAAATGTGAAAGCAATCTCTCCTGATTAGGAAATACCCAATATGTGGATGTAGAGTGCTCTGCAGGCGCACAACAGGGCTCAGAAGTGAGAGCGCATTATGTACATTTGAGGTCTAAATTGGGGATTTCCACAGGGGTAGCTGATGGTTGCAGCGGTTCTGACATGATCAAAAAAACACAAACACCCACATGTGACCCCATTTTGGAAAATACACCCCTCAAGGAACATAATAAGGGCTACAGTGAGCTCTAACACCAACAAGTTGGACGTAAAAATGAAAAATTTGTTTTTTTTTTCCACTAAAATGCTGGTGTTACCCCAAACTTTTCATTTTCAAAAGGGGTAATAGATGAAAAAGCCCCCAAAATGTGTAACACCATTTCTTCTGAGTAAGGAAATATCCCATTTGTGGATGTAAAGTGCTCTGCGGGCGCACTACAGGGCTCCGAAGAGAAGAAGGCTTTTGGAGAGAGAATTTGGTTGGAATAGAAGTCGGGGGCCATGTGCGTTTACAAAGTCCCCATGGTGCCAGAACAGTGGACCCCCCCCCACATGTGACCCCTTTTCGGAAACTACATCCCTAACAGAATGTAATAAGGGGTGCAGTGAGCATTTACCCCCCCACTGGCGTTTGACCGATCTTTGAACAGTGGGCTGAGCAAATGAAAAATTGTATTTCTTATTAGCACAGCCCACTGTTCCAAAGATCTGTCAAAAACCAGTGGGGTGTAAATGCTCACTGCACCCTTTATTACATCCGTGAGCGGTGTAGTTTCCGAAATGGGGTCACATGTGGGGGGGGGGGGTCCACTGTTCTGGCACCATGGGGGCTTTGTAAACGCACATGACCCCCGACTTCTATTCCAACCAAATTGTCTCTTCAAAAGCTTGATGGCGCATTGTAGTTCGCCCGCAGAGCACTTTACATCCACACATGGGGTTTTTCCATACTCAGAAGAAATGGGGATACAAATTTTGGGGGGCTTTTTCTTCTATTACCCATTGTGAAAATTGGGGTAACACCAGCATTTTAGTGAAAAAAAAATCACCTGTGGGGTGAAAAGGTTTACTGTACCCCTTGTTACGTTCCTTGAGGGGTGTAGTTTCCCAAATAGTGTGCCATGTGTTTTTTGTTTTTTTTTTGCTGTTCTGGCTGGCTTTCTAAATGCGACATGCCCCCCAAAAACCATTTCAGCAAAATTCGCTCTCCAAAATCCCATTGTCACTTCCTCCCTTCTGAGCCCTCTAGTGCACCCACAGAGCATTTTACATCCACATATGGTATTTCCTTACTAGAGAGAAATTGGGTTACAAATTTTGGTGGGCTTTTTCTCCTTTTACCCCTTGTAAAAATGAAACAAGAACATGTTAATTCAAAATCTTCATGTTTTACACTATGTCCATTATGGGGTATTTCTAACATAAATACCCTCAAAATTCACTTCAGAACTGAAATAGTGCCTGAAAAATTCTGATTTTGAAATTTTCGTGAAAATGTTTAAAATTTCTGCTAAACTTTAAAGCCCTCTAATGTCTTTAAAAAGTTAAAACATGTCAACTTTATGATGCCAACATAAAGTAGACATATTCAAGGATGTGGAAATCCTATAGCCCGATGCCCGGGACATGCAGGGCAAGCAGGGCCGGTGAGGTGTAGAATGGACGTGGTTTGCACCTCACACCGGACCTCTAATTTTAAGACCGCGATGCTCATGTTGTATGGAGTGGGCTCCTAACTCGTGCCCACTCCATAACCGGGGCCCTCAGCTGATTGCTGTAATTGGGGGTGCCGCTAATAGCCAGGCTGCTGCTGGCAGGGCCGGTGAGGTGTAGAATGGACGTGGTTTGCACCTCACACCGGACCTCTAATTTTAAGACCGCGATGCTCATGTTGTATGGAGTGGGCTCCTAACTCGTGCCCACTCCATAACCGGGGCCCTCAGCTGATTGCTGTAATTGGGGGTGCCGCTAATAGCCAGGCTGCTGCTGGCTATCGCCGCGGCTGGCTATTAACCCTTTAGATCGCCGCTGTCAGCGGCAATCTAAAGGGATCTCATCACAATCCCTGGTGGTCTAGTGGGTTGGATGCCCCCCCCCCTTCCCCGCAGAGCAAACGCAGGGGGACGATCCACTTTGGAGGTAGCCAGAGGGCTTATCTCTCATCCTATGGCTCCGTGGATCTGTATTGAGCAGGCTCAACCAAATGAGCACAGATCACACAGATCAATTAAGTTCTATGGACCTCCATTGATCTGCATGAGGAATCTAATGATGCTTTCTTAAAGTCCCCTAAGGGACCAATAAAGTGTAAAAAAAAAATTTAATTAAATAAAAGTTTAAACACACATAGAGTAACCCCTTACATAGAAATAAATAAATGAAAAAAAAGTTTAAACACACACACACACACACACACACACATTAACCCCTTCCATAATAAAAAATCACATCACCCTCCCTTTTCCCTATTTTTCATATAAAAAACATGTAAACACGATAAAAATAAACATATTTGGTATTGAAGCGTGCGTAGTTGTCCGAACTATTAAAATATAACATTAAATATACCATATAGTCAATGGCGTTAACGCAAAAATACCAAAAATACCAAACTTAGAATTTCCTTTTTTCATAACAGAAAAAAAAGGTGATCAAAAAGTTCCATCAATACCAATCGTACCGATACAAACAGCAGATTACGTCACAAAAAAAGAGCCTTCATACGACCCAGTATACAGAATAATTTAACTGCTATAGGCATCAGAAAATGGTAATGTAAATAAAAATTCTAAAAAGTTTAGAATTTTTTTTTAATTAGTAAACCATGATGGAAACCAAACAAATCTTGTATTGCTGTCATCAGGCCGACCTAAAGTATCAAAAAACATGCAAGTTTGGCAACAAGGTGAATGGCGATAAAAAAAAAATTTTTTTTTTTAAATAGCAAAATTATTTCACATCACAAAAAAATTTTTTGTTTTGGAGTATATGTTATGGAAAAATGAAAGGTGTCATTACAAAGTGCAATCAGTGCCTCAAAAAACACCTCATATGGGTCTGTAGATGGAAAAATAAGAGTTCTGGCTATTATAGGGCGAGGAGGAAAAAACTAAAGCACAAAAACTAAATCAACTAATAAAGACCTTATTTACGTTCTGTTTTGGTTTAAATTATTTTGTGTACCAGGACAAGTGGATCGTCATGAGGGAAAAGTAGATTGTGTTCTGTTTTAGTCCCTTGAACAAGTAGTTTTATTTTAAATTTCCACACCCGATATTGTATATGTGAATCAATATATAATTTATATGGTATGTCCATTTTCCTTACAAGCTTCAAAGTTAGAAAAATGCTAAATTTTTACATTTTTCATGAAAGTTTGGAATTTTTTACCAACAAATGATGCATCGACGAAAATTTACCACTAAAATAAATTTGAATGTCAGAAAAAACTATCTCGGAATCTAATTCATAAGTAAAAAGCATAAAAATACATATATAAATGGAGCAGTCCTGCCAGGCTAGGGGTATAGGATGAAAGATGAAGAATAGAAAATTAAAGAGATAGTAGATGGAGAGTTGTGTCAAATATTAAACATTTATTAGATTACATTAATTACAATAGTTTCATAGTGAGGACCTCGGCAGGGCCCTTGCTTCGGACAACACACAAATAATGTTAACCATATATTAAAAAAATGAGTAAAATACAATTGGGGCTAATATTGCACTAGAGGGATATATGGGACAGAAGGTGTCAAGCAATAGTCCAGGGGATGACGGTGACCTATCTCTGTGGATGATAGGTCATGAAAGTAATAGTCTTGTAATAGTCACATAGCATACATAGCGCTGATGGGGTTAATCCACAGTAGTTTTGGTGCTCGGCGGCGCTGTAGGCTTTCAGAAATTAGACCACTCTCCCTGTCTGCACAGGGTTTGCTTTAAATAGATGCGCGTAATAGCGCTGCAGGCGTATCAGGTTATATACAGTTGTGCAAGATGCGCTCTTCTATACCCCGGCGGCACGGGGACAAAATACAAGAAGAGGTCAATGAAGAACGGGCACTATGTGCCTCTTACCTGCTCCTCTGAATTTGAATGCGCGTGTCAGCGCTGAAGGTCCTCCAATGCCTGCCCTCTGTGACCAGGAAGCATGGGGAAACAGGAGCAGGAGGGTGATGGAGGTCCGATGTGAGATGCCATTGCTGGCTGTAGCATTGGGAGCCGGTGCTGTCTGCGGCTGACCAGCGGTGACTGTTCCGGACTCTGCTGTGGTAATAGAATGCTCTGATGTGTCCCGGTCTCTGTGCAAGTAAGCAGTCTGCACCAGATGCGTTTCGGGGAGCCACGTCCCCTTTTTCAATGGAAGGGATAAAAGACTGAATGCCTATAGTTAAAAAAACGGCCTTATATAACCGTTTTTTTTTTTTAAATCATGCAGGTAATATGTAAACTCCGGTTCTGAATATTACCTGCATGACTTTTTTAAAACCGGTTATATAAGGCTGTTTTTTTAACTATAGGCATTCAGTCTTTTATCCCTACCATTGAAAAAGGGGAGAGTGGCTCCCTGAAACGAGTCTGGTGCCAACTGCTTACTTGCACAGAGACCAGGACACATCAGAGCATTCTATTACCACAGCAGAGTCCGGAACAGTCACCGCTGGTCAGCCGCAGACAGCACCGGCTCCCAGTGCTACAGCCAGCAATGGCATCTCACACCGGACCTCCATCACCCTCCTGCTCCTGTTTCCCCATGCTTCCTGGTCACAGAGGGCAGGCATTGGAGGACCTTCAGCGCTGACACACGCATTCAAATTCAGAGGAGCAGGTAAGAGGCACATAGTGCCCGTTCTTCATTGACCTCTTCTTGTATTTTGTCCCTGTGCCGCCGGGGTATAGAAGAGCGCATCTTGCACAACTGTATATAACCTGATACGCCTGCAGCGCTATTACGCGCATCTATTTAAAGCAAACCCTGCGCAGACAGGGAAAGTGGTCTAATTTCTGAAAGCCTACAGCGCAGCCGAGCACCAAAACTACTGTGGATTAACCCTATCAGCGCTATGTATGCTATGTGACTATTACAAGACTATTACTTTCATTACCTATCATCCACAGAGATAGGTCACCGTCATCCCCTGGACTATTGCTTGACACCTTCTGTCCCATATATCCCTCTAGTGCAATATTAGCCCCAATTGTATTTTACTCATTTTTTTATATATGGTTAACATTATTTGTGTGTCGTCCGAAGCAAGGGCCCTGCCGAGGTCCTCACTATGAAACTATTGTAATTAATGTAATCTAATAAATGTTTAATATTTAACACAACTCTTCATCTACTATCTCTTTAATTTTCTATTCTTCATCTTTCATCCTATACCCCTAGCCTGGCAGGACTGCTCCATTTATATATGTATTTTTAGCATTTTTGGCACATTGGGTGGGTGCAATGCAGTATCCTCGGCCTGGGTTTTCTGCTTTATGTAGAGCTCCCAATCCTGCATTTTTATAAATAAAAGCATCCCAGAGTTTTTAAAGGAAAACTCTCAGCCAGGTTCACCCACACTAAAACCAATACACTGGGTTATAGTGTGTGAGAACAGGATTCTAACAGGGGGGGGGTCACTAACTTATTTTGGTCCACTGGCTGCTGAGATATTTTCCTGTAAAGTTCTGGTATTTCTTCCATGGCTAGCGCTTTGAAGGCATTGCCCCAACCAGCTTGCCGCCTCTTCCTCCCGCAGTGAAGGTCTTAAGCCCACCCATCCATTATCTTCAACTCCAGGTTCTAGTGATGTGGAGTCACAGGTCACATGAGCGCAGCACTCTGTCTGCAGAAGATTTCAAACAGCTCTCACGTCCCGATGACGTGACAGCTCTGCATAAGTAGAGCGCTCTGCTGTCTGAAATATTCCGGCGCATGCGCTCAGCAGACAGAGCGCTGTGCTCACATGACCTGTGACTCCACGTCACTAGAACGTGGAGTTGAAGATAATGGCTAGGTGGGCTTAGGACCTTCACTGCAGGAGGCAGAGGCAGCCAGCTGGCGGGGGCAACGCCTTCAAAGCACTAGCCATGGATGAAATACTGGAAATTTACAGGAAAATATCTCAGCAGCCAGTGGACCAAAATAATTAAGTAACCCCTTGTTAGAATCCTGTTCACCCACACTATATCCCAGTGTATTGGGTTTAGTGTGGGTGAACCTGGCTGACAGTTTTCCTTTAATGCTTAACTGGGCACTGTCAGATACAAAAACTTTTGATATGTTGTAAAGCATGCAAAAACAATAGATTTTGCATTTGCTTTCATTAGAAAATTTTCTGTATTTCAGACTGAAAAAGCCAGTCAAACAACTGCCCCCCCCCCTGCCTGCTTGTACACATACTAGTCCTGCTGTATCCATGCATCATCACCTATGTCATGGACACACTTCCTTGATTGACAGCTGTGAGCACAGGGCTCATAGCTGGAGGAAAAATCCTCCCACTGTCAGCTTGTGTTCCGCTATTGTCAGTGAGGACAAGCTGGAAGTTGTAGTTTTGCTAATGCTAGGGGGGATGTGAGCAGACAGCATACTGAGGGAGGGGGTGGAGACCTGCACAGTGAGGCCACGCCCCCTCCCTTTGAGAGGAATTCAGACTAGTGAGCTGAATTAAAAGTGTAATAAATAAATAAATAAAGGTGCTAGACACATAAAAATTAGATGTACATGGTCAGGATTAGATACTGAGTGATATAGTAAAAAAAAATGTTTCTTTGTTGGATCTGAAGAGTACGCTTTAAGTGATAGCGGTCAGATTTGCAAAAAATGCTCTGGTCCTTAACCCCTTAAGGACTCAGCCCATTTTGGCCTTAAGGACTCAGACAATTTAATTTTTACGTTTTCATTTTTTCCTCCTCGCCTTCTAAAAATCATAACTCTTTTATATTTTCATCCACAGACTAGTATGAGGGCTTGTTTTTTGCGCGACCAGTTGTCCTTTGTATTGACATCACTCATTATATCATAAAATGTATGGCGCAACCAAAAAACACTATTTTTGTGGGGAAATTAAAACGAAAAACGCAATTTTGCTAATTTTGGAAGGTTTTGTTTTCACGCCGTACAATTTATGGTAAAAATGACATGTGTTCTTTATTCTGAGGGTCAATACGATTAAAATGATACCCATTATTATATACTTTTATATTATTGTTGCGCTTAAAAAAAATCACAAACTTTTTAACCAAATTAGTACGTTTATAATCCCTTTATTTTGATGACCTCTAACTTTTTTATTTTTCCGTATAAGTGGCGGTATGGGGGCTCATTTTTTGCGCCATGATCTGTACTTTTTTTTGATACCACATTTGCATATAAAAAACTTTTAATACATTTTTTATAATTTTTTTTTAAATAAAATGTATTAAAAAAGTAGGAATTTTGGACTTTTTAAATTTTTTTTCGTTCACGCCGTTCACCGTACGGGATCATTAACATTTCATTTTAATAGTTCGGACATTTACGCACGCGGCGATACCAAATATGTCTATAAAAAATGTTTTTTACGCTTTTTGGGGGTAAAATAGGAAAAAACGGACGTTTTACTTTTTTATTGGGGGAGGGGATTTTTCACTTTTTTTTTACTTTTACATTTTTTTTTACACTTGAATAGTCCCCATAGGGGACTATTCATAGCAATACCATGATTGCTAATACTGATCTGTTCTATGTATAGGACATAGAACAGATCAGTATTATCGGTCATCTCCTGCTCTGGTCTGCTCGATCACAGACCAGAGCAGGAGACGCCGGGAGCCGCACGGAGGAAGGTGAGGGGACCTCCGTGCGGCGTTATGAATGATCGGATCCCCGCAGCAGCGCTGTGGGCGATCCGATCGTTCATTTAAATGGCGAACTGCCGCAGATGCCGGGATCTGTATTGATCCCGGCACCTGATGGGTTAATGGCGGACGCCCGCGAGATCGCGGGCGTCGGCCATTGCCGGCGGGTCCCTGGCTGCGATCAGCAGCCGGGATCAGCCGCGCATGACACGGGCATCGCTCCGATGCCCGCGGTTATGCTTAGGACGTAAATGTACGTCCTGGTGCGTTAAGTACCACCTCACCAGGACGTACATTTACGTCCTGCGTCCTTAAGGGGTTAAAGGGGTACTCTGCCCCTAGACATCTTATCCACTATCCAAAGGCGTGACCCCTCAATCTCGGTTGCAGCACCCCAGACATGCTGTGCACGGGGAGAGGGCATGACTGACATAGACTTGCATTGAGGGGGTGCGGAATGTCGGGTGCTGCAGGGAGATCCCTGTCACTGGAGACCCCCAAGATCAGACATCTTATCCCCTATCCTTTGGATAGGTGATAAGTGGTCTAGGGGTGGAGTACCCCTTTAAGGTCAAAATGGGCTTGGTCCTTAACCTGTTGAGGACCACAGGCGTATGGATACGCCCTTGCGTCCTGGTACTTAAGGACCAAGGGCGTACCTGTACGATTCCAGCCGCTAGCCGGACGGGGATCGGAACGGGATGCCTGCTGAAATCATTCAGCAGGCATCCCATGCAAATAACCCCCCCCCCCCCCCCCATGTCGGCGATCGCCGCAAATCGCCGATCAATCCAGATCGTTGACTTGTGGCTATTCCGGGCTGATCGGGTCTCTGATGACCTGATAGCCCAGAAAATACTATGCCCGCTCCTGGATGTCAAGTGGGGGAAGATGGCGGCGATGTGCGGGGGGCATTCATATGTTGCCGAACTACAAATCCCAGCATGCCTGGCCAGTTTGGGTATGCTTGGAGTTGAAGTCTTGCAACATCTGGAGGGCTACAGTTTCGAGACCACTACACAGTGGTCTCCAAACTGTTCTCCTCCAGTTGTTGCATAACTACAACTCCCAACATGCATTTCGGCTGTCTGGGCATGCTGGGATTTGTAGTTTTGCCCACCCCCTCCCCCACGTAAATGTACAGGGTACATTCACACGGGCGGGGGTTTACAGCAAGTTTCCTGCTTCAAGTTTGAGATGTGGCAAATTTTCCGCTGCAGCATGAAACTCACTGTTAATCTCCGCCCGTGTGAATGTACCCTAAAAATACTACACTATACTAACCCTAAATAAAGAGTAAAACACTGCATACACACTACACCCTTACACTGTTGCCCCCCCCCCCTCCCCAATAAATATAAAAAACGTCTTGTACGTCAGTTTTTCCAAAACGAAGGCTCCAGCTGTTGCAAGCTAACTCCCAGTATTGCGGGACAACTATTGACTGTCCAGGCATGTTGGGAGTTTTGCAACAGCTGGAGGCACCCTGTTTGGGGAACACTGGCGTACACTATTTTTTGTGGAGGAGGCAAGTGTAAAGCTTGCATCCGGGTACACCCCGATGAAAATCTCTAATTTAGGCCTCAAATGCGCTTGGCGCTCTCTCACGTCGGAGCCCTGTCGTGTTTCAAGGCAACAGTTTAGGGTGTTGGGTTATTTCCGTACCCGGGAGAAATCACGCTACAAATTTTGGGGGGCTTTTTCTCCTTTTACCCCTTATGAAAAGGTAAAGTTGGGGTCTACACCAGCATGTTAGTGTAAAAAAAAAAATTTTTTTTACTCTAACATGCTGGTGTTGCCCCATTCTTTTCATTTTCATAAGAGGTGAAAGGAAATAAAGACCCCCAAAATTTGTAACACAATTTCTCCCAAGTACGGAAATACCCTGTATGTGGACGTAAAATGCTCTGCGGGCGCACAACAAGGCTCATGAGTAAGAGAGTGCCATGTACATTTGCGGCCTAAACTGGTGATTTGCGCAGGGGTGGCTGCTGGTTACAGCGGTTCTGACATAAACGCAAAAAAAATAAACAGCCACATGTGACCACATTTTGGAAACAACACCCTTCACGGAACGTAACAAGGGGTATAGTGAGCCTTACCACCCCACAGGTGATTGACAGATTTTTGAAAGTGGTCCGTGAAAATGAAGAATCTAATTTTTCATTTGTACAGCCCACTGTTACAAAGATCTGTCAAACGCCAGTGGGGTGTAAATGCTCACTGCACTGCTTGTTACTTTCCTTGAGGGGTGTAGTTTCCCAAATAGTATGCCATGTGGGGTGTTTTTCACTGTTCTGGCACCATAGGGGCTTCCTAAATGTGACATGCCCCCCAAAAACCATTTCACCAAAATTCGCTTTCCAAAAGCCCAATGTCGCTCCTTCTCTTCTGAGCCCTCTAATGCACCCGCAGAGCACTTTACATCCTCATATGAGGTATTTCCTTACTCGAGAGAAATGGGGTTTCAAAATTTTGGGGGACATTTTCACCTATTACTCTTTGTGAAAATGAAAAATTTTGGTAACATCAGCATTTTAGTAAAAGAAAAATTTTCATTTTCACTTTCACATCCAACTTCAACACAAAGTCGTCAAACACCTGTCAGGTGTTAAGGCTCACTGTACCCCTTGTTACGTTCCTTGAGGTGTGGAGTTTCCCAAATAATAAACCATGTGGGGTGTTTTTGGCTGTTCCTAAATGCGACATGCCCTGCAAAAATCATTTCAGCTAAATTCGCTTTCCAAAAGCCCAATGTCCCTCCATCCCTTCTGAGCCCTCTAGTGCACACACAGAGCACTTTTCATCCACATATGAGGTATTTTCTTACTCGATAGAAATGGTTTTTCAAATTTTGGGGGACATTTTCACCTATTACCCCTTGTGAAAATGAAAAATTTGGGGTAAAATCAGCATGTTAGTGAAAAAAATTACATTTTTCATTTTCACGTCCAACTTTATTGAAAATTTGTCAAACAACTGTGGGGTGTTAAGGCTCACTATACCCCTTGTTATGTTCCTTGAGGGGTGTAGTTTCCCAAATAGCATACCATGTCAGGTGTTTTTCGCTGTTCTGGCACCATAGGGGCCCCCCAAAAACCATTTCAGCAAAATTAGCTCCTTCCCTTCTGAGCCCTCTAGTGCGCCCACAGAACACTTCACATACACATATGAGGTATTTCCTTACTCAAGAGAAATTGGGTTACATATTTGGGGGGGGGGGGGTTCTCCTTTTACCCCTTGTAAAAATAAAAAATATGGGCCTACAAGAACATTGTAGTGTAAAAAAATTAAGATTTAGGATTTTCGCCTCCACTTTGCTGCTATACCTCTGAAACACCTAAAGGGTTAAAAAAAACTTTCTGAATGTCATTTTGAATACATTGAGGGGTGCAGTTTCCAATATGGGGCATTTCTAACATAAAGACCCTCAAATTCACTTCAAAACTGAACTGGCCCCTAAAAAATTCAGATTTTGAAATTTACTTGAAAAATTGCTGCTATACTTTGAAGCTCTCTGATGTTTTCTTAAAGTAAAAATATGTAAACTTTATGATGAAAATATAAAGTAGACATATTGTATATGTGAATCAAAATATCATTTATTTGGAATGTCTATTTTCCTTATAAGCAGAGAGCTTCAAAGCTATAAAAATGCAACATTTTCAAATTTTTCATGAAATTTTGGAATTTTTCCCCAAGAAATGATGGCACATATTGATGAAAATTTACCACTAACATAAAGCAGAATGTCACAAAAAAAATCTGAATCAAATTCATAAGAACAAGTATCTCAGAGTTATTAATATTAATACTACAGAGGAAATTATTTTCTTTTTGGAACACAGAGCTCTCTGCTGACATCATGAGCACAGTGCTCTCTGCTGACATCTCTGTCTATTTTAAAGGGTAGCTCCCACCATCATGTTTTTTTTTTCTGTCCCTGCCTATTGCCCTTCTATCCCTAACACCCTCCCTGCCTTTATTTTTTTTTTTTTTTTTACTATTTTAAAAATGGCATTTAGTCTGCCTGGTAGTGAGCTCACTACCAGGCAGACTTCCCCAGCAGGCACCACGTCACTGATGCCTGCTGGGGGACAACCTCCGCCCTTAGTTTTCCTAACAGGGTGCCTCCAGCTGTTTCACCACTACAACTCCCAGCATGCCCTGACATCTACTGGCTGTCAGGGCATGCTGGGAGTTGTAGTGGGGAAACAACTGGAGGCACACCGTGATGGCCGCACATCCCGCTCCCCGCCGCGCGGCCCGCAACCCCCCCCTGGCCCCGTCGCTCAACTCCCTCCCCACCCCCCCTTAGTTCACCTATTCAGTGTCCCTCCAGCTGTTTCCCCACTACAACTCCCAGCTTGCCCTCACATCTATTGGCTGTCAGGGCATGCTGGGAGTTGTAGTGGGGAAACAACTGGAGGCACACCGCAATGGCCGCACATCCCGCTCCCCGCCGCGCAGCCCGCAACCCCCCCCCCGGCCCCGTCGCGCCACTCAACTCCCACCCCCCACCCCCTTAGTTCACCTACTCAGTGTCCCTCCAGCTGTTTCCCCACTACAACTCCCAGCTAGCCCTGACATCTATTGGCTGTCAGGGCATGCTGGGAGTCGTAGTGGGGAAACAACTGGATGCACACCGTGATGGCTCATCTCGCCGGGCAGCCCGCAACCCCCCTGGCCCCGCACAACCCACTAGATAATCTTACCTGTTGCCGGGGCCTGCCAGGGAGCCTGCGCGCATCCTCTTCATTCAAAGCTCTCGCTCCCGCCTGTCTGATTGACAGGCAGGAGCGAGCACCGCAATGAATGAATTCCGACTCATTGCCAGGCTTCAACAAGTCGAAATTCATTAGTGACGTCACTGCCCAATGCATTCGGCCACTAGGAGGGCGACCCCCTAGTGGCCGAATTTAAAAGTGATTTTAAACTGTTTTAAAATCACTTTTTTTTACTTAAAGGGGTATTCCAGGCAAAAACTTTTTTTTTATATATCAACTGGCTCCGGAAAGTTAAACAGATTTGTAAATTACTTCTATTAAAAAATCTTAATCCTTCCAATAGTTATTAGCTTCTGAAGTGGAGTTGCTGTTTTCTGTCTAACTGCTCTCTGATAACTCACATCCCGGGAGCTGTGCAGCTCCTATGGGGATATTCTCCCATCATGCACAGCTCCCAGGACCTGACAACATCATTGAGCAGTTAGACAGAAAACTTCAGAAGCTAATAACTATTGGAAGGATTAAGATTTTTTAATAGAAGTAATTCACAAATCTGTTTAACTTTCCGGAGCCAGTTGATATATATAAAAAAGTGTTTGCCTGGAATACCCCTTTAAAGTATATTAGAGATATGTTGTAGTACTTAAGTACTACAACATGTCAATTTTTTTTATTTCATGACCGTGCCCATTTAAGAACTGTCCAGAGTAGGAGAAAATCCCCATAGAAAACATATGCTGTTCTGGACAGTTCCTAAAATGAACAGAGATGTCAGCAGAGAGCAGTGTGGTCATGATGTCAGCAGAGAGATCTGTGTTCCAAAAAGAAAATAATTTCCTCTGTAGTATTCAGCAGCTAATAAGTACTAGAAGTATTAAGATTTTTTAATAGAAGTCATTTACAAATATGTTTAACTCTCTGACACCAGTTGATTAAAAAAAAAGTTTTCCACCCATTTAAGAGGTTAACTGCCACAATACCGCAGCAGACATCATACTGAAGCCCAATTAAAATGAATGGCGCCTGCTGCTGTCCACCATGGAATACGTCAGCATCCCGTTCTTGGCTGCATGCCAGTGGGTGGCGAACTCGTCCTTATTGTATACCTCTAAGAAAACTCAATAACACAGACGCACGTAGAAGCGACAAGGTGACGCAGACACGAGCTGTGAGTCTCCCGCCATTCTTCCTCAGCGCTTCTACCTCAATCAGTCTCCTCTACCAGGGCGGGAAGTCTCTCAAACCACATGTCACATGACACATTACAGAGTCATGTGACCGTGATGTCATCAAGGTCCTACTACCGGATGGGAAGTATCTAGAAGCGGTGACAATTACACATCCGTGCTCCCGGCGGACGGCATGTCTGCCCCGGTGGACAGAGGGAAGCTGGACCGTGCTGGGGACCTTCACGGGAAGAGGCTGGAGGAGCTCACGGAGATGTTGGAGCGTCAGGAGAAGCTGCTGAGTAATAGGTATGGAGATCACGTGTTGTCAGGGCTTCATGTATTTACTGAGACATAAGATAGTAGGGAAGGCTACTAGAAGACAGTGTTTCTCCAGCTGTTGCAAAACTACAACTCCCAGCATGCCCGGACAGCCAAAGGCTGTCCGGGCATGATGGGAGTTGTAGTTTTGCAACAGCTGGAGACACGCTGTTTGGAAAACATTGCCAGAAGGTACATAGGCTCTGTAGTCACGGAGACAATTTTTTTATATTATTTATTTTTTGCTACTATTTGGAAGCACAGCCCTGACACAGCCTTTCTCAGCTCTGTTATCTCTGGTGCTACACAGGGAGGTGACCAAAGAAAAAGTGCAGCCATGCTTGTTACGTTTCGGGCCATGTTCACACATCATCAGAGTAATGTGCAGCACAAACCCCAGAGGTCTGATGTATCATTCTCTTTGGATGTGTATTTGCTCCGATCGCAAGGGTTAAGCATCCTGGTTTATTTATTTTCTTCTTGAAAAAAGATGTTCATACTGAACGTGTCTCTTGTAATCCGCCACGTGGATTTCAGGTTCACGGTGGGGAAAAAGTATGGGCTGCGTTTCACAGTGTTAGAGAAGCATGCCAGGTCTTAGTTTTTATTTTTTGCTCCTATTATACCCACTCGCCATCACTAGTCCAACAGGGCCGTCACTTTCATTTCATGGATCGCAGCGATCTCCATCCAGCTTCTCTGGATGGCCCCATAGACTTATATGGAGATCGCTGCATGCTTCTCCCTGCTCGGTGGGTGGAGGTCTCAGCACTGTCAGTATGACCTGTCAAAACTTATTTTTTTATTTTTTTGCTAAAGAGTATATCTCATCAAACCACATTTTCTAATCTAACTCAAATAATATTCCCAATTGGTGGGTGGTCTGGATGATGACGAAGGCCGCAGTGGTCTTCAACCTGCGGACCTCCAGATGTTTCAAAACTACAACTTCCAGCATGCCCGGACAGCCGATGGCTGTCTGGGCTTGATGGGAGTTGTAGTTTTGAAACATCTGGAGGTCCGCAGGTTGAAGACCACTGAGGGCGGAGAGTTCACTCGAGTATAAGCCTTGGGGGGTGTTTTCAGCACGAAAAATCGTGCTGAAAAACCTCTGCTTATACTCGAGTGTATACGGTAGGTGTGCAAATGCAGTGATAGACAAGGCACACCGCTTAATACATACCACAAGGATATAATAGCTGCTACAGGTCCCAGGATGCCCCCCCCCACGTGTTTCGGTCCGCTGACCTTCGTCCGGGGTATGTTCCACACTTGCACTTTATTGTGCTTCTCAGCCTCATATTTTAATGGTGTTTACTACTATTGAGTGATTCCAGCAGTTATCATCACCATCTATTCGCATACCAGCACTTTAATGTTCGCCACTTATTCTCTGACACAATATGTCCTAGGTTTGCCGCCTTCTGTGTCATTTTCCTCCCAATTTTAATCATGCACGATTTTATCTTGTGATTTGTATACAATAAAGGTTTCCGTCATTTTTGCACTTTAATCTGAGTAGCTCCTTTTTTTTTCCTGGTGTTAGTGTTAGTTTCAATAATATAAACTTTTGACATATCAGTCCTAAAGGCATGGCAGCGCACCTTTCTCTCCCTGGCTGTCAGTCAAATCTGACTCCTTCACTGCCGTTAGTCTATAGCAGGGTTCCTCAACCAGTGTGCCTCCAGCTGTAGCAAAACTACAGCTCCCAGCATGCCAGGACAGCCACTGGAGAAACACTAGTTGGGAAACACTGGACTATGGCATAAGAGTTGGATCACAGGGATGTGGAAATCCTATCGCCCGACGCCCAGGACATGTAGTTCCGGGCACGGGGCAGGTGAATTTTTCATAGATTTAGCCCAGTATTGGGCAAGCAGGGCCAGACAGACTTCCCCCCCCCCCTTTTTTTTTATTTTTATAATGACGGTGTGAGGTGCAGGAGCGGACGCAAGTCTGCACCTCACATTGGTGCTCAGGGTGTATGGATTGGGCTCCTGACTCGAGCCCACTCTATACTCGGCGGCCCCGCAATTGGGTATCATTGTAATCTTATGGAACTACAGAATAAAAATAATGTGTCATTGTTACCGAAAAGTGCACTTCATGGAAATTAAACACCCCCCCCCCCCCCCCAAAAGTTGATAAATTGTTTTATTTTTTTATTTCTCCCCTGAAATATATATTTTTATGTTTTGCTATAGACTCTGTGGTAAAATGAATGATGTCCCTACAAAGTACAATTGCTGGTGCATAAAGCAAGCCTCATATGGGCCTGTAGGTGAAAAATTAAGAGTTATGGCTATAAGAAGGTGAGGAGGAAAAGATGAACACCCCCCCCCCCCCCCCCTTTTCTGGTCCTAAAGAGAAATGACTTACTCCTTTTGCTCCCTCCCATTGGGCTGCGCTGCACCATAGAGCAATACAACAATGCCTGAGAGTGTGTGGACTATACTATACCAGGTCAGGCATATTTAATTAAAGAATACCTATCATGACCTTGTTAAATTTTATAATCCTCCCAGTTCACTACCCCCATCATGATAAACCACCCCCTGCCTTCATTTTTATTTTTTTAGTTTTCTACCTTGATATTGCTCTGTATTTTCTGCTCAGTCAGATTCACAGAATGGGAAGGGGCATTACTCAGCAGATGTGACATCATCTGAAGCCATACAGGGGAGAACTTCCTCCCTCACTCTGCTACACACAGCCCAGAGCAGTTCAGTGTGAGATGAGCTATGATTGGCTAAGGCTGCACACGACCCCCACATCACTTCAGACTGCATTTCCTGATTTTGGACTTATGCCAGACCAACAGGAGTCCAAAGTCTGTGCAAGAGATAGGGGCAAATGTGCTCTGGACAAGTAGGGAGACACCTAGTGGTAGATTTTTTAAATACAAATAAAACAGAAATTTTTTTTTAAACAAAGTACATTAGAAAGATTTTTTTATTTACCATAAGGAGTAGCAATAGCAAAATGTGTTTTGAGAGTGCCCATTTAAGCTCATTTCTCCCCATTTCATTTCCAATCCCCTCAATTTTATGTTCAGTCACTGAACATGAAATTGGGAGGGGGTTGGCTATATCTTATCGCATTTGAATATTGAAATTACAATATTTACCTCCATAATCGAAATCGCAGATTTCCCAAATTGTGCAGCCCTATTTTATTTTTTATTTTTATTTTTTTTTTAAGTCCAGAATTTTTTTTTTCCCATCAATACAAAAATGTTACCATTGAAAAAATATAGATCATGGTGCAAAAATATTAATCCTCATACATCCCTGTATACAGAGAGCTAAAAAACTTATAGGGGTCAGAAGAGGACAATTTTAAGCATGGGTAGATTTAATTGCTCTCACTGTTTCCTGCTGAGAGTTTCAATGGGATCAGGCTGTTTGCAGCAGATTTTTGGCAGTGGAATTCCTGCTGTGGAAAATCCACTGCAGACCCTATTGACTTCAATGGGGTCTGCAGTGGAATTTTACATTGTGGAAAATCTGCCATGTGAATGTACTCTTACACCGTTTTTACAGTAAAGTGCACTGTCTATTCACAACATTCCATACAGTGATGGCATTGCTATTTATCTCTTTACGATAGGAAGGCTCTCTGACCTCCTATGAATGGGGCTAGTTACAGTTTCCTGCAAAGCTATATTGAAAGAGTTTAGAAGGGGTTGCAAAACTACACCAGCGCTGTATCCCGCAGTGTTCCCCTGATCAGTATCAAGCCAAGAGATATACAGTGATCCCTCAACTTACACTGGCCTCAACATACAATAGTTTCAACATACAATGTTTTTTTCTGGACCGTCGTAACTTGAAACCAGACTCAACATACAATGTACGGACAGTCCAGATCTGTGAAACCTGTCACAACTGGAGGAACTGACCAATCAGAATGGGCATTTTACCGGTAAATCACCTCTATTACTGAAGTGCCTGCACTGACTGGCTGTCTGGTAGCGCCCCCTACAGTACATGGAGGAACTACAAGTTCTGTACTACTCCTTACCTGTGCCAGGGTTTGCTGCTCTTTTGGACACCAAGTAAGGGCGGCTCCATTTGGGACACTGTGTGTACTGTATAGGACCCTGAAGAAGCTCCTGTCCTCTACATAAACCATTGTTTCTCAACCAGGGTGCTTCCATTTTTTGCAAAACTACAACTCCCAGCATGCCCGGACAGCCAACGGCTGTCCGGGCATGCTGGAAGTTGTAGTTTTGCAACAGCTGGAGGCTCCCTGGTTGGGAAACACTGACATAGACAGTGATTTACAGCTCCCAGCAGATCTTTCTTACTTTTATATGTTAGGATTTGCTTTATCTATATTAGTTATCTGCTTATTTTTCTTTAATCCTCACTTTTTCCTATTTTTTGGATGACATTTTGGGGGCTTCAGAACCAATCACAAGGTTTCCATAGAGTTATGGTCTCAACATACAATGGTTTCAACATACAATGATCGTCCTGGAACCGATTAATATTGTAACTTGAGGGACCACTGTATATGATGGCTCCATTACATTTTTTTTATTTTTTTTTTATTAAATAGCCTTAATGCTATAGAATTGCTTAAACACCCCCAATTTTTGGGACTTTCATAGAAATCTGTGTTTACTGTAAAAATTCAATGATGCTGCTTTTAACTATTGTAACATTTGTTTGGATTTTATTTAATTTTTTTTTTTTGGCAGAAATTTTATTGCTAAGCTTCCAGACCGAGGCAAAAAGATTTTGGATTACTCTGAAAAAATACGAGCAGCTATTGCCAAACATAATAGACAGAAAGAGGCAACGGATCTTCTTTCATCATTCAGGTTACAATTTCAGGAACAGCAATGTAATTTAAGAGAGAATGCCGAATCCTCAGAAGAAAGGGACGTGTCCCCAACTGTGGCACAAGGTAATAAGAGCTCATCCAGTCATACTAATGCCATGGACACAAAGATCACAGATGACCTGAACTCTCCTGCCTCTGTGAAAATCAATGAAGAGACTTGCAGTAATGACTCTCACACAGATGAGAACTTGGTAGATGATCTAGCAAAGAACCTAAAGATGATTAGTATTAAAGAAAGTGGCGACAACACCAACAAAGACTCCTCAGAGACTTCTGTATATGAAAAGACGGACACCTGGCCTGGTAGTGGAGGAGCAAAGAAATCTCATTCTATTGAAGTTATAGAAAGAAGGTCACTGAGCCCAGTCCAAAGGAAGGAAAAATTCCGAACTAACAGGTATAAGTAATAGGGAAATGTAGTATTGTCCGACATTATCACAATTTGGCGTTACCATCATATTCTGGTTGCTTGGGGCCACCAAAGTGTCATTTATAAAAACTTCTGACGTGTCAAATTTCTGACACTTCAAAAGTTTACTTCATGCACAATTGTTACTATTCACTACTAGAGATGAGCGAACTTACAGTAAATTCAATTGGTCACGAACTTCTTGGCTCGGCAGTTGATGACTTATCCTGCGTAAATGAGTTCAGCTTTCAGGTGCTCCTGTGGGCTGGAAAAGGTGGATACAGTCCTAGGAAAGAGTCTCCTAGGACTGTATCCACCTTTTCCAGCCCACGGGAGCACCTGAAAGGTGAACTAATTTATGCAAGAAAAGACATCAATTGCCGAGCCGAGAAGTTCGTGACGAATCGAATTTACTGTAAGTTCGCTCATCTCTATTCACTACCATAGCCAGTTATTAATGCCCCTTCTTGCCATTCACTATTGAGATATGAAATTCCCACAAGCTTAATTGAGTGAAAATAATGAACTTAAACACACAGAATTAAAATTATGTATATACCCTCTGGTTCATTATCTGCTCACTGTATATATTCCAACTAGCCAAGCTTGCACATAACAGTTGTGAGGATTAAAGGAGTACAAACTGTTCCGAACGCTGGAGTCGGGAGCTTGTGACTTCATAGCCACGCCCCCTCAATGCAAGTTAATGGGAGGGGGCGTGTTGGATGTCACGCCCCCTCCCTCCCATAGACTTGCATTGAGGGGGCGAGGCTATGACGTCACGAGCTCCAGCATTCGGAACAGTTTGTTCCAAACGCTGAGCAGCGGAGTACCCTTTTAACTGTAGTTTAATCCTGAATCCCAAAGAGCATATACATTGTTTTAAAAACTTAGATCTCTGCACCCCTCGACATGTTTCACCACAGCCGGTGGCTTTGTCCAGAGGTAGCAGGCAGATATTTTGTTAGCTCAGCCTTCTAAAAGGAATATCTACATGCAGGGGAAAAAGAAGTGCTGTGCTTCTTATTGATGCATTTCCACGCAGATACCCTTGCATTTTAGATGGGGGTAAGTGAGGGTGGGTTCCCACTGCGTTTTTGTCTCTGTTTCACTGTTTCCATTACAGTTCATCTGGTTTTGCTGTATGCAAAAAAAAAGTGGTCAATAACGCTTTGGAGTTTGCCCAAAAAAAAATATGTTATGGTCCATATTTCCTTATAATCAAAGTCAGTGGGAAACAGAATATGCTTATTGCCATTTTATTTTATTTTTGCATTTGCATGTGGTCTTAGATTATATTTTTTTCTGTGAACACCATTAGCCCTTGGTCTTGAAAGGGTTGAAGAGGTCCTGCCACAGTCCACACTTACTACCTATGCACAGGATAGCTGATCAGTGTCTGATTGCTTTGGGTCCCACTCCTTGAACCCACACCTCTCAATAAGGGGGTCCCATGTCCCTTGTTTAAATTATTACTTGAGCATGGGTACTCTATGTAAGTAGAACTGATGAAATAATGAAACACTGTACTGGGACTGTCTTGACAGCTGCCAGATTTTAATTTCTAAATCCTAAAATGTTAAATTAAAGGATTTTATTGTACATATAAAGCAGTGTTTGGTATACCTTTTTAAACCGTTAGAGCTTCCCACCCCACAGCAAATTTAAAGGGATATTTCCATCTCCCTTAGAAGACTTTTTGGCCCGTGGTCTGCTTGTGGCTCTTGGAGTAAGTCAAGAAGCTGAAAGAAGCCAACCCGGCTGTTTTAGGCAATTTGCATTAAATCAATGGGCGTTTCTGGCTTCCGGACCACCTGACAGCTGTAAAGTTTCTTTGGCACTGCCGCTGTGACAATGTGACGTCCGTCGGGGAGCCCAGGGAGAATAGCGGGAGGAAAAATACATCATGCAACATTTTTTCCTCCCGCTACTCCTGTCAGAAAAAAAACAGCGCTCAACGGACCCCATAATAGTAAATGGGATCTGTCGGGACCCGTTGAGCTCGTCCAAAAAGAACGTCCACTAAGGCACAAAAAAAGTGCAGGGCACAACATTAGTGTGAAAGGGGCCTTCGCAGACTAGGAAGCGCTCTGCTCAAATCCATGTGGAATCCAGGTCTGGTATCAGTATGGTTTTTGACATAGATATTTATGTGGATTCACAACAGAAGAAATGTGTGTGGTTTTTTGAGAGCAAAAAGTATGTATTTTCCAGTGGCATTTGGGCAATGAAATCCATTTTCTATTTAGGTCAGTGGGAGCTTGATTTCCTTGTGGAAATGTGCAGATTCACATGCGTATATTCTGCATCTAAATCTTTGCGGATTCTAGTTGTGTGTGCATGCTCCTTTGATAAGAAAGCTGTTCATTTGATTTATTTATTTTTAAGATTGCCATCAGACTCAAACAGCTCAACTCCGAATCAGTCACCAGGAGATAAAGCTCTTAGAATGTCTCCGGAACAGAGAAAATTATATGACAGAAAACATCTGGATGACATCACTGCTGCTAGACTTCCACCACTTCATTACTCTCCAGCCCAGTTACTACCTCTGGATGAATCTCTAACACTTCAGATAGTGCAGAAGAAAACTTATGAGGTAATGGTTGTTTTCTTTTTATGATGATCATAAGTAGAGGTGATGATCATTGTATCTGGCTGACATTTTCCAATGTACTATCCCCTACAGTAACCCAATCGCTATGGTAATACCCTTGAAATTGTACTCTTCATAAATGAGCTTGTTAGAATAGTAGGTGTATTGTCATTGAATAAAACTTATTTATAATTGTGGCAAACTATAAATACACATCACTACTAACAACTTGGGTTGTTACTTGCTGTTTCTGACTTTAACTATAGTCAGAAATCTGTTTCCCCCTGTTTAGTATGTGACTGGGTTAATTACTTCTGGTCTAATTCTTAAGTAATCAATTAAGATGGATTAAGCTGGAGGATGAAATCTCCAGGCTCTTTTTATTTTATTTTTTTCCTCTTCTTCTTCTCGCTCCACTACCTGCACTAGTGACCCTATCCCCTCACACCTCGTCCAGTCTCTATCCCCTGCTGTCACCAGTCACTTGACTAAAATGTTATGACCTCTCCTCTAGTATCTTTCCCTCCCTCCTTTTCCTCTAAGCATTCTGTCATAACCCTATTAATGGAGAAAAAAACCACATCTCTGGACCGCTCCTACGCAGCTAACTATCGACCCGTCTATAATCTCCCCTTTATCTCCAAACTACTTGAACACTTGGTCTATTGCGGCCTAATCCACTATCTCTCTGAGAACTCCCTCCTTGACCCTTTACAGTCTGGTTTCCATAGATTTGGTTTCCTGTACCATCTCTACACTGATGACACACATCTCTATACCTCTTCCTGTGATATCACCCCTGCACTCCTACCCAATACCTGTAACTGTCTTTCTGCTGTCTCCAAACATCATGTCCTCCCTATATCTGAAACTGCTAAAACATTGATTGTTCTGATTTATTATTTCCTTGACTATAGGGCTGAGACTATTATTTTTTATAATCGATTAGGTGGCTGATTTATTCTTTTGATTGATCGACTAATCGGATAAAAATTACCGGAGTGGAGAAGAAAATTTGTGAGTTAGATTAGGGAGGGAGTTCATGAGGGAAAGGGATCGGACTGAAGGTCTTCTGTGTGTTTTAGGAAAGAGTGAATTTGTGGGGTTGGATAGATGCTGAGCTTTGTGGAGGCTGAGAGAAGTATTTATTATTATACAGTCATGGCTGCAAATGTTGGCACCTCTGAAATCTTTCACACAGAAAAGGATTTCAGTAACACATGTTTTGCTATACACATGTTAATTCCTTTTATGTGTATTGGAACTAAACCAAAAAAAGGAAGGGAAAAAAAGCTAATTGAACATAATGTCACACCAAACTCCAAAAATCCACTGGACAAAATTATTGGAACCCTTAACTTAATATTTGGTTGCACACCCTTTGGAAAAAATAACTGAAATCAGTCACTTCCTATAACAATCAATAAGCTTCTTACACCTCTCAGCCTAAATGTTGGACCACTCTTCCTTTGCAAACTGCTCCAGGTCTCTTTATTGGAAGGGCGCCTTTTCCCAAAAACAATTTTAAGATCTCTACACAGGTGTTCAATGGGATTAAGATCTGGACTCATTGCTGGCCACTTCAGAACTCTCCAGCACTTTGTTGCTATCCATTTCTGGCTGCTTTTTGACATATGTTTGGGGTCATTGTCTTGCTGGAAGACCCAAGATCTCAGACGCAAACCCAGCTTTCTAACACTGGGCTGTACAGTGCGACCCAAAATCCGTTGGTAATCCTCAGATTTCATGATGCCTTGTGCACACATTCAAGGCACCCAGTGCCAGAGGCGGCAAAACAACCCCAAAACATCATTGAACCTCCACCATATTTTACTGTAGGTACTGTGTTCTTTTCTTTTTAGGCCTCATTCCGCTTTAGGTAAATAGTAGAATGATGTGCTTTACCAAAAAGCTCTATCTTGGTCTCCTCTGTCCACAAGACGTTTCCCCAGAAGGATTTTGGCTTACTCAGGTTCATTTAGGCAAAATGTAGTCTTGCTTTTTTATGTCTCTGTGTCAGTAGTGGGGTCCTCCTGGGTCTCCGGCCATAGTGTTTCATTTCACTTAAATGTCGACGGATAGTTTGCGCTGACACTGATGCTCCCTGAGCCTGCAGGACAGCTTGAATATCTTTTGGAACTTGTTTGGGGCTGCTTATCCACCATCCGGACTATCCTGCGTTGACACCTTTCATCAATTTTTCTCTTCCGTCCATGCCCAGGGAGATTAGCTACAGTGCCATGGGTTGCAAACGTCTTGATAATGTTGCGCACTGTGGACAAAAGCAAATATAGATCTCTGGAGATGCACTTGTAACCTTGAGATTGTTGATATTTTTCCCCAATTTTGGTTCTCAAGTCCTCAGACTCAGTTCTCTTCTGTCCTCTTTCTGTTGTCCATGTTTAGTGCGGCACACACGGACACACAATGCAAAGACTAAGTGAACTTCTCTCCTCTTTATCTGCTTTCAGGTGTGATTTTTATATTGCCCACACCTGTTACTTGCCCCAGGTTAGTTTAATAGAGCATCACATGCTTGAAACAATCTTATTTTTCCACAATTTTGAAAGGGTGCCAATAATTTTGTCCAGACCATTTTTGGAGTTTGGTGTGACATTATGTCCAATTTTCTTTTTTTTTTTTCCTCCCTTTTTTGGTTTAATCCCAATACACACAAAGGGAATAAACATGTGTATAGCAAAACGTGTGTTACTGCAATCCTTTTCTGTGAGAAGTACTTATTTTTCTTGAAAAATTTCAGGGGTGCCAACATTTACAGCCATGATTGTATTTAAAATACATATAATTCTTCTCAATAGAATATTTTTTTTTTCCTTGCAAGGGCTGCCGAGGACCACAGTTGCATATATACATAGTGAAAATCGCTGTGTGTATGTGAACTTTACAAATTGGCTGACCAACTAATAATCGACCAACCGATTAATCCATTATGAAAATAGTTGACAACCGATTAATAGTGGTTTTTGCCCTACTTGACTGTTGTAACTCTTTACTAATAGGCCTTCCCTTCTTTAAACTCACCCCTCTTCAGTTCATCCCAAATGTCACAGCCAGACTCCTCTTCCTCTCCAGCAGTTCTACTGATGCCCCCCCCCCCCCCCCCATGTCAGTCATCTATGAGTTAAATCCCATGAAGGAAATGGGACTTCATGCCAAATTAGCTACAGTTCCGCCTCATTTCTGTTTTTATTTTGCCATTGAGCAGAAAGATGATTATCTGTGAGGAAATTTCCACATTTGGAACATACCTTTAGGCTATGTTCACACGGTGGAATATTTACAGACCGTCCGGGCAGACATTCTGCAACTAGCAGGTGTCAGCAGAACATGCCAGTACTAAGACAAACTAATGTGCCATCTCCATAGGCTGCAATGCATTTCCGAGAGGATTCCATCAAAGGAATTGACATGTTGGTACTTTTGACGAAGGCCGCAATTGGAATTTCCGCCGCAGAAATTCCGCTTTGTGCACGGTGCATTTTACTGCTGGATTCAGCTTGGATATTCTGTCATGTGAACGTGGGCTAAGAATTAGACAGTTTCAGTGGATCTTTGTCCCCTTTATTCTCAGGGTCTGTGATGGTCTCAGCAGTGGGTGCATACCCTAGCAAACTTATTTGTTAGAAGGAATGGAGTCCACTGGGTGCAACTGATGTCCATTTAAAGGGGTACTCGGGTGGAATTTATTTATTTTTTTTTTTTTTATATCAACTGGTGCCAGAAAGTTAAACAGATTTTGTAAATTACTTCTATTAAAAAAAAATCTTAATCCTTCCAGTATGTATTATCGTCTGTATACTTTGCAAGTACCTAGTAATCAACTTATCGACCAGCATTTAGCATAAGAAGTGGAATGGAATGTCGCATCCTTGTATGCCACAAGACATTCTATCCTGTATGAGATCTCTGAGCACTTGTCAGCTGGCCCACCGGTTTCAGAAAATATTCTGTTGTACGCATGACACATGTCTGTGAATGCTGCAGGCCAGGTGTAAAATTGAAAGAAGTCAACTGATTATATGAGTGATATTCCTACATAATAATCATCATATAGAATGTTATTACAAGAAACAACATCACTAGTAGCTAGACCAGTGCTTCCCAACCAGGGTGCCTCCAGCTGTTGCAAAACTACAACTCCCGGCATGCCCGGACAGCCGTTGGCTGTCCGGGCACGCTGGGAGTTGTAGTTTTGCAACAGCTGGAGGCACCCTGGTTGGGAAGCACAGAGCTAGACACACACTTGTTACAAATATTGCAAATTTGCAATTTGCTGTTTATTCTACTAACACTTTTCGCTGTTCAATCCATAGGAAAAACAAGCTAAGCATGCAGCACAGAAACTTTTTGAGAAGCTGAATGTAAAAATAGGGCCTTTTAATCCTGAAGGGGATTCATACATGAAATACCGAGATCACAGAGATGATGACCAGTTTGGAGCTGGAGAATAAACTGCAGGTAGATTTGTGGTGTGAAAACCACCATGAAGACTTGGACTGTCTACCTATCAATGTATCACCCCGGCCTTATATACATGAAGATGACACATTGTTGCTATGGGAAATGTATAAACTGTACTGTATGCAGTATGACTAGGCAAATGGAAGTTCACTGTGCATTTTATGCTTACAAATATGTTTACTTTGGGTGCAACCTAGTTCCTTAATAAGCACATTCATGGAGGCACCACTATTATACATGCAATTTAGTGAAACATTGCCCTTTTGGCTAGAGTTATTACTTTAAGGTATCTAAACATACAGTAATAGCCGTAAATGTTGGCACCCCTGAACTTTTTCAAGAAAATTAAGTATTTCTTACAGAAAAGGAATGCGGCATCACATGTTTTGTTATACACATGTTTATTCCCTTTTGTGTGTATTGGAACTAAACCAAAAAAGGGAGGAAAAAAAGCAAATTGGACATAATGTCACACCAAATTCCAAAAAATGGGCTGGACAACATTATTGGCACCCTTAACTTAATATTTGGTTGCACACCCTTTGGAACAAATAACTGAAATCAGTCGCTTTCTATAACCATCAATAAGCTTCTTACACCTCTCAGCCGGAATGTTGGACCACTCTTCCTTTGCAAACTGCTCCAGGCCTTTTCCCAATAGCAATTTTAAGAGCTCTCCACATTTGTTCAATGGCATTTAGATCTGGACTCATTGCTGGCCACTTCAGAACTCTCCAGCGCTTTGTTGCCATCCATTTCTGGGTGCTATTGACACATGTTTGGGGTCATTGTCCTGCTGGAAGACCCAAGATCTCGGATGCAAACCCAGCTTTCTGACACTGGGCTGTACAATGCGACCCTAAATCCGTTGGTAATCCTCAGATTCATGATGCCTTGCACACATTCAAGGCACCCAGTGCCAGAGGTAGCAAAACAACCCCAAAACATCATTGAACCTCCACCATATTTCACTGTAGGTACTGTGTTCTTTTCTTTGTAGGCCTCATTCCGTTTTCGATAAACAGTAGAATGATGTACTTTACCAAAAAGCTCTATCTTGGTCTCTTCTGTCCATAAGATGTTTTCCCAGAAGGATTTTGGCTTGCTCAATTTCATTTTGGCAAAATTTAGTCTTGCTCTTTTATTTCTATGTCAGTAGTGGGGTCCTCCTGGGTCTCCTGCCATAGCGTTTTATTTCATTTAAATGTCGCCGGATAGTTCATGCTGACACTGATGCTCCCTGAGCCTACAGAACAGCTTGAATATCTTTGAAACGTGTTTGGGGCTGCTTATCCACCATCCTGACTATCCTGCGTTGACACATTTCATCAAATTTTTTTTTTCTTCCATCCACGCCCACGGAGATTAACTACAGTGCCATGGGCTGCAAACTTCTTGATAATGTTGCGCACTGTGGACAAAGGCAAATCTAGATCTCTGGAGGTGGACTTGTAACCTTGAGATTGTTTATATTTTTCCACAATTCTGGTTCTCAAGTCCTCAGACAGTTCTCTTCTCCTCTTTCTGTTGTCCATGCTTAGTGTGGCACACACAGACACACAATGCAAAGACTAAGTGAACTTCTCTCCTTTTTATTTCCTTTCAGGTGTGATTTTTATATTGCCCACACCTGTTACTTGTCCCAGGGGAGTTTAAAGGAGCATCCCATGCTTAAAACAATCTTCTTTTTTTCCCATAATTTTGAAAGGGTGCCAATAATTTTGTCCAGACCATTTTTGGAGTTTGGTGTGACATTATGTTCAATTTGCTTATTTTTTCCTCCCTTTTTTTTGGTTTAGTTTCAATACACACAAAGGGAATAAACATGTGTATAGCAAAACATGTGTAACTGCAATCCTTTTCTGTGAGAAATACTTCATTTTCTAGAAAAATTTCAGGAGTGCCAACATTTATGGCCATGAAAGTATCTGTCATTTCCAGGATAACCTTGCTACTGTTGACATTATTGCATAAAAGTTTAAAAAATTGAAAACTAAATATTTTAAGTATTTGTTGTCAATCTAAGTCATTTTACAGTCATGTGGTGCATGGCACTGAGATATAGGGATCTGTTCATGCTGGTAAAACTGGGTTCACACTACCTCGTACCTCAGCCGAATCTATCTGGAACCCCATTCATTTCAATGAGCAGACCAGAGTCAAACTATTTTTGTCCGGTATACGGTTTTTTCCACCTATCCTAAAATCGTTGTATACCACTGTTTTATGTCCGGTAAGAGAACCGTATATGGGGCAAAAATGAGCCGACCGGAGTCATCGTTTGACTCCGGTCTGCTCATTGAAATGAATAGGGTTCCAGCCGGATCTGGCTGGGGTACGGGAGCAGCCGGTTTTGCTCCTCCCAACCGGATCCGGTACCCGTACACTACAAACGTAGTGTGAACTGGCCCTAAGCCAGTTTATCCATCTCTCGGCTTGCCAGTGCTCAAGAAAAAACTTAAAGGGGTACTCCGGTGAAAAACTTCTTTTTTTTTTTTTTTTTTTTTTTTTTTTTTTAAAACAACTGGTGCCAGAAAGTTAAACAGATTTGTAAATTACTTCTATTAAAAAATCTTAATCCTGTACTTATTAGCTGCCGAATACTACAGAGGAAATTCTTTTCCGTTTGAAGCACAGAGCTGTCTGCTGACATCATGAGCACAGTGCTCTCTGCTGACATCTCTGTCCATTTTAGGAACTGTCCAGAGTAAAAGGAAATCCCCATAGCAAACATATGCTGTTCTGGACAGTTCCTAAAATGGACAGAGATGTCAGCAGAGAGCACTGAGCTCATGATGTCAGCAGACAGCTCTGTGTTTCAAACGGAAAAGAATTTCCGCTGTAGTATTCAGCAGCTAATAAGTACAGGAAGGATTAAGATTTTTTAATAGAAGTAATTTACAAATCTGTTTAACTTTCTGGCACCAGTTGATTTAAAACTTGTCCAGCTCTACAAGAGTTAGGCTAGATTCACACATGCATCAGAGGTATATGCATAGACAATGGTATAATAAAGAGGACGTATCACGTGGTGCTGCCTTATCTCTGGCTGTTCTATTAGGAGCTACTGTCAGAAATATAAAAAAATGTGTGCTACTTTTGTCTATAAAACCCCAGACCACTTAATGGAAACTTTATGGAATCCATTAGGCTATGTTCACACGGCAGAAATTCTTCTCAGAATTCTGTATGAAAATAGTGCAATAATTTCTATTTACTTCAATGGAATTCCTGCAGCAGAAATACGGCTGTGTCAATGGGACTGTGGAATCCCATTGAAGTGTATTAGCTATAAATTCATGCGGAATTCCATGCAGAAATTCTGATGTGTGAACATAGCCTCAAAGTCCAACAGGTGCCATTGGTGCCCAGCATGCAGCAGATACAGCATATCCTTTTTTTATTGTCCTGATCCTTCCAGGGAAATCTATGGGGGTGGTGTGGACATAGCCATAACAATATATTTGTTGTTTTATCCAGACGTATTACAAGTATGTCAGCCAATGAAACAAAATCCCTTGTTACCCCAGGACTCTCTCCATTTCACAGGCTGGGAGAGGTAAAATAACACTGTAGTGAGATGATACAACCATACAACACCTTGTTGCTTCCTAAATCCCTGTAAATGTCAAGTTTGGCATTACTGTACTATAGTCACGCTTGGTATTAGAGGTTTTTGGTGGAGTGAAACTTTAATTTTACGTTTAATTGTTAGCATTTTATTTAACTTATTCAGTATATTTTGCTGGACTGTTATACTAGAGAAGTATATTTGAAAAAGTATAAGTATGTGAATACATTTTTTGTAGCACAACAGTATTTGGCTTAATTCTAGAAGTCCTGTGGGATTCTACCTCTTGTACAGACTTTGTGTTTTTAATATTTAAAAGCACCACAAATGCTTTAAAATAATCGGCAGTTACTCCCCTTTCTGATCACTTTTAGAGCAGCCGTCATTTGACAGCCGCAGCCAGATAGGGGCCTTTGTGTTCAAAGACCATACTTCGGGCATCATGGCTCCTATAACTGAGCTGTGATGCCTACACTACAGCTTTTGTCCGCCAAGGTTTTTGATTGGCTGCGATCATGTGACAACTGCTCTAAAAGGATGAACATGGTGCTGACAGGAGACTGTAGGGGGATCAGGGCACGATCGGAAATTTGAATAATTGCCTATAAATTTGAAAGCATTTGAGACACTTAAAATAAAAAATAAAAAAAAACCTAAGTCATGGATGACCCCTTTCATGGTTTCAGGCGTCTCCCGAGCACTGGATAAAGATACAGCCACCAGTTTACAGTGACCATTAGAATGGTGGGGAATCCTGGTGGAAAAAGCTAAGGAAGGCACAGGTGTACATTAGAGGACTTTCTAGTGAAACATATAGGTAGAAGAGAAAAGTTTGGACAAGGTAAGCTTCCTAAAAGTCCTCAACTTTGTATTAAAGGCAAGATTTCCAGACAGAGTGAATCATTAAATATTTACCTTGTCTGCATTTTACACAAACAATTACAGAGCTATATTTACCAATAGAGCTGAGCGAAGTTAGTGATTCGATTCGTCACAAACTTCTCGGCTCAGCAGTTGATGACTTTATCCTGCATAAATGAGTTCAGCTTTCAGGTGCTCCGGTGGGCTGGAAAAGGTGGATACAGTCCTAGGAGAGAGTCTCCAGCCCACCGGAGCACCTGAAAGCTGAACTCATTTATGCAGGTTAAAGTCACCAACTGCCGAGCCGAGAAGTTCGTGATGAATCGAATCACTGTAACTTCAATCATCTCTATTTACCACCTATAAGAGAATGGAGGCAGAAATTCTGGAAGACAGGTCCATATTTTAGACTTTATTGTCTTGTATGTGACAAATATGGCTCAGTAATTGATCCTTGAGAAAAATACACAAGCTTATTCTATAATTTTTAAACTCTAGTATAAAGGGACATTTCAGTAATACATTTACTGCCTCTATAACATATGTTTCGTATAACACTTATAGCGTTTTTTTTCATCTTGGGGTAAATTGTCCATATTTGCTAAGCCTTAGCAGTTATTGCTCTGTTCATTTGGAAAAAAAAACACTATGTATAGTGTCACAAATAACACAAGGGTTCCCAAGCAATTCTTGTTGTTTACTGAATGACTGACAATTTAATTATCTGCGTTTTTACATTTTTTTTTCTATTTATTAAAAATGATATATAACAGAAATTCTTGCAACATGCTTGAAAATGTTCTCTTTAAATATCTCTAGTATTTGTTGTTTTTTCTAATTTTAAATAAGGGTTATATGACTTCTGGAAAATAATATTTACAGGCTGTATATGTCAATAAAAATATTTTTCTATGAAATGTGTAAACTGTTTTTGCTGCTATAAAAATGGCTTCTAGTTCTGGCATGCTGGATTGCCGGGCGAGGTGGCCAGGAGAGTTCTGTCGGTCATCCAGTTACCATCGCATGCCAAATCCAGTTACCAGTGAATCCATTACCTTCACCTGCAGCACGGGGACACAGCCCGGATGAAACCTGCTTAATACAACAGAAATAAAAACTTAGATCCAGTGAGGTAGAAGGCTTCCAACACTGTTAAGCTCACAACATACAACAATTCCATACTAACAAAGCGCTTTTAATACTTGCACACTAGACCACTCGTTTTGATTGCTATCCTGCAATCTTAATCATGGTTATTACCTCAAACTGTTAAAGTGATTAAAATCATGGCAGGAAACTGAAGTGCCCGGTAAGACCTTTGCTCTTAAATACCCATACACACACTTATTATTAACCCCTTAAAGACTACCAAGGCATTCTGGAGCGAATTGTATGGATAATGACCCAAAACACATAACTAAAAACACCCAAGAATGGCTCAGAGCCAAACATTGGACTTTTCTGAAGTGGTACTTTATGAGCCTTGATCTGAATCCCATTGAACATCTGTGGAGCTGAAACCTGCAGTCTGGAGAAGGAACACTTAAAACTTCAGACAGCTGGAGCAGTATATCATGAGGAGTGGGCCAAGATACCTAAAGACAAGTACATAAATCTCATTGAGAGTTAAAGAAATCGCTGGATTGCTGTGCCTGCCTTAAAAGATTGTACAACACAGTATTCTGTACCGGGTGCTGTCATTTTTGTCCAGGTCAATTTCATTATATTGTTTAAAATTAATTCCGTTGAGCCACAATGCAAAAGCAATGTCTGATGTAAAATTTCCAGTAAAGTTAAATATACACTGCTCAAAAAAAGAAAGAACACTTAAACAACACAATGTAACTCCTGGTCAATCACACTTCTGTGAAATCACACTGTCCACTCAGGAAGCAACACTGATTTACAATCAATTTCACATGCTGTTGTGCAAATGGAACAGACAGCAGGTGGAAATTATAGGCAATTAGCAAGACACGCCCCCTCACACATAAAGGAGTGGTTCTGCAGGTGGTGACCACAGACTACTTCTCATTTCCTATGCTTCCTGGCTGATGTTTTGGTCACTTCTGAATGCTGGCAGTGCTTTCACTCTAGTGGTAGCATGAGTCTGAGTCTACAACCCACACAAGTTGCTCAGGCAGTTCAGCTCATCCAGCATAGCACATCAATGCGAGCTGTGGCAAGTAGGTTTGCTGTGTCTTTCAGTGTAGTGTCCAGAGCATGGAGGCGCTACCAGGAGACAGGCCAGTACATCAGGAGACGTGGAGGAGGCCGTAGGAAGGCAACAATCCAGCAGCAGGACTGCTACCTCCGCCTTTGTGCGAGGAGGAGCAGGAGCACTGCCAGAGCCCTGCAAAATGACCTCCAGCAGGCTATGAATGTGCTTGTGTCCACTCAAACAGTCAGAAACAGGCTGTATGAGGCCCCGACGTCCACAGGTGGGGGTTGTGCTTACAAACCCATTTGCCAGAGAACACCAAGATTGGCAAATTCACCACTGGCGTCCTGTGCTCTTCAAAGATGAAAGCAGGTTCACACTGAGCACATGTGACAGGCGTGACAGAGTCTGGAGACGCCATGGAGAACCTTCTGCTGCCTGCAACATCCTCCAGCATGACCGGTTTGGTGGTGGGTCAGTAGTGGTGTGGGGTTGCATTTCTTTAGGGGGCCACACAGCCCTCCATGTGCTTGCCAGAGGTAGCCTCATTTGGTAAAGAGATGAGATCCTCAGACGCCTTGTGCAACCATATGCTGGTGCGGTTGGCCCTGGGTTCCTCCTAATGCAAGACAATGCTAGACCTCATGTGGCTGGAGTTTGTCAGCAGTCCCTGCAAGAGGAAGGCATTGATGCTATGGACTGGCCCACCCATTCCCCAGACCTGAATCCGATTTGAGCACATCTGGGACACAATGTCTCGCTCCATCCACCAATGCCGCGTTGCACCACAGACTGTCCAGGAGTTGGCTGATGCTTTAGTCCAGGTCTGGGAGGACATCCCTCAGGAGACCACCCTCCACCTCATCAGGAGCATTCCCAGGCGTTGTAGGGAGGTCATACAGGCACGTGGAGGCCACACACACTACTAAGCCTTATTTTGACTTGTTTTAAGGACATTACATCAAAATTGGATCAGCCTGTAGTGTAGTTTTCCACTTTGATATTGAGTGTGACTCCATATCCAGACCTCCATGGGTTGATAAATTTTATTTCCATTGATAATTTTTGTGTCATTTTGTTGTCAGCACATTCAACTATGTAAAGACAAAAGTATTTCATACGATTATTTAGTTTATTCATTCAGATCTAGGACGTGTTATCTTAGTGTTCCTTTTTATTTTTCTGAGCAGTGTGCGCATGTGTGTGTGTGTGTGTGTGTGTGTGTGTGTGTGTATATAATCAATCTCATATAAGGGTACTCTGGAAAACATTTCTTTTTTTTAAATCAACTGGTGGCAGAAAGTTTAAACAGATTTCTAAATTACTTCTATTTAAAAATCTTAATGCTTCCAGTATTTATCAGCCTCTGTATACTCCACAGGAAGTTCTTTTCTGTCTGGCCACAGTGCTCTCTGGTGACACCTCTGTACATGTCAGGAACTGACAAGAGCAGGAGAGGTTTTCTATGGGGATTTTCTTCTGATTTTTCAGACAGAAAGGTAATTAAAAAAGAAAAGATCTTTCTGTGGAGCATACAGCAGCTAAGTACTGGAAGGATTTTTAGATAGAAGTAATTTACAAATCTAACTTTCTGGCACCAGTAGATTTTAAAATAATTTTTTTTCAATTGGATTACTCCTTTTTTAATTATAGATTTTGTCAATTTCAAGTCATTTCAGAGAGCATCGTGGGTTATTCTGTTAATTGAAGAGTACCACCAATTTTGTCAATATTTGTACAAACACCTTGTAAACAGTAGTCAGGGAAAGTGACAAGGAAGTAAAGTTTAAACAATGCTTTTCTACCCTATCTTTACAGGTGGCATACTTCCAACCTCCCAACAAAGTAGTCCTCAAATGTGCTACTTGCACAAGTCAAATGTCCCCTTTGAGGCTGTAGACTCCAACTCCTATCAGAGGTTCAGTCCTAGCCTGCAGACTTAGTCTCACCTTGCTTTGAAAAGAACCTATGGCAATCTATGTTCCCTGATCAAACACCTTTTTACAGTTTCTTGATACGCTCTTCCATTTCTGAGAAATTAGTCAGATGGGTGTGATCTTTTAATAATGGGAGTGAATTGCAGGTCATGAGTGGGATTATACCTTCAGGGGGTATGAATGTTTTACATAGAGGGGTGTATATGCCTAGTACACATCCCCCTAACTGTATAATCCTGATCATTACCTAATATTCACTACCAGTGCTGGTTTATGGCCACACTAAAAATCTTAGCTGGTCAGAAAGGGAAATGAAGGGCTCCAGTATACCCTCCTGCCTTTAATTCTATAAAAGTCTGCCCCAGAAACTTACCAGTTCTTTAGCAGCTATGGTCTGCAAGGTATTTCATACTATTTATAACTGTGTGAGATTTAAACCCCAACACAGCAAAGGAACAGTGCTAATGATGAGCCACTGTGCTGCCCTACAGATCTACGTTTGTAGTTACACAAGGGTCCTATGTTTCCCAGTCTAAGGGTAGAGTAGGTGGAGATAAATTTAGAAAGGAGGCTGTCGAGCAGGAGGCTTGTAAAGGTGACTGATGTCAGCACTGCCGATCTCTGCGACCCAGATATGACTTCAACAGGAAGTTCATTATGTAAATAAACAAGCATCCATCAGAAAAGCAGCAACAGAGGATGCTCGGGGCCCGGAGGCAAAAATGGTAGAAGGAAACAACTAAGAGAATAGGAGGTATTACAAATTATTGTCTATTCTAGTAACAAAATGTTTTGGTCTGTGGAGCTATGTCAGGGCTCATTTTATTAATTATTATTCATTCCTAAAGGGGTACTTTAGACAAGTCAACTTATCCCTTGTCAATGATCTCCTGTACAAGGCCCAGCAACTCACCTGTCCTTGCAGAGCAGCAGCCCCCATCCTCATAGACGAGTGGGAGTGATTATCTGCTTAGCCAATCGACGGCTGGGATGGAACAGGATTGAATAAAAACTGAGCAAAAAGTCTGGTTAATACGAAAGTGGTACCGATAAAGACTACAGATAAATAATGCTCTCTTATACAGCTCGGTATACTGAGAAATAAAAAAGTCATAGTTAAAAATTGGATTCCAAAAAGTACCGTAATGTGGGACAGAACTGCAAAGTGGACTGGATAGCCACTTCATAACCTTCTGTCAATATGGTGTGAATTGGTATACAAAAAATAATAGTAATGCACCAAGAACCATGAAAGGCAACACGTGACTATCTCCTGCATATATCACTGAGCTGTTTGTGTCCCTCTATGACTAGGTAGCTGCCCAGATCTGTATATTTGCATTTGGGGCAGTGTGTCCCTTGACAACAAAGGCTGGATTAATGGGTGTTGGATCTCAAACAGATCCTGGATTTATTACTAAAGATAAAATGGTTCCAGTCGGTAGTATAAAAGGTTTCTCATTCACAACAACACCGCAAGCTAAGGCAACAGTGGCTGGCTGTCAGTGGCAGGAAGTGTAGTGGGCACGTGACCCCAAATTTTCTTCGGTGTCTGTAAATAGTGTGGGCAGAGACATAGCAATGAAAGCGGTGTAATGAAGGTTCCACCTGTGTCTGGATGGTGGACAAGGAAACTGTGGGAGCTGCCCATGTTTGTCAGTGGATCAAATGATCATCTCTACTATTGGTCTTTCTAGGCCATCCAGGGAATATATGGAACTATGGGAAGCACTTTTGCGCCCTCTTGTACCAAGACCCAGTGTCTAATCAGACCACACCTGTAATAATTTACACATTTGCCTGACACATTTGCCTGACAACGGCATACCGAGTTTTGGCACAATCTGACATTACTATCTGTGTGCATTTTTTGTTGTTAATGAGTGCATGTGGCTCATTTTCTGCAAACTTAATCAGACAATTTGCCAAGCTTTGTGAATTTTTACGGGTTAGCACAAACTTTAAAGAGGAATTTCGACCATTGAAAATATTTCATATAGTACTAAGGCAGCGGAAAACTATAGCAGTCTTTCGCCACAGCTCCCATTTTGTCTGCTTCTGGTCATCTAATGCTCCTGTCTCCTGCCTTTTTCTGCAGGACCTGCCTGCTCATCCAATCACTGACCATAGTTCTGTCCCATCCTGCTGGTGCAAATATAGCATGAATAATTGCTCACCACAACCACACCTCTTAGTTACAGTGAAGGCCTGGCAGTGGCAGAGAAAAACTTGCTGCTACTTCCAGCGGCAAAGAGTATTTTCTGACTCAGGTGGGGATGGATCTTAGTAAGTGGTCAGCCTATCAGGCCCTATATGGCTAATGGACATGGCAGGTCTGGTAGCCTTACGGCATCTTCATACAAGCATAATCCCTGTAGATTTCTATGTCAAAAACCATGTGGTGTTTGCTTTGAAAACTCTTCTCCTATTTACATCAATAGGAGCTTCAGGACTGCCCCTCAGAAAGTCACAGCGCAGTACTGCTTATGGGTACAGATTATGCCTATGTGCACATGGCCTTAAGGCTCTCCAACTCCATCCAACCACTGGCACCCTGCAGTCTTGTTCCTGGGGTGTTGACTGGGTTTATAAGGGAGTTCCTTCACTCTGTAATTTTATCTAGGTGCCCCATTAAACGATAATCTATAAAGTATACTGCTGCATCTGTTGTGCCTGTACCAGTAAGATTTTGACAAGAAATTGGCCCTGATTTACTAAAAGTGGTGTGTAGGTTTCTTTGTGTTTTTTAATATTTACTAAGGTTTCCCTACATTTTCCACTGTCCCTACATTTTGCCTTTTTTACACATGCTCTGATCTGTCGGGTTTTCCTCAGCTGAAATCCACCACATTTTCTGTGGAAACCTTAGTAAATATGTTGTTTTTTTGTGAAAATGTCGGTAACACGCCCCTTTTCGGTGACCACGCCCCTTTCCCTCAACAGCCACACCCCTTTCCAGGTTTTCTAAGTAAAATCGAGAGTCGATTTTTTTTTTTTTCAATTCTCTCTGGTGTAAATTCTGGCGCAGACAGAATTTCTGGCGCACAACCCGACAAAACATGTCGGGTTTGCAATTGTAAATGAGGGCTATTGTCTCATCCAATATTCTTTAGATAGAATATATAGAACTGAGTTGTAACCTTAGAAATTATATAAAATGTATTAAACATACTTGGTTAGATTATATTGTTTAACTGTCAATCTTCATATTTCCTTTTTAACAATATTCTAATGAGAAAATACCTTTCAGATTGCAGTGTCACTTGAAAAACCCCAAAAGCTACAGCAGAAATTCCTTTTGTGTCCCTTGAGATACCTTTTCAGTTGTTTAGTTGACATATAATAATAAAGTTGCCGTCAATTGCTTAACTGCAACAACGTGTTTGCTATCAAATGTTGGATGTAAATGTAGATAAGAGACTTCATTCTTTTTCATTTCTTTAAAAAGTCATTCTAAACTGTTCTACCTGGATAGTGAATGATTTTACGAGATTACTTATCAAATTGTTCTTAAACATGTTAAAGTAGTTAACATATTATGAGAAAAATTGACTCGTTAAATTACTGTATTGATCTAAGGTTTGCATTGTCTAAGATCTCATGGGCTATTTCACCCAAATTAGAGTTTTCAGTTATGAAAAAAACCATAGAATGTGTCGGCAGATAAGAACCATTCAGCCCATCTAGTCTGCCCAATATTTTGAATACTATGAATGGTCCCTGGCCCGATCTTATATGAAGAATAGCCTTATGCCTATCCAATGCATGCTTAACCCCTTAAGGACTCAGCCCATTTGGGCCTTAACCCCTTAAGGACCAGGCCATTTTACACCTTAGGACCAGAGCGTTTTTTGAACATCTGACCACTGTCACTTTAAACATTAATAACTCTGCTTTTAGTTATCATTCTGATTCCGAGAGAGTTTTTTGTGTGACATATTCTACTTTAACATAGTGGTAAATTTTTGTGGTAACTTGCATCCTTTCTTGGTGAAAA